>NC_133770.1:162972870-163040800 GCF_003597395.2 Chelonoidis abingdonii | reverse complement strand
TGCACTGTGGGATACTGCCCGGAGGCCAATACCATCAATTTGCGGCCACACTAACCCTAATCTGATATGGTAATACCGATTTTAGCGCTACTCCTCTTGTCGGGGAGGAGTACAGAAACTGATTTAAAGAGCCCTTTATATCGATATAAAGGTCCTAGTAGTGTGGACGGGTGCGGCGTTAAATCGGTTTAACGCTGCTAAAATCGGTTTAAACGTGTAGTGTAGACCTGGCCTGAGTGTGGCAGTGGTCAAGAAACCATGGGCCCAGCGGGTGAATTAGCACACCTGTACCATGTCTTCCTGCTAAGTGTACTGCCTGGGGAGTCTCTAGCATCAAATCATCAAGGCCATGGAAAGCCACCCTCTCAATACCAGCTGTCCAGCTGGTGCTGAATCCAAATGGAGGACCAACCCCAGGGGTGGCTCATTCATACAAGGTAGCTGGCAGTGAGACTCACTAGCAATGAAGCCACATAGTCCTGTTAAAGGAGAGGACCTCTGTTAGCCTTTGCCCTCTCCCCCCGTCCTCACAAAGGGTCTATTGCAGTTATAACAGCCCACAGTTTGAAGCGGCACTGGGAACTCTGGGATGCCTGCCCAGAAAGCATTGCAGTTAACATGACTGAGGGCAGGGCTTATGCGGATGGCGCTTCCATTTAGGCGACCGCACCATAATTTGGGAGGGCGGCATTTTGGCGGCGGGGGGTCCTTCCGCACTCTGGGTCATCATCGGCAATTCTGCGGCAGGTCCTTCACTCGCTCTGGGACCCGCTGCCGCCAAACTGTCCCAGAGACTGGGAGTGCGGAAGGACCCCCCCGCCGCAGAATTGCCGCCAACTGGGAGCGCAGAAGGACCCCCGCCTAGGGCGCCAAAAACCCTGGCGCCGCTTCTGGTAACAGCGTGTCACACTCAAATAACGTGAGAAACAGGCAATCATTTTTGTTATCACTGAACCACAGTTCAGCTATTTCTGTCACAAGACATGGCCTCAGGTTTCCTCACTCTGGCTGCAGCAGAGCTGACGTTATTTGTATAACTGTAGCCTCTAGAAGCCCATGGTACTAGGCATGGTACAGACATAGACCAGAAAGACAGCCGCTGCCCCAAAGAGTTCAGTCTAAGTAATCTCAGTTCTCTGCAGGTTCAGTAGCTGTTTTAGCTGTAACCGGCAATGATCCTGCCAACTGCCTCTATAAAAGTGTTTCAATTCCTCTCGCTGCCCAGGACAGAATGATGCAAACTCCAGGTGTGTGGAAAGAGGCATCTAACTTTGTTTTTCAAATCCCGTTTTTGAAAGGGGGAGGGGGAACCAGGCTAACTCACCCTTATTAGCATGAATCTGTCCAGCATCCAGTCTCCTCCCTGCCTCTCTTTCTCTAGCCCACCCTTCCAACATGGCCCTGCCTCTTGCTGCTTATGCTGTTATTACACACCTTCACTAATGACCTAGTTAGCTTATTAGAGTGAAGTTCCCAAGGGCTCTTGAGTTCTCCTTGATGGGCTCCTCTCCAGCCTAGCTCTGTTGTCTTGTCCCTCTGGGCACCTATGTGTGGCTAATCTGCTGGGAAAATGGAACATTTACCCTGGTGAAAATAGAACAGGATGTGAAAAGGCTCTTTTTTTAAGTGGCCTGTGTTTTTGGTGCAAAGGTGGCTGCAAGGAGTTTTACATACGTATGTGTGAGAGAAACAGCCCAGAGTTCTAAGGATCCTGGAGACCTCCCAGGATGGAACCAGTTTTGACAGCTGAATTCTACCCTGGGATGTGATGCTCCCCACCTGCCCCCACTTCACTGGACCTGTGAGCTGGGAAAGGGCCACAGCCACTAGAGAACAGGAGAGTTTAATAGGTTAAAGTTCCTTAAGCAGCTAGAAATGAGATGGCCCTAAGCAACTCTGAAATTTCAGGGGAGCAATTTACAGTATAGCCTGGAGCTCTCTGGAGAGGTAGTGCCTTGTAGACTGGTGTTAGACCAGGACTTGGGACACGGGGCTGGGTTCTATTCCCTGCTGTGACCGTGGGTAAGTTACTTTGCTTCTGTTTGCCTAACCACTCTCTGTCTAATTAGACTGTAGCCTCTTTGGGGCAGGGATTGCTTCTTACTATACGTCTGTACCACACCCAGCAGGGTCTGGTCTTGGTCTCTGTGAGCTGCCATAATACAAATGCAGTGAGATCTGTAATGCCCCTTCTGACCCAAATACCCCCGACTTAGGAAAAGCTTGGATCCAGATCAGGATAAGGCCCACCTTCATAGCACCTACCCGACAGGGCCTGATTCCTTTCAGGGTTGGCAGCTGCAGGCAGAGGTCATTTGAAGACACAGTAACAGCAGAGAAAGAATGGTGGGTGGGGAGGCATCTCCTCCCAGCCTGGCTATTTTTAAAGATTCTAAAAACTCCCCAGGCCCTGTGAGCAAAGCCAAGGTTTCCCTAGAAGGCATCAGCAACAGGAGGCAAGTGTCCAACATAAATACCTGCTTCCTATTCCTTCTGCCACCTTCTCCCTGGAGGATGCCTGTAAATGATGCCTCTTGGGATAGAGACTAGCACCACCACACTGAATTAATCTAGTGCACAGCTCTCAATGGGAAGCAGTGATGTGACCTCCTCAGATCCTGCATGCCTCTCCCAGGAAAGGAATCAGTGGAGTGAGTGACCAAGTTGCTCATGATATGCAATTTACCTCATTTGCATATTCCCTCCATCTTCTTCCCCAGCTGCCATCTTCTGCCTTTAATAGGGCATGGCTCAGGAGCTGTCACTCCAAGCGCTGCGTGATAACTGGGAGATGGATCATGGCAAGAAAATTGTCCTGTTATTTTTAGTGCTGGGACTATGACTTGCCTCACCTGTCACATATTATGAAAGCTGTTTAAGGCTCAATTACCCATAATTGAGGCGGTGAGGGGGGTAGGATGTGGGGCTGGGGCCAGGCTATTTTACATAGGGCTGCTGCAGTTGCACAGTTAGGATGCTTTGTGGATCCTGTCAGCCATTGTATCCCCACTGGGGAGCTGTTTTTTTTCATTATTAGTGTTACTGAGATGCAGCTGACACACAAACTGTGAAGATGTCAGATCCACACAGAAAAGAGAGAAAATCGGTTTAAGGGAGAATAGCCTGTTAGAACAGTTGAAATACATCCTCAGCTTTGTGTGTGTGTTTGTGTTTATTTTGTTTTCTTTCATTCTATTGTAGAGGAAAATCTGCCTGTTCTGGAGAGCTCTAGCATTGGAATAGGAAGACAAGCTGCAGTTCAAGACCTAGGCTTGGTCTACACTAAAAAGTTAGGTCAAACCAGCTACATTGCACAGGGGTGTGAAAAATCCACACTCCTGAGCACCATAGTTAAGCTGACCCAGCCCTTGGTGTTGACGGCACTTGGTCGATGGAAGAATTCTTCCGTCACCCTAGCTATTGCCCCTTGGGGAGGTGGATTGCCTACACTGATGACAGGAGAGGCCCTCCTGTCAGCGTTGGTAGCGTCTACCCTGAAGGGCTGCAGCTGCAGCGTTGTGGTTGGTTGTGCCGCTGTAGCTTTTCAGGTGTAGACAAGCCCTGAGCTGCATCAGAAGAACTGCGTGAGGGAGCCTAGGACTGGAGCAGCAGGGTGTGGGTGCTGCAGGGGGGGAGTTTATGCAGCTCCCATCTAGACTATGCCTGGCTCTAACCAGAGCTATTAGCCTCTCACATACATGCAAGCAAGTGCTTCGCTATTTATACTAAAGGAGCATCCCTTGTGGCTATAAGGTGCACGAGAGGCTGGGTAGACTAGTGGAGCAAGCACTGCATTAGGACTCAGGAGAGCTGGGTTCTCTTCTGGGCTAACTCTGACCTAGGGCAAGTTGCCTCCCTTCTCTGTGCCTCGCTTTTCCAATCTGTAAAACAGGGATGATGATACTCCCCTCCCTTGTAAAGAGCTTTGAGGGCTCTGGATGAAAATGCCAGGGGACATATATTGTCCTGAGCAACCCTGTAGCAAACCAGGGTTTCCCAAAGCAGCGTTCCCAGAAGATGGCAGTCTGCCTGTCTATATATAGGGCCATGCGCTGACCCTGAGAATGCCACTGAAGAGACTCCTAGCAATTAACTTTGTGTCGCTCCTCTAGACAAGATCTTAAAAGACTGAAGCCCTCCTTGAAACGTTCCACCCCGAGTTGTATGCCTGTTGTCTGGCTGGGTGGTGCCTTTGGCCCCCGAGTTGGCTGCCTTTCAGTTGTGGTTGAAGTGACAGCCGTGATGCCTAGATCCTGCAAACACTGACTTATCGCAGGTGTAACTTGATGTGTGATTAGTACCCTGGAACTCAGTGCAATGACGAATGTGTGCGTTTGCAAGATCGGGGGCATATGCTGAAATGCACTTGGGGTCTTCCAGTGTGAGCTGTTGTGACTGCAAGGAGAATAGAATAGACTGGGCCTGATTCTCCACTGCCCTGCACTGCGTGTGGTCATATACCCCAATCAGCTCTATCCTGATCGCAAAGCATTCACGCTCACTGTGCGCTGTGGTAAATAACTGCATGAGGGCAATAGGAAGCCAGCCCCCCTGTGTTTATCTCACTCGGATTTGTAGGTAGCAGATGGGGAAGTGGATGCGCCTAATAACTGAATCACAGCCCTTGCTGGTAGCTTCCGCAAAGGCAGAAGGGATGTGCGTGTGTGTTAGGAGCAGCATCTGCCAATAACACTGATTCCAGTTTGGTTTCCGATGCCAAGAATCTAAAAGAAAATCAATAGATTGGCTCTCCCTTGGGCTTGGCATTTCCCATCTCATTATAAGCTGGAATCACAGCCTTGCCGTTTCATGAGTCAAAGCCGGGGGAGGCCCTGTAGTGTCAACTTGCACGCTGCCCTCTTAGGGAGGTCATGCTGGTCTGTTAGCGCCTCTCCTCTGGAGCTGCTGCTGGCTCCTGCTAGCAAAACAGGAAAGGGAAAAATGAAGGCAGCTGGTTGAACAGCATATTGCTTCATTAACCCCAGCAGCCTGCTATGCAAATGAGAGGGGAGTGTGTATACCCTGACACTGAGGGAAGGTGGGGTGTGTGTGTGAGTTTATCTGGCTTAATGTGATGCTGGAATGAGGGAACATCCCAAATGTCTGGGATGAAATGTAATGGTGCAAAGTTCAAGGTCGTGCCTTTAGGGACTAATGACAAGAATGTCTGCTATCAGTTGGAAGTGACAGAGGAGGAGAAAGACCTAAGTGCATTGCAGAGGTGAAAGTAAGCTGGTACAGTCCAGTACGGCATACTGGCAAGAGCCGGCACACCATGCCAAACCAGACCCGCTTCCCCAGGATGGCGATTTAAAGGGCCCGGGTCTCCCTGCAGTGGCTGGAGCCCCAGGCCCTTTAAATCACCATCCAAGCCCTGCTGCCGGAGCCCTGGGCTCTTTAAAGCACTGTCTGAGCCCTGCTGCCGGAGCCCTGGGGTAGTGGTGGCAGGGCTCCATTGGCGATTTAAAGGGCCCGGAGCTCTGCTGCAATAGTGGCGGCTGAAGCCCCGGGCCCTTTAAATTGCCCCTGAGCCCCGGGGCTCCCAGCCACCTCTGCAGCTGGTAGCTCTGGGGGTGATTTAAAGGCCCCGGGGCTCCTAGGCACAGCCAGAGTCCTGCTTCTTCTGGTTCAGGCCACGCCTCTTCCGGTTGAGGCCACGCCCCTGCTCAGGACTCTGGCTACTGGTAAGTCCTTTAAGTTACTTTCACCCCTGGTGTATTGGTCAATTACAGGGTGATGGCGATGTGATGAGGCTGTGAAAAAAGTCTAATGCAATCTTAGGATGCATTGGGCAGGGGCGCCCGGGGGGGGCAATTTGCCCCGGGCCCCACAGTGGCCCCTGAAGCAGGGTCCTTCACTCACTCCGGCCCCCCAAAAAACTCTCGCGGGGCCCGGGCTCCCAGAGCTTCTTCCGCTCCAGGTCTTCGGCGGCAATTAGGCGGCGGGGGTCCTTCTGCTCTGGGACCTGCCGCCGAAGTGCCCCAAAGACCCGCGGCAGGGGGGTCCTTCTGCCCCGGGACCTGCCGCCGAAGTGCTGGGTCTTCGGCGGCAATTCGGTGGCAGGGGACCCCGGCCGCTGAAGACCCCAGGCCCCCTGAATCCTCTGGGCAGCCCTGGCATCAGGTGAGGTATTTCCAGTACAGATATGGCAGTGTTATTACCATTATACAAAGCACTGGTGAGACCTCATCTAGAATTCTGTGCAATTCTGGTCTTCCATGTTTAATAAGAATGAATTCAAACAGGAACAGGTGCAAAGAATGGTTGCTAGAATGATCAGAGGAAGGGAAAACCTACCTTAGGAGAGGAAACTTAAGGAGCTTGGCTTGTTTAGCCTAACAAAAATGAAGGCATTGGGGATATGATTGCTCTCTATAAATACATCAGAGGGATAAATACCAGAATGAGAGAGGAGTTATTTAAGTTAAGGGCCAATGCTGGCACAAGAACAAATGGATGTAAACTGGCCATCAATAAGTTTAGGCTTCAAATTAGACAAAGGCTTCCAACCATCAGAGTGAAGTTCTAGAAAAGCATCCCAAGGGGATTAGTGGAGCCAAAACCCTAATTTGTGAGCTATAGAGAGCACGGTATAATGAGGTGTCCTACAGCGGTACATGGCCCATCCATGACAACGTCTAATAGCAAATGTCTCCAACAGCTGGAAATGGGACACTGGATAGGGAGGGCTCTGAGTTACTACAGAGAATTCTTTCCCAGGTGTTTGGCTGGTGGGTCTTGCCCTCAAGCTCAAGGTCTAACTGACTGCCAGATTATGGGGTCAGGAAGGAATTTCCCCCTACAATAGACTGGCAGAGACCCTGGGCTTTTTTCACCTTCCTTTGCCATGTGGGGCAGGGGTCACTTGCTGGTTTGAACTAGAGTAAATAGTGGATTCTCTGTAACTTGAAGTCTTTAAATCAAAATTTGAGGACTTCAGTAATACAGCCAGAGGTTATGGGCCTACTGCAGGGGTGGGTGAGATTCTGTGGCCTGTGATGTGCAGGAGGCCAGACTAGATGATCATGATGGTTCCTTCTGTCCTTAAAATTTATGAATCTGTGAGTGGGGTATTGGATTGTTGTGGGACAACATCTGAGCTGTCAACTCCCTCCCTTCCCACATCTGTCTGCAAAGTCAATGAAATTTGTGTTTATTTTTGTGGGGGAAATGGTAGAAGGCGTGCTAATCTCTGCTCTTTCCTCTCCATCCCCCCAAACCAATCCATGATAGCGGCAGCCCCCAGTCATCAGAATTTGCATGCAGCTCCAGCACTTGGGAGCAACCTTACAAACACAGCAGAGGGAAAAATAAAAAGTGGCCTAAAAACTAAATGGAGACTGAACTCTCCTGTTGCGTAGAGGTGGTGTTTCTCCAGGCACTTTGTCCCAGATCCTGAAAGTTAGGAGCCTAAATACTTTTGAGGATCTAGGCTCCTGTCCATCACAACCAGAGCCTGGATTCCAGTGGGACCTTGTGGCATTTCAAAACAAGCCACTGTGTGCTAGAGAGGATGCAATGCTGGCTACAGGCAAGAGACTCTTGGAATTAGGTTTAATATTTAGGAGGATGTTTGGTTCATGGATTGATTCTGCCAATGTACATGCCACTTAAAATGTCACTGCACATATTGTTTTAAATCTCTCTCTGCATCCATGCATCACTGCATGATCTTTTCCTAGCTTTTTCCTCTAGCAACCTCGGCTGCTGTGATGTAAGTCAGACTGGACAATTTGAGGCTGCTGAAGTAGCACTCATTTAAAGTTGAGGAAGAACTGTTACGGTACTGGCCACGGACTCAGGCGGTCTGGTTTCAATTCTCATCTCTGCCACAGAATCCCTGTCTGATCTTGGGCAAGTCACTTATGGCCACACTTGCAAAGGTATTTAGGTGCCTAAAGAGGCAAATAGGCACCTAGCTGGATTTTCAAAAGCACTTTGGTGCCTTGGGATATTCCAAAGCACCTATCTGCATCCTTAGGCGCTTAAATACTTTTGCAAATCTGTCCCGTAATCTCTCTGGGCGTCGGGTCCCCATCTGTAAAATGGGGATAATAATGTTTCCTTTGTCTGTCTTGTCTATTTAGATTATAATTTCATGATTGGTTATTCAACCATAGGCTGCTGGGCTAGATGCAGGAGATCAGACTAGATGATCATAGTGGTCCCTTCTGGGCGAAAAATCTATTAAAAATACCACTTAGAGAGAATGAGGATAGGTTTTACAAAATTTATTTATAATATAAATAAAAACATAAAATTACCATAGTTTACATCAGTCACCAGAAATAACATCTAAAAACCTGCAGAAAAAAAGGTAATATCTAATCTATACAGACTAAAACCTGGCCTCTCCCCTTGGGGGGGTGGGACAGCGTAAGAGTGACACATTGGCAACGCGTACGGTCAAAGACAAACACGGCATTGTGCAAAGGCAGCATCTCCAGTCAATCACATTGTACAGCGCTTGTGGAAGATACAGGGCTGGTGACACAAGAATTCCCATGGGGTGCCACTGAAGTCAATGGGACTATGCCCGTTGACTTAAATGGGGAAGGAGCAGGGCCTTAATGAGACATGAGCTGGTGCCTTGTGGAAAACTAGTCAAGGAATCTTGGGTCAGGAACAATTCTGCTCTTCTTGCTTGATGTATCGTTTGCATTTTTTGGTCCATTTGCATCTGGCGCTTACCCATTGGCCTTCAGTAGGTGTGCTGTAGCTCTGCCACAAGAGGCAGGAATTGCTGGGGGGGAAATTCTCTGGCCTGTGTTCTGCAGGAGGTCAGACTGAAATCTGGATTATTCTAAATTGTAGTACCAGAAGGGACCAGGATAAATCACAAGACTTGACCTTTAGGTTCGGAGTAGTCTTGTTCCATTATAGTTTTTCTTTTGTTCAAATTATATCCTAACCTGTCTTTTCAGAAGATATGGGTAACATCTAGAGCCTAGGGTTTGAAATCTGAAACTGGATCCAAATTTTATAAATAGCTGTTATGTTTCTAATGGGTCTATCAAAAACCACCCTGAACTTCTAGGTGTGCAGAATCCAGATGCAGATGTTGTAGTTTGACGCTCTCTCTGAAGAGATGTATCATTTACTTCCCAATCCTGTATCTGCACCTGTGTGGTACCCTGGAGACTTCAACGGGGCTCTATGTGGGTTACTGGATACAAAGCATATGTGTGCAGTTGCAGGCTCAGAGCCTTAATATGCCTGAACTTATCTGTGCACCAATGGGAGGTAAGCTTTGTGTAATACTATGCCTTATCTGTGGATTGCACTACCTACCTACCTATAATCATGAGGATCTCTCACATCACAATCATGGCCCAATCTTTCAGAGGTGCTGAGCACCTGCTGCTTCCATTAACTTGGGTGCAATTCATGGGTGCTCAACACCTCTGAAATTCCAGCCCAGGATTTGCTATTGAAGAGCAAGCTGAACACAGACACTTGGTGCCACTTTCTTACTGCTTGTTTCCTTTGATTAAAAAAAGAAGGAATCAGCACCACATTAAAATGTGGAATTCTTCCTAATCAGTGCTGCCTCTTACTTGGGCTGGTTTGCAGGATACAAATCCAGCCCAGCGGCTTTGCGTTGGTGGAAATGATGACACAACATGCAGGGGTCACGGAGAATCAATGCATGGTGGATGGGTTGGGCCTTTTCCTACCCTTGAGTGTTGGTTTCTGATTTTGGGGACTGCACAGTAAATGGGACGGTGGTAATGGCCAAAGCCTTTTCTCTAACCCATCAGAGGAAAAGACTAGCTTGTGCTGCCTACCTGTTGCAGTTGATCCAAATGTAAATAGTTTCCAGTATGACACCTGGTTTTTCTTTGTTTGGGGAAAAAAAACAAGGCACAGATTGGTTTCAGAGTTTAGAAGCTGGTAGGCTGAGGTGCTGGAAATAGAATGTAAAGTCCATTCACCTCCAGACCACTGGCTGAACTCCAGCTTTGGCTTAGGAAGTGGATGGCTCAGGGGTGACTGCCTCTACCTCATCAGTTTGAATTCATGCCCAGAGGGTCGTGGCTGAATACTGGAGGCTGTGCACCAGCCCACGTGAAGGGAGTTTGATGGATCTCGGCCCAGTTCCATTGGGGACTAATGTTCCCACTGTACTACAGACCCCACTGCAATTGGCACAGACTGGTCTCCTGATTGGCAGGCTTGGCTAGGAGAGAGACCAGCGAACCATGGAGACTGAACTCTCCTCTCATTCCTAGAGGAGCGGAGGGCACGGTGGGAAGGCAGCGTGTCAGGGACTCCTGCACTGCTGCTGTCAGTCCCGTACCTGTTCCGTGGAGAGAGGCTTCTAGCTTCTGCTGAGCTAGCTTTCCTGGGCACTAAAAATCCCCATGCACTGAAAAGGCATGCAGAGGCTTGTGGCTGAGAATTCCATTTCATTGCAGGACCTGCCCTCCCAACGGGATCAAACTGGCACCAATGTGAAGACAATGAAGCCCAGTTTGCTTGCAGCAGCTTTCGGCAGGTGCTGAGTTCGGCAGAGCTAGTTTACATGCTGGAGTTTTGTAATCCTCCCATGAAAGGCTGGAGGAAGATTTAAGCCCTGGGCTACAAAACAAAATGAAATCCTTTTCTCCTCCAAGCTCCTGTCACCAGCTGTGCCTAGAACCCACTGACCTAATGGCATGGAGGAGAATAATAAGGCAGTCAGCATTCAATAGGCGGGAAGATGTGGGGGAATCAGAGAGAGCAGGGAAGCTGCCTCCCAGCTTGACATACGATACCTGCTGAGCCAGGTTTCTCCCTAGGGTAGCAACACTGGCTTCAGAGGGGATTCTCCAGAGAGGAGCGTGGTTTGGAAATGGTAACTTATGCATGTTTTTACTCTGGAGGGTAGATCCTTAAACCCAGCTTCCTGTCTGGCATGTGGAGAAGATGGGTCAATGCTAATGCAGTAGCCTTTTCCCCTTGGAAACCTGGGCCCTGATCCCCCATTGCCTTGCATCTTTTGCAGTTATTATGCTGGTGCAAAATGGGTGTAGACAACTACCATTCTGGTATGGCAGCATTTCACACCCACTTGTCCTGGTGAATGTGACAGTACAGGACAATGGAGAATCAACTCCCTGAGCTCCAAATCTTCATTAGGTCACGTGAGAGAAGTTTCCCAGGACTCAGTTTAATCATTCACTAGCATTGGTTCACATAGCCACCCCGCTCCCTAGCTATGTGAGACTTAATGCAATTCATCCTCTGCTGAGGCCCAGGACTGGAATAATGGAGAGATGCAGGTCAGGATGGAGGTGCACGTGCAGGACAAAGAGGGAACCACAGTACCAAAGGCTCTTCTGGGTCAGGGATATGACCCAATGGCAGTGAAGGGTGGGACTGTTCAGCACTGCAATATCAGGGGTTATTCTGGGTCAAGACCTGCAGTCCCACCTTGGTGTGGGTTTCCTTATGGCTAGAACAGCATGGAGAGACGGAGGTCAGGATCGAGGTGCATTGGCTCAGCTATGTGTGGGGATTTTCTCTCTTTTCCACATGAGCACTAAAATCCAAGAAGCCAAAGAAAGCTGTAAATATTTGGTAGTGATTTAGAAGGTGTTTTTTAGGAACAATTGACCCTTGGGCCAGTGAATCTAAAACAGGTGATGGCCAAACTCCAGCAGCTGCCACCTGGTGGATCTTGACAGTAGCCAAGTTGGCCTTGACTCCACCTGTGCTTGGCTGGCATATAAAATATGGGGATCTGAACTGTAATGAGAGTATATTTAGCAGCTGTTGAGGGCCAAGCTTCTTTCTTTCTTTCTAACCTGAACTCTGATCATGGAATGGGAGGAGGGAAAAAAAGAAACAAAAAAATGACCAAAATGATGGAAAAAATGAGATGGACCGATATTTTGGTAGCTCCCAGCTCTGAGATGAGAGAGACGATGGGAAGAACACAGGGCAGGCTTTTCAAGGAGTGCTTTTGGCTACATGGCTTTGAATTTTATGCACCCAGTAAAAAGTGGGAAGTCTGTAATTCCCAAAAGCACAGACTACCCCCATCCTCCTCAGGCAACCAGACCCAAAAAGCAGCAAGGAGCTGAGCTGGACTGGTTAAAATCTGTTAAACAAAAAATATTTTAGTTGGAAAGTGGCTATTTTTCCTAAAATGGAAATCTTTGCAAAAAAAAATCATTTTGTAAAAAAAAAAAAAAAAAAACTGTAGTTTTTTTTTTTTTAAATGAAACCTGTAAACCAAACATTTGTGGATTTGGTGTTTTCAGTTTTTGTTTTTCCCTCCCTTTTTCTCCCCTTCTCTTTTTAATGACAAAAGGAGGGAGGGGGCAGGGACTGGGTTCTAAAACTGAAACGCTGAAAATTTTCTAAACTCATAATTTTCAAAACTGAACATTTGCAATAAAAACATTTTGCAAAAGCTTTAGAATAGGTGAAAAAAGGTTCCTTTTGGAAACCTGCCGGATGAAAATTATGATGAAATATTCAACGTTTTTTTGTGAAGACTCTTTTTCAGCATTTTCTGACCAGCTCTGGAGGCGAGACAGTCAGGCTTGTTAAAGTCATGGCCTCATTGGCATGAAGCAGTTTGGGGCGGCACAAAGCTGAACTGATAAGCACTGTCAGCTAGGGCTCCCTGGAGATTGGTCCTACTGGCAGTTCTAAGAACTTGTTTCTTTTTTGTCTGAGGGCACGGGATCCATCCTCATCCTCGTCCCTGTCAGAGACAGGGAGGCATCTTCTAATTTCCAGACCTTCCTCCAACATACTTACCATCATCCTGCTAGCCAAGAAGAAATGGATGGGGCTTCCTTTGGTCCCTGGTCCTGAACTAGCTAGTTGGGTGGTCATTCTTGAGGTCATGTTAACCTAAGGAGCGAAGAAGCAGATCTGAGATGCTAATCCAAGTCTCTGGCATGGCAAAAATACCACCTTGGCCTGTAGGGACTGGAGTCTGGATGGGTTCCACTGGACTCAAGCTGCAGAGGGATTAAAAACCTGCAAATCCTAGACACCAGAATCCCCTGGAGGAAGATAAACAGATTTTTTGATTGGCTCATTGTGTTGCTTAGCCCTTGGGCCCGGGCTCAGTGGTTGAAATGAGGCATTATTTCCTGTGGTGCTCAGGAGGAGGAGTGTATCCCTGGCCACTTTCTTCCAGGGACTGGACCAATGTGTTTGTTACACACTGGAGGGGGCCGGTTTCCTCAGTCACTGTGACCCAATGGCCCCTTCTGCACCCCTGGGAGATTTTGGCCAGTGTGTCACTTTATTCCCTGATTGCAGAATCATTTGCTAAACTCCTGTTCCAATCCCCAACTCTCCCCCCCACCCCACCTCCTGTTTCTCAGTCCTACAAGTGGGTGACCAGCATCCTGATGAGGAAGCATCAGACACGAAGGGCAGATGCCAGCACGTCACCATTAGCAGGAGTTGCTTTTTTTCACCTCCACAACATGACAGGCAGCTTGGGGCACCATCATGGTGCCACACCAGGGGCTCTTGAGCTGGCTGGGCAACCAGCTTGGCTAACACATACATGGCTCATCCAAACTGTATATGGGCTGTCTGGCATGAACAGACCCATGGGGCTGTGCCGCTCAGTCCTTGCCTGAAAGAGACACTCCTCCCCGCTGCTGTGAGGTGGGGCGGGGGAGAGGCAGCGAGTCTCGTTAGATCTCCGTGGCTATGATGTCCTCATAGGGGACGTCGGTGCCATGGATATCCAGGTCGATGGGCTCTCTGCCGTCTCCCCCAGCAGCCAGTTGCTGGAGCATCTTCTCCATGTTCTGGTTCCTTTTGTACATGTGCAGGTAGCTCTGCTGCAGCTGCTTCTGGTAATGGATCACCTTCTCCTTCTCCTCCTTCCAGATCTGTCGCTCATGCTGGAAGCCAGAAGTCATCTGCTCATTCTTGTCTCTCTCCTCCTTCAGCTCCGTCTTCAGCTTATCCACATCCCCCTGCAGGGCTTGGACATCCTCCATCATCCCCACAGCTGGGCTGGCAGAGGCCATCCCATCCCTCCCATCGCTCCGTTGCTCCTTGAGGATGGTCAGCTCCGTCCGGAGCTCCATAATCTCCTGCTCCAGCAGGTTCACCTTCTCCCTCAGCAGCTCTGACTCATTTCTCTTGCGCTGGAGCTCGTTCTCGCATACCTCCAGCTCCACGGCCTTGGTGCGAAGGGAGTCTTCCAGGTCCTGGGTTTTCATCTCCAGTCCCTCCATCTTCCCCCTCACATCCTTCAGCTGGGCTTTCAGGCTGAGGATCTCGCTTGTCTTGGCATTGAGCTCCATCTGGGAGTCCTTCAACTGCTGCTTCAGGAGGGAGATTTCACCAGACTTCTGACACACCTGTGGGTGGACACCAACCAGCCAGCATTAGGGCCACTGCTGAAAAACCATACACCAAAGTGGTACAAAAACCACCATGTCGCTCACCCATGCTCCATCCGATTCCAGTCCATGGCAGAGCTGGGAATAAAACCTGAAGGCCTGGCTGAGAAACTTTCTCTCAGCACAGTTCTACACTATTCGTTGGACTTTTAGACCCAGGCACCATCCCTGAATATTGCAAATAGATCAGTGACACCCAAAAATAGCTTCACTGAGGTGAAACTCAGTCCCCAGAGTGGGGCTTATGTAGTGCCTAAACTTTGTGCTGGGTCTCTGCAGTGTATGTCAGGATCAAGGCTGGGATTGTCAAAGGAGCCTATGGGGGCTAGGCACTCAAATGCTACTGAAATTCAGTAGGCACTGAGCTCCTATCTCCCTCAGAGCCAGATTTCCAAGGGCTCGGCAACCACCGTTCACCCAAAAGCACAGGGCTAATTTGAAAACCTGGCCCTTAACAGTATGTCTACACAAGCTTGTGTTGCTGGGACTTGCGCCAGCATGCTCCACACAGCTATGTGAATGTTGCAACACAGGTAAAGGCTTCGGGGAACAGTGTGAGCTTGGACCCAGAGCCTTGCTCCCAGCTCGGTGTAGGCACACCCCGAGATTTTCATTTTTGGGGTTTTCAGTTTAGGAACAAATCAGTAGAAATATGAAAACAAATCAGCACATGGGGCTGGGAAGGGCTAAAATCAATTTTGATTAGCTGCCATTTCTAATGTACAGATTAGTCCATCAATAGCAATGGCTCTGTACATCCATTTGTAATGGACACGTTAACATATTTCATTCATGCTGCAGGGAGGGGAATGCTGCTTGAGTCTTCAGCAGCTTAGCGTTTAAAAAAAATAGGTATCAGATCAATAAGGAGATTATATAAAACACAGGCATGCAGTGGGAAGGTTTTAATACTCTGATAAATTGACCAAGTCAAGCCCAGGTAGTTACTTAGCATGTAAGTAAAGCAGCTTTATAGTTCCTTGGGGGATGAGGGGGAAACAGTCTATCTGGAAGAATTGTGTGATTGGCTGTTTCATTAACTGAATTATTTTAATAACAGGGTTTTTTAAAATGTCACTGTTGTGTCTTTAAATGATGTGAGATGCCAAGATGTCACAAGGGGCACAGGATCAATCAAAATCAATACGTTACAACGCCTCCACATGCCCGGCAAGCAATAAAAATGTCTTAAAGGACATAGTCTCTGTATTCTGTGCCCACAAATAACGCATCCACGCATACAGCAGATAACTACATTCACAAATTGCTCCAGCATGACAACGTTCAGTGCAGTATATGTGAGCACAGAAAAACAGGCTGGCAGCCAGAGAGCCCCCTTAATCCAAAGGCAACTGACATTTATTTCAGTAAGCGCTAGTTTGGGCCTTAGGTGCCTAAATACTAGAATGCTGGAGGCTTCATAAATGCGACAGACAGTGTGAAAGAGGTCAGCCAGAAGCATTTGTAGACACCAAAAAGGGTAACTGTGCAATCACCTGTTTGCACAGTTACTGTCTCTCCATGCCTATCTGTGAGTGCAATCTCATACCCATTTTTTTAATTTTTGCAGTCACAGCAATTTGGACCCTGCCCCCCTTGTGTATTCAAAACAGAGCACTGCCTCACCTCCCACTGAGTTTCTTCCAGCGCTGGGACAAAGCTGGTCTTCTCTTTCTCATAGGACCTCAACTTGGTCTGCAGCAGGTCTTGCTCCTTCATGAGCTTCTCCAGCTCCTCACGAAGCTGCTTCCTCTCCTTTTGCAACTGGAACACTTGGAGGTGCAGCACCTGCTGGGTCCGCTGCATCTTCTGAGAGGTTTGCTTGAACTTGTTGTTGCATTTCTGCTTCAGCCCCTCCAGCTCTTCCTTGCAGCGCCTCTGCTTTTCTTCATAGGCCTGGCAGGAGGTGGCCTCCTTCTCCTCAAAGCTGCACTGCAGTTCCTGCAGCTCCCCTTCCCTCTCTAGCAGTTTCTGCTCCAGCTCCTGGATGGTGGACTCATCTGTGGAGATGGGAGACCGGATGCAGGAGGCTTTCTCGTGGTGGTGGTGGTGGGCAGCTTTTCCAGGGTTGAGGATCTTGTTGCCGCTGTCGGAGAAGGACAGCGCCTTGAGGCTCATCATGTTGCTGTCTTGTATGATAGTGCACTGGGTGATGTTGTGGGCTGAGCCCCCGAAGCGGCTGATGGGCCCCATAGGGGTGACCAGAGGATCCAGCTGGTAGCTGCTGGTGGTGCTGTGGGTTGGGAGGCTGGACATAGAGTTCCTGCCGGAGTCCGACAAACCTCCAGAGCACAACATGGGCTTGAGTTCTTGATCTTTAGCTTTCTCTGGAGGGTGCAGCTGCTGGGAGATGTGGCTGCCATTTTCCGGAGAGGAGTGGAGGATTGCACCTGAGCGGGGGATCACTGGCTTGAAGGCAGTTGGCCTTATAACACCCTTCTCTGGGCCCTAGAGAAAAGAGAGATTCTGATCAGTGCGTACCCAAGGCCTCAGATCTTACTCCTTTCTGCTTAATCCCTTGTAGGTTTTCCAATGCCACCCTCATGAGGGCAGGGTCCCTGGCAGCTGAGGCTGCAAGGGGGTCCCAGAGCATAGCAGAATCCTGTTGGCTGACTCACTGCAGGGCTGCCCCACTTACGGACTGAAGAGGCAGGCAGGGAGATCCCCACCTGTGGAATTGTGCTGGCCTGCGTTCTAGTGCGTCTCCAGGAACTGAAATTAGAGGGAGGTGTTCGAAAAGGACTAAATTGGCAACACTGCAGGTAAGTAGCTGAGCACTGGGGGAGCAGATAGGGGATGTTCAACGTTCCGGAATCAGCTTAGCCTCTAGCCACTCTCCTCCCTTGGGAGCTTCCTTTGCTTCTCCTCTCTCAAGGACATGGCTGCTGTTTGTTCCTAGATGCACTGAAATACCCTGCATCTGCTGGGTCTAAACAGTGCAGCCAGCAGGGGAAGGGATGTTCGCGGTACCTCAGGCTTCTCCTCCCATTGCTTCCTTGGACGGACGGTGCCCTGGGACAGACACAGCTCCTGGCAGCTCAGCCAAGGGATAGCATTCTCTCTTGGCTCACCCCTGGAGCTGCTGCCTACCCCAATGAGGGTTGGAGCTGTGGGATGGGAACATGCAGGGGGAACGCAGCAAACCCAGTCACTGAAAAGGAGAATGTAGCTGGCTGGTTAATAAATAATTGTCATATTTTCAGGGATCTCAAGTACCTTCCAAAAGAGGGAGGTGACGTTCCCCCCATTTTAGACAATATGGGGAACTAAGATCCAGAGGTTCAGGAACTTACTCAGGACCACGCAGTGACTCAAAGGCAGAGCTGGGAACAGAACCCAGGCTCCTGCTTTCCCCAACAGAGAACACTCCTCTCCCAAAGCAGGGAATGGAGCCCTGGCGCCCAGTACCCCGTGCCTGGTGCAGTCATTTGCACCAGGGCAAAGCAGGGAGAAAACTCTATCCCTCTGATCTCCTGGCATGTTACACTCAGTTGGCATTGGTGCAAATAGCAAACCAAGGGGCAGGATTCAGAGCCCAGCGGCCCTGATTCACAGGCCCCTGATGTAATCACTAGATCCTGGGTTCATAACTGGGGTGTTGTGACTACTCTCCCTTTCTTTAGGGCTAGGTGGGAGGGGAGTCCCAAAACTATTTGCCTTGTAACATGGGATCATGGTCCAGAGATTGTTTGGCAATAGTGGATAAGCCATGTTCTTGGGCTGACTACCAGTGGGTAGATAGCCTGTGTCCTGTAGCACTGGGCCAATCTTTTAATTATTTTGACCATCTGGGGATCACGAGCTCTGATTCCTGAGGCAAATGTGTACTACTGTTTACATAGGGCCTTGCTCCCTTGCTGGCCTGGGTCCCTAGGAGGGATTGTTTGGCTCATTCCTGTCACTAGAAGAGCTTTGCCGTGAGGGCCCTTAAAGCCACACTTGGTCATGGAAATGTTTCAGTGCAGGAGCAGAGGGAAGCTGTTTGTAAACTGCAGCTTCTCCAGCGGCACAGACAGGGACCTGCTATCAATCTAATTCCTGACTCTGGACATCAGAGTTTGACTGGAGCACTCAGCTCCTTTGTAACCAAGTTCTTGTTTAAAGAGTAGCAGCCGCCTTGTAAAAATCTTCCTCAAGTCTCCTCTTTATAGACTCTTGTGTTTCGCCTTTGTTGTACATACATACCCTCTGCTACTATAGTATATGAGCATCTCACAATCTTTAAATGTATTTATGCTCACAATGCACGGTGAGGTAGGACGCTGCTATTATCTACACTGTACAGATGGAGAACTGAGGCAGCGAAAGACTAATGGATGTGCCCAAGGCCACACAGAAATTCTGTGGCAGAGCAAAGAACTGAACTCAGATCTCAGAAGTGCTAGGCTAGCACCGTGACCTCACAACCATCCTTCCTCTTTTGTGTCAGATCTACACAGTGTTTTTATTTCTCTTTTCTCTCACTTTCATTGTTACCAGGGCTGGCTTGCTATGTCATGTCACAGGCCTCAGTCACATGAACACTGAGCAGCCGTGAAGCTATTAGGGCTGGGGGAATCCTGGCAGTTTCAGTTCACAGTGAGGTCTGGCAAATCTTTTATTTGGTTTTAAGTCCACACAGGTTTCCCTGCCTGCCTCCTGAGCTTCAGTCTGAATCTGAATGAAGCCAGCAACTCAGTGCAAAACTCAGCACAACCAGCTGAGTGCCACCAGGGTTTCCACCTGAAACCCCGAGGCTGCACAGTGACTATCTGGGAGCTATAAACCAGTCTCAGGCTAACTTGAGCGAAGCTTCTCAGGAAACTGGTCTGGGTTTGGAGTTTGTAATGAAATCTCAATGTCAAACCCCAAGAATGGTTTAGTTTAACAATTCTGCACCTCTCTAGTGGTCTTCAATCGGCTGGTGGAATTGGGAATTTTGTTTCAGCAAAGTGACTCTCCCAAAGTCAACCAGTGGCAGAGCTGGAAATAGAACCCAGGAGTCCTAATAGGGTGACCAGATGTCCCAATTTTATAGGGACAGTCCTGATTTTTGGGTCTTTTTCTTATATAGGCTCCTGTTACCCCCCACCCCATCCCAATTTTTCACACTTCCTGTCTGGTTGCCCTAAGTCCTGACTCTGAGTCTTTTCTAACCACTGGGTCACGCTGACAGTCCTAACCCCTTGTGCTGCCGTAATCAAGGGCTCTCCCTTAGTTAATCTGCAACTGGTCATATCCCACCCATCCCTAGGTCTTCTCTGCTGTAGAGATTTGCCCTGATTTCAGCCGTCGCTGTGGCTGCACCTAATGTAGACAAGGCAAATGGTTATATGCTGCTACTGTATTTGCACAGCTGCAGCTCCACTGGTGCAAATAGGACAGCCTGTCTGCCCTAAAGGCTGCATTAATGCCACTAGCTATTCCACAGGCTGAAATTGGGGTGATTCCCCCAGTGCAGACAAGGCCTTAGACAGGGTGTGACTGGTCTCTACGTTACTAACCAGTTCCAGCTGATTGGAAAATGGCATCAGTTTCTGAGGAGTGGGTGTGCCAAAGTCCATGCCAGTTGCCCCTGCCTGGCTGCCCAGATCCCCGCTGGAAAGTGATGTGTAATCCGTCCGGTGGGAGCTATGGGCTTTCTGGCTGACCTTGATGTAAAAGAAGTCCTCATTCTTGTTGCCTTTGGAGCTGGACTTGTTGTGGCTGGAGTCTTGAGAGAAGCCAAACCTCAGCAGCCCATCTGAATACCTGTTCAGCTTTTTCAGGTGGGACGACTTGCGGAGCTTGTACTGGGAGGCCCGGCAGTGCTTGCTGTGAAAGCTGTGGCCAGAGATAAGGCTACTGACGCTCCCCATGATGCTCTGGGGCTGATGGCATGTAGAGGAGAAAGGAGACCCCAGGAGTGTCTTCTATGGTGGCGTCCTGGCTAAGGGTGGAGACAGGTTGTGCTGCAGTCATAGCAAAAATCTCACTGTACCCAGGAGCTGCAAACCTGTGGGAGACAAGAAGTGAATGCAGCAGAGAATCCTGTGGCACCTTATAGACTAACAGATGTTTTGGAGCGTGAGCTTTCGTGGGTGAATACCCACTTCGTCAGACGCAGTGGGTATTCACTCATGAAAGCTCACGCTCCAAAACGTCTGTTAGTCTATAAGGTGCCACAGGATTCTCTGCTGCTTTTACAGATCCAGACTAACATGGCTACCCCTCTGATACAAGAAGTGAATGGAAGAGGATAGAGCAGGGCAATTCAAGTGCATGGATCCATTTCAGATCTTTCTGCTGGGGGCTGCAGGGATCACGGGGAGAGGCAGAGGGGGAGTTCTCTGGTCTATGCTGTGCAGGAGGTCAGGCTAGATGATCATAACGGTTCCTTCTGGCCTTAAAGTCGCTGAATCTAAGAAGCTGGATCCAATGCCAGTTCGGACTGGACAAGTGTCCATACCACAAAAACTGACCCCACTCCCACCCCATTGCCAGGCTTGGCAGAGGGGCCAAGTATTGTTTGGGCCAGAGACTGCAGGTCCTTCTCTCCACTTCCCTAGGTCCAGGCTCAGAAGCACAGAGGGGACGTGCTCCCAGTGTCCCATAGAGCAAACAGACAGCACGACAGGCACCTAATACGGTGAACAGGGAGGGGCGGTGGGTGGGTGTGTATACAAATAAACTGGGGAAAGAAGAAGTAGCCAAGCTCCCTTCTTGCGTGTTCAGAATGCTGTCTAAGGCCTAATGCTGTCCTGATTCAGCAGCTGGTGCAGCTGCACCAGTGCTGATGGCTAGGGCCAACCCAATTAACTTAGCAGGGGAAAACCCTGGCTTGCTCCAGAGGTCGCCAGTGGCAAGCACTTCTGCAGCTGCACTGACTGCCCACCACCGGTGGCTGATTCGGGGCTATTCCCACATGTGGACAAGGCTTTTCCTTAATGACTTGCAGCCTCTGTGTGCCAGAATGGACAAGGGAAGGAGTCTCTAACCCAGCACTGGGGCATTCTGAAAACAAGATGTCACCTACAGTAGGTGCTAGCCAGTTCTGTGGCTCTTAGCTCCTGACTCTCATTGTTATTGTACTGCGGTAGCACCTAAGAGCCCCAGTCACAGAACAAGACCCTGTTGTGCCAGGTGCTGTACATAGTCAAAATCATGTTCCTAAAGTCCAGCCCTCTGCAAAAACAAACTGCTTTAATGCAGAAAACACATCCATGGTATGTTGGAGGTAACAGAAAGTAGTATGTGATTTCCTGTGGTGGGGCATTGGGCTGCTTTTTGTTAGTCATCCCGACAACCTCCTGGCGCATTCATTGGTCTGTGCTGGAGGGCTGTTATTACCAGATTCCATGAAGACTGCTGGAGCTTTGTCTCTAAGTATGGTAGGACATAAATGAAATGGTTCAGCTGTACCTGGGGCTCCCGCACATCTGTTTGGAGACCAGTATGAGTGAGCAGAGCTGAGCAAAATGTTTAGGTCAAACATTTTGCATGTGACAAACACAGTTTTGAATCAGCTCAAACCATTTTGTAAATTCACATCCAATTTGCCAAATTGTTTTGGTCAAGGGAAAGAAAAACCCTACACAAAATAATTCAGAGAGAGGCTAAAGGTTCTGTTCTGACATTGTTTCAAATGAAAATGTTTCTGTTTAGCCAAACTTGTTGTTTCAACATTTCTTTACATTTTATTTTTTAAAACCAACAATAATAAAATCTTTATAAAGCTCAAAATTGAAAACATCTTTTGTTTGCCCTGGGACCATTTAAAAAAAAAATCCCCCTGCCCCCCAAGAACTTCAGCATTGCCAGCAAACTGAACAATCAGATTTTTGCACAGCTCTGCAGGTGAGCCCCAGTGGAACTACGCCCTCTCCTGGGTGTGTGACGCTGGGTAACTGGTCGAAGGGATGCTGCAGCAAGAATCAGTGTAAATTAAAATACAGGCTGCTGGCTCAAATGTGGGTTTTCTTCTCTTGGAACCCGCAACGAACAATCTTCCAATCATCAGATTCTTCTCTGATTCAAGGAAGTTCCCTTCCTGTAGTTAGCACCGCATCTGCCTCTGTCTCTTACATATTCATTATGCTATTACATACACTCATCCCCTGCCTCAAAAGGGTTAGTGAAAATAACACTCTGCACTCATCTAGCATCTTTTAGTCAAGGCTCTCAAATCACTGTGCTTGCTTGTCCTTTTCTTCCTCACACGCACATGCACACCTCTTCCTCCATGGAGGATCTCAAACACCGAATTGATGAGAACAAATAGGACACTTCTAGAGTCAGCAGAATCACCAACTGTTTAGCAGCCATAGTCCTGCTGGGCCACTCTATTAACTTTACAGCCCAGCAGACCTGCCCTTTCATCTTGTTCTCTTGAGGGCACTTACTGCAGCCAGACTGAAGTCATGCTGCCTTATAGTCCTTTGACGGTTTTCCATTATGGTCTGAGATAATTTGAGTGCGGGCGTCTGTGTATGCAGATTCGTCTGTGTGAAGGGATGTATGTGCATGAGTGTGTAACTGTGTGTGAGGGTGCATGGGCATGACCAGTGTGTTCACGAGTGTGCACGTGAGAGACTGAGTGCAAGGGTGTGTGTGTCAATGCCTGCCTGTGCAGGAAAGCAAGTTTATATAAGTGTGCAGGGTGAAGAAGCTACCTAGTAGCCAGGGCATTGTTAGCTTGTAGCCTGCTGGCATTTCTGCCATCCCCGTCACAAAGAACAGGCTGTGACTGAAAGGACAGTAGCTAAGGAAGAGACGTACAGGGTATGTGCACACCACAATAAAACACTCACGGCTGACCTGTGTCAGCTGGCTTGGGCTTGGGCCTGGGCTTGGGCCGTGGGGCAATACAATTGCAGTGTAGGTGTTTGGGCTCCGGTGAGGGTTGAGAGCCCGGGCTCCAGCCTGAACCTGAACATCTAGACTGCAATTCAATAGCCCTGCAGCCTGAGCTGCCAGAGGCCAGCCGTGGCTGTTTTATTGCAGTGTAGACAAACCATAGAAGGGCTC
The DNA here is from genome assembly GCF_003597395.2 of Chelonoidis abingdonii. Classification (NCBI taxonomy): domain Eukaryota; kingdom Metazoa; phylum Chordata; order Testudines; family Testudinidae; genus Chelonoidis; species Chelonoidis abingdonii. The sequence continues at coordinate 163,017,443 of NC_133770.1, read as the reverse complement.
TTCCCTGGTGGTGAGGAAGGCTCTGCTAACCTCCCACAAGCTGTCTGAATTCCGTGGAGCTGGAACAATGGAATCCCAAGCTCCCTTGCTTTGTGGCATGGTTCCCAGAGAGCTGGATGCTATAAGCCTCAGGCTGGAATATCTCCAAAAAAGGTATATTCCATCCTCTCCTTGGGCATCCTTTTCCCTTGCCAAACTGTGCTCACAGCTTGCATGCTCACCTGACCATTTAGCCTTCGCTTCCCCTGATGCGGCTTAAGCTCACTGACTTCTCCTGTTCCTACTGCCTGAGGGCTTGGCTGCTCTGCAAAGTTAAGTCGAGTTATAACGTAGCTCCAAGTGCGAGTTCCGTCCATATCTAAAGAGCCTTCATTCAAATCTGGCGTTAAGAAGAGATCAGGGCTATAGGCACAGCAAGTCAGCTCTTAACACAATCACTGTGTTGCGTGGATGCAGGCTGGTGCCAGGAGTCCTCCAGCGCCACCCCACAATTCCACCCATGTGCCCAGAGAGGACAGAAAGATTCTCCCACAATTCCCGGGGAAAGCATTCACAGAGCAGCCCAGCTTAGTGTAGCGCTAAGAACGGTGGGCTGCGTCCCCAGAAGTCTTAGCAGCACCACACAGAAGCGAGTGCAGTGCCGGTGCAGACACGGCAGCTCGGTGTTATGTGACAGTCTGGTTGCGCTCACTCAAGTTAGCCAAGCTCCAGAGGAACGACGCAAGCATAGAGAACATGAGTTCACTCTGCACGGAAGATAGACCCTATGGAGACCAACTGGCCCCTCTGGGTATTTGCAGAGAGTTCTCAGCTCTCCCGTTAGACACTCAAATCAAACTGTTTTCACGTGAGGCTGATTCCTCTACAACAACTTCTTGAATGCAATGCACTATGGGATACCCCTCTGCAGTGACAAGGCCAGTGAAATGCCATTTCTCATAGACTTTAAGATCAGAAGGGACCACTGTGATGACCTAGTCTGACCTCCTGCACATTGCAGGCCACAGAACCTTTGCCCACCCACTCCTGTAATAAGACCCCTGTCCTCAACTCATGATTTAAAGACACTGAGTTACAGAGAATCCACCATTTACACTAGTTTAAGTGACTCCTGCAAGTGACCCATGCCCCATTCTGCAGAGGAAGGCAACCTCCTCCCCCGGGTCTCTGCCAATCCAACTCAGGGGGGAAATTCCTTCCCAATCCCAAATCTGGCAATCAGTTAGACCCTGAGCATGTGGGCATCACCCACCAGCCAGACATCTGGGAAATAATTCTCTGTAGCAATTCAGAGCCCTCCCCATGTAGTGTCCCCTCACCAGCCACTGGAGATATTTGCTGCTAGCCACTGCACATCAGCTACATGCCATTGTAGGCAGTCTCCTCATACCATATCCTCCAGAAACTTATCAAGCTCACATCTTCAACCCTCACTGTAATAAATGCATTTAAAAACAAAAGCTGCTCCCCCAGCTCTCAATCTCTGCCCCATAGCCACTGCTTACAAGGCACGTGCCCCATCGGAGCCCCCTGCACTTAACCCTCCCTGCCTCTATGTAGGAGGGAAGGGGAAGGAGGGAGGATGTGGCAGGAACTCAGCGTGTGTCCAACTCTTTATGAAAAGAAAGGGCCTGGAGCAAAAATAGCCCAGCAATAACCCTGTGATTGATACCCTGAAGCCAGCAGCTCGGCAGAAGTTTGTCTTCTCAAGAGCTAGCTGAGCTGTAGTGAAATTAAGAACCATTGAATCCCTATGGTGATTTCCTCTCCCCCCTCCCCCCGGGGTAAATGGCTTCCCCACCATGCTCCAGGCAGGAACAAGCTCCTACTGGAGGGGCAGATTAAGGCAGAATTCTAGGAGGGATCTGTGCTTGACTGAGTAAAAGGAGGCAGAGGGATTCTCCATGTGCCCAGCATCTCTAAGTCTATTGGGGCCCAGAGAAAGGACACAGGAGGGGGCAGATCACAGGACACCTGGGGGCAGGGAACTAGGCTGCAAAGACTGTTTACAGGAGGTTGGGATGTGAAGATCAAGTAATCAAGAGAGGGGATTGGGAGGAAGATTGTTTGCAGGAGTCCCATCATGCAGTTAAATAATTCTTCTGCCCTCCTGGGGCCTTTGAATACTTGTAGCTGCTTAGAGTTGGAAGAAGCTGCAAATCAATCACTATACGCATTTGCCCCTTTCTTCTGTTCATGGAAAGGTCCATGTTGTTGTTTGCCAGGGAATTCGGGTGAACGATTTTCAACTCATTACCTTCTTATGTTATTACCCAGCACATGACACAGGATGCTCAAGAACTGTTCCTTTCTCCCATCCTTTGGGCTTTTTCACAAACAGCAACTAAGCCTTTCTCTAAGCAGGAAAAAATTGTATAACCTATGGTGTGACTTTGAGCCCATCTAATTATGCCAGGCTAGTCCCCTGTGCGGACATGTTTTTCAGACAAGGGTGGCTTTTAATGGTTTATGGCCAGGTCTACACTTAAAAGTTTTGCTGGCATAGTTCTGAGGGTTAGGGGTGTGATTTTATTGACACAGTTGTGCAAGTCAAGCCCTACTACAGATGGAGGGGCAGGGACCGTCTCTTTGCTCTGGGTTTGTCCAGTGCCTAGCACAATGAGCTGTGGGTCCATGACTTGGACTCGTAGGAGCCCCGGTAATACAAACAACAATAAGAGCTCTTTTGCCACTCATTGATTTTGCTCACTGAACTGGAATAAGCACTGCTGCCAATGGCATAGCTGTACCTACACTAGGAGGAAGCAGACAAAGCTCTGCCCTTTGAGAAGGGATTTAAGCTGAACCAAAATAAAAACAATCACTCAGCCACAAGTCTTTGGAATAAGAGTGTCCATTGGGGACTGTGACAGAGTCCTGAGAACCAGCAGCTGAACCAGCACTTGGGTTACTGATAAGAGGAAAGGAGTGCTAATGACCAGCTCAGCCCAGGCTGAGGAGAGCTAATGAGCTAATTAAGCCATTAACTGGGAGGGTAGGAAAAAAAACACACAGGAAGGCAGTGCTAGGGGAAGAGGGAGAGCGTGGGAGTGAGCAGACAGGGTGGGCTAGAGTAAGGGAGATTTGCAGGTGGAGATCATCCTTTGGATAAAGGTGTTGTGAAGCTGCATGATGCTGTTGATGGACTAGGACTGTACAGGGGGTGGGGTGGAGCAGAGCACTGTAAATAAACTTCAGGCAGGTACCTACAAAAGGGAGGTATTAGTAATTAGTGAGAGAAACCAGGAGTGGGGGAGCATACAGAGATCAAAGCAATATAAATGGTGAAGCTTCCCCATGATGACAGAGCTTAAGAAGAGGGAAGAACATGGTCAAACTGAGCTGCCTTTGGAACTGGCGTATCCCTGAAAGTACAGTATCTGATCAGCCTTAATGGTTATTGTGCCTTCTTTACAGTCATGCTCAGCCAAGCTAGACACATTCAGCTCTTTAAATCTCTCCTCCTAAGTCAGCCCCTTGCTCCCTGAGCTCTCTCCATTTTTCAATGTTTCTTTTAACCTACCTAAAGGGCTGTTGTGAGGCTTAATTACATTTAATGTCTGTGCACCACTTAGGAAGATGAGAGGAATTATATATGTGCTAAGTATTATTATTATGATGATGGTTTGGAGGTATGCAGAGCTGTATACTAATTCCCTTTGCTAGAAAAACAGCTCTTCAAAGCCACTAGCACTTGGTTCCCCACAGCAGGGGTATAATGAAGATGTATCCTCTAGATAATTCAAGGGTTGGGTGGAGGGAAAGGGGGCGGGGTACAGGTTGCTGGTGGGCAGAAATTAGTCCATAATCAAAATGAACTAAATTCAGATTCCATGGGAAGAAACGACTGAAAGGGAAATTGTTTGGTGGCTGAGTCATTGTAGTAGGGTGAACAGTCGGGAGCCATTCTGCTTCCTACTGCTTGCTAAAAGCTTTTATGCTCCATGCCCTGGTGTTAAGGTCACCTGTCTTTACCCCTCTGGCTGTGCATAAGTGCCAGAGTCCCATCACTGAACGTCTTCCAGGGCGTTGCAGGATGGATTCGTCTTTACACAGGAATGAAAGTATATGCTGCTCCCCACAAAGAAAAAAGAAGAGTTTGTGTGCAAAGCAGATGAACGCATATCCCTCGTGGAAATGCAAGGATAGGGTGGAGGATTGCATGGCAAGTGTGACAACACAGTGAGGGACTGCCTGGGACATCCCTGTCCTGAAAAGGATGAAAGACACCATGGCCTCTCTGCCTGGGATAACATAGAGCACATGGCTTTCCTGACACACAGTGAGGAGAGCAATGAAGAGCACTGTGGTACCTAGGGTCCATTTCATAAGTGCAGCTCTAGCAGAGGCAACCTCAGCCCAATCGCTACCCACTGAGCTGGGGAAGGTGTTCTTCTGGATCATCCCGCAGGCTGCTGTGTATGGAGCACAATAGCCCTGGTTAGATTCTTTGACGTAGGAAGGGGGCTCCCTTTTTAGATAGCTACATAGGGCTGTTAACCGTAGGCTGCTGTGAGTCTTGGCTGTTCACCTAATCTATCAGCCTCTTCTCAAGGGCTTTGTCCAGTCTGCTTTTAAATGTTCTAAGCCGAGGTCCATCACGGCCTTGGGGAGATTGTTCCACAGTCTGTTTGTTTCTCCTAAATTTTCCTGTACTCAGTTGCATCTTTTCACTCCTAGGTAGACCTCTGTGCACCACCCTAGACAACTCCTCTCCAGCCTAGATGTTCACTGCAGGCCATTTTCGTGCCCCTGTTTACCCACGCGAGACATATAGCTCTTTTAAATCTTTCCTTGTCTGTCATTTTCCCCAAGTCCTTAATCACTCCTATTGTTCTCTGAGTGATTTCCAGACTGTCTAGCACATCTCAAGTGCTGAGAATTAGACACTGTTTTCCAGGTATAGTTAACTTGTACCAGACCTACGGAGAGGGATTATGATATAAAGGTTGAGAAAAATCCAATTAACTATTAAATATTACACACACACACAGATTGTCATGAGCCAGGAGAAGTGGATTCTACATCCAGCCCTGGGTTTTTCTAAGTTTCAAACTCCAGTTTCAAACTCTTGGTCCTTATAAACCCAAGAGAGGAAGAAAACCCCCAAGAACTCAGAATATCCACTCAAATGCCTATATCTATTTGGGGAGATTAACGGAAATAAGTCAGAGCCAAGGCCTAAACACTGGAGTTTTTTTCCCCTGGCTGTGATACATCAATCAATTTTGGACCCATTCAGAGTTTACTGATTAAGAGAGGTAATATGTGTGGAGGAGGATAATTTACCACAGGGCACAGGAGAATTGGTGCAGAAATTCAGTGCGTGTGTGCGCGCACACATCTGGCCTATACGTGTGTGTGTGTACATGGCAGGTAGCAATCACAAAGTGAAAACCTCCCAACACAGCTATCACCTTGGCACAGCAAGACATCAGGCAACACAAGCAAAGGAATGAGGAAAAGCAGCCATCATGCTTACGGACATAGGCTGAGATTTTTCAAAGGTGCCTAACAGATTTTGATGCCTTAAACTTGATGGGAAACTTAGTGTCCAAATCTCCTAGGAACCTATCCAACCCATGGAGTGCAGGCTTTGAAAGAGAGAAAGCTTTGGCTGAAACACACAGACATCGCTTTAACACACACCCCTCTAAAAGGACTGGCTACTTGCTAAAATTTCTGTGGTACCCTTGAGCCAAGTTTCTCAATGTGCTTTATGCAGATCAGTAAAAGAAGGCTCACCTTATTCCTATTTTACAGTTAGGCAGACTGAGGCAGATGTTTAGGCCAATATTTTCCAAAAAATGGCCTCTGATTTTGAATGGTCAGCTGGAAGCGCCATGGACCTGATTTTTAAATCCCCTGCAGTGCCAGATGAATTCTGGCCACTTGAAAAACAGACCAAAGACCTTTCAAGCAGAGAACCTGTAAACGGAAACAGCCACAATACGAGGCCACTTTCGCCTTAAGGGGCTTGTGCCAACCAACAGAAGTCAGTGGCAGAGCTAAGAAAAGAACCAGCAGGTCCCAATTCCAGGGCTGTGCATTTAAGCTGAAGAACACTTTTCCTTGCTCAATTTCTGGTGCATCTCTGGGAGATGGTTAGGAGCGTGTGGGAGCTGCTGGGACTTTCCGACAGCTCAGCAAGAAACATTTAAATAATTCGTATCCCTCCTACGCACCTCTGAACGAGTTTTTCCCCCCCTTTTCATTTAAAAACTAACATTTGAAATATACAGAGGAGTATGCACTCCCTGTGCTTCATTAACATAAAATGAAGGGCCTGCAAACTGACAGGCTGCAGAGAATTCAGAGCAGGAAAAGAAAGTCAGTCTCCTAAACTAATCCTATTGTGGCTAGGGCTTGGAAAAAAGAGAGAGTGTGTGAGTGAGTGTGTGTGTGTGTGTGTGAAAGAGATGCTGAAAGTGTGGTGTCTGTATGTGTGTTGGCAATTGTATGTGCATGCATGAGTGTGTACGTGTCTGTGTGTGAGTGTGTGATGATGAATCTGTGTGTCTATACGTGTGTATGTGATGGAAACCATGTGCATATGTGCGGTGAGTGTTTTTGAGTGCAAGTAGCACTGTCAGTGTGAGTTTCTGGTCTGTCCTGGTGTGTGTTCTGTGAGGGTGAGCAATGATTCTGTGATGCTGAGAGTGGGGTGTGTGTGGTCTAGAACGTGTAGTGTGGAAGGGGGGATGTCTCTAGCTGTCAATGTGAGCATGTCCATGTGCTGCCTGGGTGTCTGTTGTATCTTTGTGTGTGTTCTCTATCAGCAGGTGAGGAGAAGCGTGTGATATGAGTGCATGGTGTGTCATTTGGCATATGTTTTTCTTTTTGAGTGTGCGTGTGTATTTGTGTGTTGCTTCTAGGCAAGAGTAAGGGAGGTGTGTGTATGTGTCTGCAGCAGTTTCTGATGAGTGTGTGGCATCTGTGTGTGTTTGTGTCAATGTGCGGTGTCTGTGCATGTGTGATGTATCTGCTCATGTCTGTCTGTCAAGAGCCAAGGAGACATGGGAAGGGCGGAGAGGCCAGGATGGGAGCCAACATCACAGTCCCACCATTGTGTTAAACTCCCTTTGCGTCATTAACTTTATGAGTGCTGCAGATTTCAATCATCTCCATTCTAAGCCCCTGACCTCGCCTGATTAAAGGGATTAAACACCATGACATTAAAATGCAATTCACCCTGTCACTTGCCAATTGACAGGGACAAAAAGAAAAGAAAAGATGGGAGCCTTCCCCCTGGCAAATTAGCCCCACAGCTCCTGCTTGCTCTTTTGTATCTGCTGGTTGGGTTGCGAGTGCCCTGTGGGGAGGGGGTAAGTACACAGCGAACGGGCCCTCCCAGCGTTGGTCAGACTTCATTACCAACGCATTACATGTCAAAGCAGCTCTGGGGGACAGAATGCAGGGACCCATCAGCAGAGCCAGAACATTGTGATGCAAATAGCGGCTGGGCTGGCACAGTGTGCAAGGGGGCCTAGACAACAAGGCTGGGCTGAACAAAGAGATTATATCTTTGCCGTAGGGTATGGAGATCAGGGTCGGGGCAGATTCTGCGTTGGCATAACTGGGGTGCAACCCCACTGACTTCATTAGAGACAGCCCTGCTTACGCCAGGGATGCATCTGGCCCCAGGGCTTTGTGTGCACGTGTGTCTGAACAGCAGGGTAAACTGGTGATTCAATGGCAGAGCTTAGACGCAGGTCGCTCTGGTTGTGTCTGGCTAGATGACCCTTCACGGGATTTCAAGGGCCTGTTTAACTAAATTGAGGCAGATTGATAATGGGCCATATGCAGAGGTTTGTTATAAGGCCCCTGACATGCTCCCTGCTCATGTCCCTGTGTTACTGAACTGTAACACTAACCCTAACCCTAAAGAGAGATGTGGTATTATTAATCTATGAAGGTAGCATGTATAGAAGGTAGCATGTTCTATTATTAATGTATGAAGGTAAGGTGACCAGATAGCCCCCAAAATTGGGACTTTCCCTATAAAATTGGGCTTTTTCTTTTATAGGCACCTATTAACCCCCAACCACCACCTTTCCGATTTTTCACACTTGCCCTCTGGTCACTCTATATGAAGGTAGCATGTATAGACCTCAGTTGAGGTCAGGGTCCCATTGCTTTAAATGCTGTACTGACACACAGGGTATGTCCACACGTACCCCATATTTCAGCCCACTGATCACCCCCACCATCCACATACAAAGCCCTTAAGCACCTGGTTACATGTGCTTTGAGCCTACGCTCGCTGGGTTACGAGTTACAGCCTGTGCTTTCCTTTAAGGCAGGCGTCAACCTGCCCATTTTGCTGTGAGGATGCAGCTGAAGCATGCGTAGCTGAGCTCATGTTTACATAGTCCGCCAATGTCATCCCACAATTCCACAGAACTCACTTCCCACTCGCCTCCAATGCACTAGAAGCTACCTGTTGTTTACATACACTTGGCTAGCGTGGAACCCTTCATTCCAGGTGGCCTGCTCCGTTTTCTGCACAGTTCAGCCTTACCAGATACTGTTAGCTGTCCAGGGGAGCACACCAGGGTTCAGAGACGCTACCTGTCCTGAAGCAATTACAATATGGACAAGCCAAACCGAAGGTGGGAGAAAGGAAGGATTATTATCTCCATTTTACAGATAGGAAATGGAGGCACAAAGAGACTAAGGCCCAGATTTTTAAAGGTATTCAGGCATCAAACTCCCATTGATTTCAAAATCAACTTAAAATCTGGGTCAAAAACTTGCCCCAGATCACACAGAGTCTAGGGCAGGGGTTCTCAAACTGGGGGTTGGGACCCCTCACCTCAGGGGGTCACGAGGTTATTACATGGGGGGTCACAGGCTGTCACTCTCCACCCCAAATCCCACTTTCTCTCCAGCATTTATAATGGTGTTAAATGTATTAAAAAGTGTTTTTAGTGTATAAGGGGGGAATCACACTCAGAGGCTTGCTGTGTGAAAGGGCTCACCAGTACAAAAGTCTGAGAACCCTTGGTCTAGGGAGTTTGTGGCAGAGCCAGGAAGTGAATCCAGATCGCCTGGGTCTCAGGCCCCCCTTCCTTCCTACTGGCAGCATTACTGACACTGCCATTTTGATGGGGATGATATTTCCAGGATCAGCCCCATTTATTCGCAGCTTGTGGAATGCTAACTAATTTCTAGTGAGAGGAATCCACAGGGCCATCAGACCGTGACTCCTCATTTATCATGCTCGACAAAGTTTCAGAGTGGGTGGTGACAATAGCCAGAGCTTGTAGGAAAGAAAATGCCATCCATTGCAGTCAGACTAGATGACTGTCCAGAGACTGAGAGAGAATCTCTAATTCCCTCTGGGAGTTGGAAAGGAGGAATGGAGTAAGGTAAAGTGGTCAGAGCACAGGTCTGGGAGTCAGGACTAGGCCATCGAGAGCCTCTTGTGACACTCAAAACCAGGGAAAAAAACACCGTCTGATTTTGGGTATCACCACAAGCTTAAAACTCAGGCCAAGTTTGCTGAGATTCGAGCGAATCTGGAGGTCACTGATGGTCTCATTCCAAAGCAAGAGAAACTCCACTGCTTGGCCATAAGCTCTGCAAAATTCAAAGCAAAGCACCAAGAAGTGCAACCTCTGCATGGATCTAAATCACAAGAGGAGTGCAGCATGATCACCTGGGACAAACACTGCTGCATTTCACACCGGGCTGCTGGGTCCTATCGCCAGTTTTGATATTGACTAACTGTGGTCTTGGGGCCACCCTTCTGCACTTCTATTTTCCCTGGATAAAATGGGGATAATGACAATGAGGAAGGTCCTTGTGAGACTTCAATTAATGTTTGCAAAGTGCTTTGACATCCTAAGTGCTAGGGAAGCACAAATATATTTTTATACTAAGTAACATGAATGGAACAGGTTTCTTCATAGGCAGGGAGAGTGCTGTAGTCTCCCTGTTAACGGAAGAGTGCGATAGGACCTGAAGGAAGGAGGGGCATGAACAGACCAACTCCTGCCTTTGCAGGAAAAGAAAGAAAAATAAATCACATCCCACATTCCTTTTCCAAAATCGAATCATGTCAAACCTGCCTCCCTCCCAGGGCTTTCCCTGGGAGAGACAAATCTCCCCCCTCCAGGCGTCTTTCTGGGTGGATTGAAGGAATTCAGTCTTATCTCATCACTGGCTCTTGAAGTGTACTTGCTTTGAAGCCATTTGCCCATACAGCTTGTCACCTCTTCCTTGCTAATTTTCACACGCTCCTTCTCCCTCTGTTTACAAGCTGATCCAAGTCAAGAGCCTCTTTCCAGCCTTCCCTCTCTGTGCTTATACCACTCATCACCTCGGTGCATCTCTCCCGCTCCCCTCTACTTTCTCTTCTTCATTATTAACCATCATTCCTATTGTAGAAGCAGGTAAGGGTAAGGGCTGTACGCACACAAGACAGAGAGTCCCTGGCCCCAGCAGCTCACAGGCTAAGATCTCACATGCTCTCTCTCACCAGGTGATGCTCCCCATGTTCCAGCTGGCAATCACGAACGGCACAAAGGTGGAGCTTTGAGTGCTGCTTGAAGAATCTAACCCCCCCGGCCAAATGTTGCCAATTGTCAGAGTGAAAGGACAAATATTCTATCTGGGGCATCTGACTTACATTTCCATTAAGAAATGGACTGAACTGAAACCCTGAAACCAACCAACTCCACACATTTCTTCTGGGAGTGGGATCGAGATTGCATACTTGGCACAGGTCAAACCGCAAACCTCTAAGCCATGAACTGGACCCCCCACAGAGCTAGGCCGATTGATACCAGCTGAGGACCTAGCCTTGGCCTCCTGTGTGCGAAGGGGTTTTCTATTAATCTCCTGTAATTTCACCGCTGGTTTCCAGAGAAGGTTCAGGGAGAGCACAGGTCGTCTTCCTCTTCCCCAGATGTAGGCAGGTTCTTAGAAGCCTGCTAATTTCAGCCTTCCACAGAAGTGGCAGCGATAGCACTTTGAGTGCCCCATCAGCAGCGCCGACCCTGGCCCGCCCCCTGTAATCTTCACCCTAATTGTGCTAATGGGAATGAATTCAAACACCGCCTTTGCAGGCGCCATCCTTTTGGCGTTCAATAGTCGTTCCGCGCTGGTAAAGGGCCCCTTTACAAGGCATTCATTCACTCTAATTCATTCATCGACATTCATTGGGATAATTTTGATCGCAGGCCATAAGTGAATGGAGTCGGGGAGTCACAAAGCAGGCACATGTGTTCCGTCCTGATTTGCCATTAGTGAAGGGGGACACTTCAGATGAAGAATAACCAGCCTGAATTACATGTTACATCCACTCTAATAGCCTGGGAGTCCATCACACTTAATGTTGTTTCAATGAACACCAGGAGAATTCACACCCACTAGCTGCTGCTTATTATCAAAGCTGGCAGTAGGCTTGGCACTGAGTTCAGTGGGCTTGATGCCAGTGCAACACAAGTCTGTTGTACCATGCCTCGGCAGCGACCGCTGGCAGCTGAGGCCAAACACTTGTTCAGGAGATCCTTCCGCCTGCCCAGTAGCTAAAGATGTATTTGCCCAAATAGAAAAAATGGGACAGAAGAGAAAGATGACAAGGAATCTTTATAAAATCTGACTTTGGGCACTGTCTCGTTGTGCCAGTCAGAGATCAGGCCATGCTAGCATGAAGAAGCTCCTGCCCAAGCAAGAGTCCTCTGATTGAAAGGGATAGCAGGCAGTACTGAACTCAGAATCAGATTCCTTACGGGAGCCGGATATCTAAGTCATTATACCAAGGTGCTCAGGATGCAGATCCTGGCTTGGGTCCTGATCCTGCAATTGGATCCAGGCAGATGGGCCCTTGAATCTATGCTCCATGTGGGCATAAGGGTTCACTTGTGCAGAGCCAGTTCTGGGCTTGGGGCCTTGCTTGGTTAGTATTGGAATAAACCCTCGCTCTCATATTCAATTTCTTCTGGTTCTGGCAGAGGCGTCATGAATTAACTCACTAGTCCTTTACCTTGGAGATGTGAAAGCCAGTGCTGTTTAACCTCAGAAATAAAGGGATTGGGATATTTTGGGTGATGGTGGGGATTTCTGCATTGGACACGGATAGGAAATATCCACCCAGAAGGGGCACATAACTGGAATAGGTGATTTCGGTAGGACAGCGGTGTGGGGATCCCAGAATGGGAATAGCTAGGACACTGCTAATGAGGGATTGCAGCGCTGAATGTGGGGAGTCCAGGACTGGGGAAAACAGAGAGTGCTGCGGGTCAGGGACTGAGGTGCACTGGTAGAGCTCTGTCTGGGGAGCCCCGGACTAGAATACAGGGATGGCTGCAAGTCAGCAATGAGGCACACTGGCAAAGCCACTTGGAGAGGAAACTGACTCAGCACCTGCCTCTGCTGTTCCTGGTTTTACGCTGTTTCTTCCGCCTCCCCCGCCCCTTTTAAAAAAAAGCATGAAAATTCCCATGATGGGAGAATCCTACAGAATGTAACAGTGGATTCTGTCCTTGCTATGGAACAGCTAACAAATCTACAGCAAGGCTCTCATTCACTGTAAAACCTCTATGGGTCAGATCCTCAGCTGTTATCAATCAGAGTGGTCTGGCTGACGTCAGTAGAGTAACGCCAGCCTACGCCAGTGGAGGATCAGCCCGATGGGTGCTCAGAGTAATTTCTAAAGAACCCCATTGCATTTCTATAGACCCCTTATGCTTTAATCCCTGTGACATTGTACAGGACTTTCCTATCAGGGTCACCAATCAGTAATGTGAGCAAATATGTTTTTGAAATGCAATTTATTCTTCTTTTCCCTCCCCAGTCAGGAGGGACCTAGAAGGGAAATAAACAAGGAACAGTTAGAACTGGTGGCTAAAATGCCCCAGCTGCAGCTAAAGGGCACTGTCCCCAGAAAGAGCTGAGCTTAGCATAGGCAGGCTCCGGGCAGGTAAAGCCCCCAGGAAAGTCATGAGATGGACAAAATGACCTAGTTGGATAGGGATGGACAAGGAGGGATCCTCTTGGGGAATCTGTGACTGAGCTGCTCCTGATAAGGTTAATGAGCTCAGCTGCAGCCCCCCTCCACCCCCCCCCCCCGGTTAAACAGATTGTCCCTGTGCTGGCTGCTATAGCTGACACTTTGCGTTCTCCCTGGCTTTGTGGGGGAGATGAAAGGGTTTGTTCTCTCACTCAGAGACTCTGGGGAGCGGGGGGGAGGGTGAGGCGCTCTACTGAAATCCAGCCTGCTCCCCAATGTCTATCAACTCAGCCCCACCTCTGGTCACCTGGTATCCTGCACCTTTGATCTCAGTCATACAAGTGTCAAACCATGGGTGCTGGTGCTGCCGTACCCCCTGGCTTGAAGTGGTTTTCATTATATACAGGGTTTACAGCTTGGTTCAATGGCTCTCAGACCCTCCACTATAAAAATTGTTTCAGCCCCCTGTGTAAATCCATTGACTTTAACGGAGTCACTCTCGATTTATATCAGCGTACATGAGATGAGAAGCAGGCCCTGTGTGTACAGGGACACTTGCTCAGGTTCATCTTCATTTCCATCAAGCCTCACGGTTTTACCAATCCCAATTGCTGCCGTTCCTCAAAGACTGCCCATCAGAACCCTTATCTTTGCCCTGCAGCAGCTGGGCTTGCACCAACCAAGCCTTAGGATTAGAACAGCCCCAGCTAAACTGCCAGAGATGGGGACTAGACTGTGTATTTCCCTCCCCCTGCTTAAAAGTGGACAAAGTGAACCTTTCCTGCCACCTTTCCCATCTGCTGGGGAATCGCATACCGCCATGAACTGTTGAATAAATGTGAGATAGTGGGTAAACCTTGCCCCGAGAGCTGCTTGAGTTCCTCACAGCTAAGACCATCTCTGAGCCTTATACTTGCTACAAATCCACATGCAACAAGCAGGATTCCAGAGGCTTGCTTTTAGCTGAACACAGAAAGTCTGGGAAGGGTTTGATTGCCCTGCAGGAGGTGCTGAACAATGCAGGGAATAGGTGGCAAAACAGCAGTTGCCTAATTTGCTCAGCTCTAGGTCCCATCGCTCCACAGCCAGTGGTTAGAAATGGGGTAAGTAAAGTCAGGCCGTTTCCTGCATGAGGGTGCATCAGAAAAGCAAACATTTTCAGCGTGCTATGCCTGCTCTGAACTGCACCCAGGGTCCCTTTGACTTTCTCTCAATTGACCAGAAAACACACTGTTTTCATAGCCAAGCCATCCTTCATTCGCAAAAATAAAATAAAATAAATGATTTCCATCCTTGAAAAGCAGAGCACAGGCTCCTGATTCTCTCTCTCCCCCAACACAGCTGCAGTATTGTTACCTAGCTTCACACAAAGGATCAAGAAGTTATTGTTCCAGGGAGCTGTGCTTGAAAAGTTCCAGTCTTCCCTCCTACTAGTAATATACCTCGTCTTCAGTGTCAAATAATATGGGTGACTGCAGGGTCAAGTTGCATTCCAGAGGGAAATAAACTTGTAGTCAGTGCTCTGAAGAATGGGCTGACTACTCATGGATGCAGGTTTAATGGACAGCCATTGTGCACACTTCCCCTACGTCGCTCTGCATTTCAGTCCTCAGCCTCAGCATCACCTGCTATTCTAGTCCTTGGAGCCAGCCCCAGTGCATCTCAGTTCTGACACATAGCACGCTTGTGCCGCCTATATAGCTCTGCCAGTGTCCCGCCATCCTATCTCACAGCATCTCCAATCCTGGGACCCCATACAACTCTATCAGTGCCCCTCGGTCCTGACTCACAGCCTTGCCACAACCCAGTTCTGGGATCCTCAGACAAAATGACATCACCTAGACTGAGGCAGCCCGTGATGCTGCACTAAATGCTCAAGGTGCTTTTCAAAGATCCCCGTGAATCATGAAAAGATATTAAGTCTTGGGCTTTGGGGTTTAAGCCATTCTCTATTAGAGATTAGGATGAGACCCATGCAGGGGGCAGACAGCTACTACTGTAGAGTTCTTACACCTTCCTCTGAAGCAGCTGGTGCATCAAGAGTCAGGAGGCTGAACTAGCTGGGCCTTGGGTCTGATCCAGCCTGGCAGTTCCTTTGTGCCTCATGAAACCAAAATCAGCAGCTGCAGCCTATGCAGGGCAGCGCTGCCAACACTACTACATTCTGCCCAAATAGTGTCCATCGATTATTTCTCTCCTACATTATTTATTTACTCTTTTGAGTATCTGTATGGCAGTCACACCCAGAGGCCCCAGTCAGGGACTGGAGCATGCTGCACTAGATGCTGTTCAGACATATAATGAAAAACTGTGCATCCCCGAAGAAATAATGTCAGAATAAAGCAAAAAGAGAGACAGACCCGGAAAACCAAATGGCCCAAAGAATCCAATCTACTCTCAGCCTCCTTTTGCCACATGCATTTCCGAACCTCATCAGTGATTTAACACCAGAGCACAGTGCACGCACATGTCGTATCAGTCATGCTCCCGGCACAAAGCAAACGTGTATGAGCCATAGCTAACTATTCCCAGGGTGGTGATGGTGGGGAGATCTTTTTAGTTTATTTAATTCCTAAGAGCATCTGGCTTTTCCCACTAATGAATGACTAATACTGCAATTAAAGTGTTGCTAATTGGAAACTTAGCTTTGAATCTCCTCTTTTCTCTTACAAGTTTGTTGAATCTTTAGAGATTCAGGGTTCAAACCTGCAAGGCATTGAGTGCCCCCAATCTCTATTGAAGTCAGAAGATGTTCACAGGCTCTCTGTCTGTAAGAAATTCATGCTCTGCTGATATCAGACACAATTTCTTAGATAAGCTACAGGAAAAAACAGGGAGTTGGGACTAGGACCCTGATCCTTCAAGCGCCAAATTCACAGGACTCTAATCTTTGAATAACTATCTCGCCTGGTTGTGAGCTGTACCAGGTCCCCTCTCTTCCCATTACAAGTTCCTCGGAGAGATTTCTGCATAGTTCCCAATAGGTTTTCCAGCCACATGGTGACAAAGAATCCCTAGCAATGAATAGCTCTTAGGGGTGTTGGTGGTAGGCAACAGTTCAGGGTTAATGAGAGAGAACATGGCTTGTTGACTGACAGTCAAACCCACAACCTTTCCTGGAGCCTGGTCTATACTTACAATTTAGACTGACCTAGCCACAGTGTTCAGAGGTGTTAAAAATACACCCGCTCCTGAGCACTGTAGCTATGCCCACCTAACCACTGGTGCAGAAGCAGCTAGGTTGATGGAAGAATTCTCAATCTAGCTACCACCACTCAGTTTGGTGGATTACCTACATGGATGGAAAAAAACCTTTCCGGTGATGCAGGAAGCATTTGCACAACAGCACTCTAACAGCATAATTCTGGCACTGCAGCTCTGCTGCCGCAGCACCCAGAGCATTGTAGACATAGCTTGGGTGTGCACCCTCCTAGCTGACAGATGCAAAGCGATTGTTCTCGCTCCTGGAGGAGGGTGAACAGGACCTCGTATACCCAGCGCTGGTTATTTTTGGGTCCTGGAACAGTGCGAGGCTGACAGCTGATGCCGAGGTGGGTGACAGCTGAATGCCGAGCGCGGCTTTCGCTTCAGATCTGAAAGGCCCTTTTCACTTATCTATTTCTGAATCAATAAAACATGATCTGTCAAGACAGAAAAAAAACAACCCCCAAAAAGATAGTTGTAAGGGTCTGCCTTGGCTCAGGCGCTAATCAGTCCCCAGAACGTCACTGCAGGGTGT
The DNA here is from genome assembly GCF_003597395.2 of Chelonoidis abingdonii. Classification (NCBI taxonomy): domain Eukaryota; kingdom Metazoa; phylum Chordata; order Testudines; family Testudinidae; genus Chelonoidis; species Chelonoidis abingdonii. The sequence continues at coordinate 163,000,746 of NC_133770.1, read as the reverse complement.
TCTGTTGTGCTACCTCCGCGCTGAGCCATGCTTAGGAAGCAGGAAAGGGATTATCTCTTTGTCTTATGCTCAATAACACTTTTTTCTCTGATTGAAGGGCTAAGAGCTGGAGTTCAGCTGCATGGCCAGGGGCCTGGTTTCTTAGCTGAACTATCCAGACCTCTCTAAAGCTGGAAGTCACACGGAAAAGGGTTCCCAGATGGGACTCTAGGTACTTTCCACTTCCTGATCCCACCACAAATGCCACAAAATCTCCCTTCCTTGTGGCCCTTCCAAGACCGGTCTTTGAGAGTGGCCAAGCCCTAATACATTCAAAAAAGAGGTGACCCCATCCCTGTACACCACCTGGGCAACTGCTACCTATGGAGAAGAGGCTGTGAATACCTTCATGACCTCTGAACTACTATCACCTAATGCCAGAAGCATGGATTTGATTTTCCCACACTGTCTCCATTTCCTGCATAAGCTCTAGCAGCTTGTAAGACAACAATCAAAACTGTCTGAATATATTGGGCAATGTAAAGATGGCATCATGTCAGCAGGTGATGGTGTCACATCACTGTTGTGATGATGTAATACTGCAGGTGTTAAAATGCCAGAGCCTTCTCTATACTAGGGCTCCTGCTGTTTGGGAAATTTTAGGAGACAACCACAGTGTGGGCAAGGTAGGGAGGGGAAGGGATTTGCCTACAGTCAGCCAGCAGCAGAGCCAGAAACAAAACCCCAGGTGTCTTGGCTCCCAAATTTCCAACCTAACCACTACACAGTTTGGTCTAGGAAAACAAAGCAGTCCTCCCTTGCCCTGCTATTTATGATTAAAGCTGCAACGATGGATAGGAAACCCACTTCCTGACAGTTAATAACGAGCTGGCATAGTGAAAGGCTTCAACCTCAGGCCCCTCAAGCCAGTCACTCCCCAAGTGCCAGGAACTGCTTTCCTCGGTTGTTATTGCTGTGAACAAACCCTGGAAATATACAGAGGGGAACTGATCTTTCCATGAATAGTGAAAAGTTAAAAGTTGAGTTGCACGTTGCCATGGAGATGGGGATCTCTTTGAAACCTCATCTTCTCTTTTCTTCATCTTCCGACCTAATAAAGGGCAGCCGCTAACCAATGGAGAAGCAGGGCTCCATCAGTCTTGTTTGGATTGGAGCCTCTGACACATACACAGCCATGGGCACTTGCCCGCCTTTCAGGGCACAGGATACCTGCAACAGCCTGCCACTTCCCACTCCCCGTACCTTGTACACACCAGCGCAGCACAGGCATCAATGGCCTGCAGGAGCACTTTTTCACCTCAAGTTAACCGATTGCCAATTGACTCAAGGCAGCGAATGTTATGTATGAGCTAGTATGGGCACTCCCCACATGTGTCCTGGAACACATCTCCCCAGGGAAGAATTTGCCTCAGTAAGTTTAAGGAGATTCTGAGATTAGATACCATCATGACTGGTGACAGAAAGAGAAAGAAGGAAGAAAGGAGAGAGTATCCCAAATCTTAGCTTGGAAATTGATGGCCTGACTAAGAAACTAGCTCCCAGGAGAGAAAGGATATGGGGTTAGTGGAAGTTTCTGACCCTGACAGTCCAGCTGAAATCCCCGTGTTCCCTCTCTGAGAAAGTGTAACAAGGAGAATCGCTCTGAGAGCTGCCGCCATCACCAAGCTGAACATTTCAGTGTCACTGCTCAGGCATCTCTCCTATTGGCAGCATAAATGGGAGCTGGTTTCTACCCTACGCTCTGACTTCCCATCTCCTTGAACTTTCACCTCCCTTCATTGCTGCTGTTCCATTCTCCTGCACAGCCCACTTAGCTCAATTGCTACATTAGCATTCCATGAGGCACTCGCGTTCTGCTTCTCTTCACCCCTATCCACCCCTGACAAGTTTTTCTCCCTGCCTGCCCCCCTATTTGTGCTATCACAACATTCTTCCCGCAAGTGACCTTTCCTGGCAGAATAAGCAGGCAAGCCCTCCTGGTTGACTCCTTAAGCCCCTCATCTCAGGGTCAACTTGGGCCAAGCATTGCATCTTCCTGGCTCTGCTGAGCTGTTTGCATCAGGATCACCACCAATTTCCATTGCACAAGCGCCCCTGTGCAAGAAGAGCTGGGACTCACAAATATCTTCCTCTGGTGCATTTCCTTCCTGCCCTCATAATCATATAGCTACAGCATGACCAGGTCCCTCACTCCAGGTAGAACCTCAAACCTTCATCCGTTCCTTTCAACAAAGTTTTATGCCCTGACTGAAGGGAATCAGGTTTTACTCTCATTCGTAGCAACCTACTGGAGCTGCATGAGTCTCACTGGGTAAACACATGTAATTGCAAGCCACTGATGGGTGCTATAGGCCTGCCTCTGTGCCAATTCGAAAGGAAATGAATTATTTCTGCCTCCAGGTATGTAGCTATAGCTCTTTAGTCAAGCAGCTCATGCTTTTAGTTCTAGAGGTCAGCAGTTCAATCCCCAATTTGTCAGCCATTACATAACTCCCCCACTAAAGGTCATCATCTGGGATTGAATCAAAGACCTACAGTACTGCATCACAGACCACCACCACCTGAGCTAAAGAAATAACTCCATTAGCTGACAACCATAGTAGGCTGTTAACTCTAGTGATACAGGCACTAAAGAATCCGTTTTCTAAGTGGGGTGCAGCCAAGCTAGCAGTTCCAATTCCAATTCCTAAGGGTTTGAACTCCCCTCTACTTAGAGTTTAGATTCATTCAAAACCAAAACCAATAGGCAAAGCTTGCTTATCCAAGCAGCACCCCATACTTCGTTATCTGAAACATAGACATGTCCCCTGAGTGTATTCATTTTAATCTATGCACCATGCAATTTAATATCTGCAACTACAGACCTCACCGTGTAAGCCTTTATGTGCTAAAATCAGACTTCTCTGCCTAAAGACTTGCGCCCTGTAGTCTCACAGTACCAACAGCTCACTAGCAGTCTTGTATTTAGTGCATACAAAGGATTTCTCTGTCTGCCTATGGAGTTTCCAGCATGCCCTCAGCATGTAAACACCATAAGCAGAATTAAGAAAAGCAACTTTTCTATTTGAAATGACCATACTTTCTATTCCTCTGTTGCTTGCGCTGTCAATTATACTTGCTCGTCAGCCAAATCCATGGTGGTTTTCAAGTCCCACATTATTAGACAAACATGACTGTATAGTAGTTGAAATAATAGCAAAGAAAACAGCTGCATATTGAGTGAAGTAAGGGAGCAGCCTGCAGAGCAGAGCTGGATTCAGGCTAACACATAAAGGCTTCCACCATTTTGAAGATCTCCTCTTTCTCTCCCCCTTCTCCTAGTGTTCTCAAGCGTGTATTGCATTCCCTCACTCCTGCTCTATTCGGCTAGCCTTAGATGCAGCAGCAGTTGCAGGAAATGTCTGGAAAATCCAATTCCTTTCTTGTATTTTCCTCCTTCTCCTTTTTGAAGCTTAGCCCATTGTGAAGTCCACCCCTTTAATTCTTGGCTGCCAAAGGAGGCAGTTATATCAAAAGAGAAATGAACATCAAACTTGCAAAGAATATTCTATTAACTTTTAAACAAGATTGTCGGTAACCCATTTGCAGAGATATCATTTAATTGTTATTTTTAAAAAATATACAGGCACTTACATTTCACAGAGGCATGTCTGCTGGTAGAGTAGCAGTTTATGCTGCTGCTGCCACTGATGTCTTGTTAAATGTCAATTAAAGATGTAAATGTTCCTTGCAATTTGCATGCTGAATTAGAACCTATGACATAGTTTTCTTTGCTTATGCAATATGGCAGCTCGCCAAATTCATCCCTCCTGCATCTGTGAAACCTCAATAAACTCCCCTTAGAAAATTCCATTGATGGCAAAAGGTCTTGCATTATTACATGGCAAGGTAAAATGAGCTTGTCAGATGCCTTTTCTCTTAAAGCAGGATGTAGGCAAGAGTCCAGCTGTGGGCTCTCTCACACACCTGTCGAGAGCCAGTGTCCTAAGCTAGAAAAATGCTCATCTCCCCAAAGCAATAGGCTCAGGAGATGAATCTTTGTAATAAATAATTGGCAATAAAATTATTGTAAGGAACTAGCTTGTGTGTACCTGCACTGCTGCCCTCTGCTGCTTGGAATCAGGCTGTTTGTCACAGGCTTTATGTTGCAAACAAAGCTGAGGCTACGTCTACACTACAGGATAAATTTGAATTAGCTTAAACCGATTTTATAAAACAGATAATATAAAGTCGATTGTGCGCGTCCACACTAGGCACATTAATTCGGTGGTGTGCGTCCATGGTGCGAGGCTAGCATCGACTTCTGGAGCAGTGCACTGTGGGTAGCTACTGTAAAATAATGAGGCCAATAATGTCGATTTCTGTCCACACTAACACTATTCCGATATAGTAATATCGATTTTAGCATCACTCCTCTCGTTTTGTAGGAGTACAGAAATCGATTTAAAGAGCCCTTTAAATCGATATAAAGAGCAGTGTAGTGTGGATGGATGCAGCGTTAAATCGATTTAACGCTGTTAAAATCGGTTTAACACCGTAGTGTAGACCAGGCCTAAGAGAGATTCTCTTTTAGCTCAGGTGGTAGATGGGTTTGCTTTTAAAGCAGGAGGATCCTAGTTCTATCCCTGTTGTTTCCAGCCCATGTGGCTGTGGTGAGCAGCATGGTGACAACACAGTAGTTCTCTCTTGCAGTCCTGGACCATGACAGGGTCCCGAGGTGCCAGAGTGATACAAATAATGTAGTAATAGCAAAGGTTCAGAACTGGTTAGGAAAAGCATCTAGACAGACTCTGCAAAACTTCTGAGGTCCCAGCCATTTATTAACCAGTCCCCAGCGTCACCCCTAATTTTAGATCATGTTCACTTTTTCTCTGTAATCGGTATCTCTTGAAAAGAGAGCCTCAAAGGTCAACACAGGAATGGTGCTACTGGCTCTATGCTTTGAATGTCCTCCCTGGGCGTGGCTTATGCCGCAGCTTAACCCGCACTTTTAGAGAGGGTTTTTTTCTTTCTGTTTGTGCACCTACAAAAAGTCTCTCAGGGAAAAGCACAAAGACAAATTCAAGAACAGCAAGGTAAACACGCAACATCAAATACATTAGGCAGCTGGTGCTTTTAAGGCCTCCTGGCCAACCAGCTGGGGGAAGCAGATGATAGAGGAGAAAGGAATACTGAGACATGCAGGAAAGTAAACAATCAGGCAGTAAGAAGAAATGCTCAAGTTTCTCACCAATGTTAGATCCTCAGCTACCCTGAAGTCCGCAGGGCCTCTGTTTAGCCTCAGCTAGAGTTGACTGGAAACGTGTTTTGTGCCAATGTGCAATTTGTCTCTGGTTTGATGAATTTTTGGTGAATCAAAGCCTGCCAGGCAGGTTTCCATGGAAAACCTGCATGTTTTCCTGCCAGCTAGGCTGCTGGGGATCTGGTCTTCCATAAGTAGGTCCATTTGAGTGGCATCCACACCAGCACTCAACTTGGCTTATCCTCCCTTGCATTGACAGCTACAGATGTACACGGGGTGCACAGAGTTCTCACAGGGTTAGTGCCTGGGGAACAGTACCTCTCTGCATGTCCTGAATGCCTGCTTTGAGAGCAAAACCCAGTGTCAAACCATATCACTCACTTCCAGGACAAGAAAAGGCTCCTGAAGGGAAGGAGGGAAGCTAACAATCTGGGATTAATTAGCTCAATCTGCTTGAGTCCTGTCCAATGGAGGTCTGGGACAATAGAGCAGCAAGCATCCCGGCTGCTAGTGTTACACTGCAGGCTAAGGGCTGCCTGAGACTCAGCCACCCCTTTGCACAATCTCTAGTCTGCACCTGCAGGGTTACTGACACAGCATAGAGCTCCCGGTGGTGTCTTGCATGGGGCAGAGGAATGCTCCCAGCATGATTTAATCATTTTACAGCCACAGGCTGATTATCACTTAGGTGGCATCCCAAAGCTTTCCCCCTCTTTCAGAGGGCCAGTCCATTGCCTCCCCCAGTTCTCTCTGTCCTGGGGCCCTTCCCTATCCATCCACCCACCCACCCATATGCCCTTCCCTATCTATCTCTCCCACATGGGTTAGCAGAGTATCTGAATGCACGGACACCCTGCAACCTTCATCCTGCAACCCTGTGGTAAGTTAATGAGTAGGAGGGTATCCCGCTGTCCAACGGTTCTGCTGTTTTGCATCCCTACCATAGCCAGTGGCCCTCCTACTCCACAGTCTGAGTAACCCTGCTGCTCTGCCCATGCTGTGGCTTCAGGCTCTTCTGCATGGCAGCCAGTGCCCCTAGCCATGCCGCTGTTGCTCCTCAAGGTTTGTTATCTAGCAGGCTCTTAAGAAGTTCCATCGCTTTGATGTCTGTTTTGTAGTTGGCCCCCTCAGTCCCTGTAGCTCGAACCGCAGGCTCTGTCTCAGAGTGCGGCTGCTCTGGAGTGGGAAGGGGCAATTTCCAGCCTGAGGAGACTTACCCGTGCTCCTGCTCATTCAGCGAGCGTGCTGAGACTTGCAGTGCAGCGAAAGAGGGATGGGAGGGGCTAGCTGCCTGAGCACATATGTGAAGTGGGGTGCTAGTCCTCATCTGCCATGGCTACATTCCTATGATCAGTGTGCTAACTCAATCAGAGCTAGCAGGGGTGTGTCTACCCATGTCATTACACCTCCAGCTCCATTATAGACATCAGTCACCACTCCCCTTGACTACAAACTCTTGATCTCTGACCCTCAGGCGTCTCATCACCTCTCCCATCCCTCCAGTCCATCTAAAGCCCTTTTGTTAGGAACATCCCTCTTTCCTGCTGCCCTGGTCACCTCACCATCACCCGCCTCCATCCTGCACCTCTCTTTCCCCTCAACTCACTCCAAGCTCTTTCTCCTCTTTTCTCTTCACCTTGTCCTGGCTCCACCTCTACTCTCATTCCCTCAGGCTACCCCATTTCCTTGGCACATCCACCCACTTCCCAATGTCTCTTCATCGCTCTATCTTTGAGCGGATCATTTCGGTTTAAGCAGGGCCTGGACCTTGCTGAGCGCCCTGTGTGTTGCTAGGGGCAAGCCATGGCCTTTGGAGGTGGACCCTGGTCTAGACTGCAACCACACTGAAGTGTGGGCTTGTCAGAGGGCTGTGGTTCAGACCCATGTCTCTAACTAATACAATAATGCTTCAGCAAGGGCTCAGGAGTAGTAACCAAGACACACTGACAGGCCCTCGAGGGATAGCTCACACTAGGTCACTTCCGTTCTCAGCACTCCTGACTCCAGCCTTGTTAACCAAATATGAAACCTCTCTCCTTGCCTGGGCCACCCTGTATCAGACTCCCTGCTCCCTCCCCTCTCACTGCCTCTAAAGAGACCAAACATGTCTCATCCCTGACGTCAGATGGCCTCTGTTCAAGGTCAGTCTGTTCTGTCCAGTTCCACCCTGTGAATGCCAACCCTCCAGCAGCTGCCCCCTCACACTCTCCCGACAAGAGCCTGAGGTGTTCCCTGTGCTCCTTCTCCACAGCCCCATTGGTAGGAACTATCAGCCAGCCACTTTTGGCGAGGGCTCAGTGGAAGGCCCCCGTCCCTCACATCCAGTTTGCTTATCCAGCCAATCCCAGCTTGCAAGGACAAGTGCACAGAGAAAAGGTTCAGCCGTCAGAGGAGGACTTTGGGTCTTTTATTAATACAGTCATTAGCGAGAGTACCGACTGAGGCATATGCCCATTCTCCCCAGCACGAGAGCAGAGTGCCAGCCTGGAGTACCTTTGCTTTTCTCCCCTCCAGTGAGTCAGGCATTGGGACACCCTCTTTGTCCGCATTCTCCTGGAGACCTGGCTTGGGGAACTCTTGTTTCCTGCACACCCAGAAAAGAAAGCCCAGCCTCATGCACCCCAATCCCACTCACTTGGGTTTTTAAGGGAAGGAGCTTTTGAGCTGTCGCTTGCCTGCGAGAATCTAATGTTCGTTTGCCTCCCACCACTCTTCCAGCCCTGCCTGCCAGCAAAGAATGACTAAGGTAGTGGGTGGAAATAGAGTGAATTAAGAGCAATTTAGTAGCCCGCAGTGCCGAGCAAGGGTGTCATGTCGGGAACTGGGTCTGTTACAGACACAGCTGGGTATCTCCAACACTAGTGAACTGACAGGGATGAAGGGTACAATACAGTGTGTTTGTGTGTAGTGAGATGTGAGAGACTGCGATTGTGGTTGTGATTGTGACAGAGAACGTACGTGTGCAACTGTATGTGTGAGACAAAAGGCCAGATTTTGTGTGGCAGTCCCCCCCCCCATGTTTTGCGAGTGCACTTTTGCATGTGCAATTAATGGCACCAACATTTTTGGCAGCCACAGTGCATTGCACCAGTGATTTTTTTGCACTCAGAATTCATTGCACCAGTGATTTTGCATCCACAGATAGACATCCAAATGGCAGGGTTTGCATGCTGTCAAAATAGCTCCTTTTAACATTAAGTCCTGAATGTGGGTATGAGACTCTGAAGCTTTGTGCAACGCCAAGTGCATCCAAGTGTGCCTGTGTGGATTTAGGTATGCTACTGAGAGTGCATGTGATTACAAGGGGGTGCATGAGACTGTGGATGTGTTAAAATGAACCTGGCAGACTCTCCTCTGATGAGGTATTTAATCAGAGTCTGGAGTGACAGAATCAAGAATTCAGATAGTGCAGCCTCATTAGGACTTTTGTTCCAGGTGGTGCACTCCACTGAGATCACATCTGCTCACACTCCTACTCACCACATCACTCAGCAAGAAAAACAACCTCGCTGGCTGTATTTGAACAATGAGCATTAAGTATAGGAATAAACACATCCTTGCTCAGAGAGATGGGATTAGGTACTGCTTTTTCACCTCAAAACGAGCTAGACTCCAATAGGCCTTAGGTCACAAAGGCAATGAGTTTGGTGGTCTCAGTTTAGTACTTATTTATTTATTTTTCCACATAGAAAAGAAAAATATAATTAGTCTCAGTTGGCACACACTGGTTGAAAGCGATCCAGGACTAGCCAGGAGGAGGGAACCACAGGGCAGAATTAAGAGGCACTGGCAGAGCTGTGAGGAGGTTCAGGACTAAAATAATACAGTGTTGTATCAAGTTGGGAAACAAGGATCTCAAGGCAAATACCCTTGTCACATGACAGGGGTTAGTCTCCACTGATTTAATGATATAGACCCTGTAGGTCAGGAAGAAGTTGCATTGACAAAGCTATGCACACAGGAAGCTTGTACAGAACTTGCCTGCACTGTGCCTGCCTCTCAAACATTACAAACTTTTAGCATTTGCCAAATTTACCCACACATTTAGAAAAGAGACACACACTCCATAAACCCCAAACTCCAAATTCTAAACAAGCACAGAAAATCCACCGAGGCTGCAAACTAGTGAGTCAGCTTAAAAAGGGAGAAAACCCCAACACATGAAACCTGCCAGCATCCACAGGCATCATCCAAACTTCTAATCTGCTAGGGGGCAGTGAGAGGCTGGGCTGCTGTGTTCCATGATGCCCAGATGTCTGGACGCCACTAGAAGGCGAGAGTGCCTGTGGAGGGTGACAGCACAGAGTGTTCCTCTGCTATGGCATCGCTGAACTCACAAGTGCTGCTTTTGGCTGCAGAAATGGAGCCCTGATCTTCCCATCGCTGGCATATGAAACCCCAATAGACTCAAAGATAACACCCTCACAGACCAGAGCTTCTCACATGTACACTCACACAAGTATCCATATTCTAAACACACCGCCATGGATACCCCAACACGCATACGCGCGCACACACACCACACGTGCACATGCGCACACACACACACACTCATATCTACAGAGACATACACCTACACAAACAACAAGCCCGTTCACCCTCACACTGTTTGCTTCTCCCTCTCCAATAACATGACCCACCCACTCACTGCTTTCCCACAGCAACTTATTTCTTATGCAAGAGATCAGCCCTTTTCTTGAGTGTTGTACAGAGCTGGGAACAGTTATTGCCATTCTAGCTCTTATCTTCCCAGACAGTACGTGGATTCCGATCGTAGCAGAGCCGGATGTATAACTCCCCTGCACTCTTAACTGAACCACACTAGACCTTGAGGCTCTTGTACAAGCAAAATGTTCCCCACTTTCTTCCATAAGGAACTTTTCAAGACTTAAGAGCACGTGCAAGGAAGGAGATGAGCCCAAGATAACCGGCTGTGCTGCTCCGACAGAACTCACTGAGTAACTGGTCTTAAGCAATGCACATTTCTTGAAGTTCCTGTGCTGGGCAGCACAGAGTTACTGGTTTCATATTCGGCAAGAGCGGTACCTGGCTTTTTTGGTGATCTCTGTCTCTATGTCTGAGCCCTGTGTGTTGTAATCTGTAGGCGCTGTGAGCTAGGCTGTGTGCGCACTATGATTCGACACAGGGCTGTACAGAAAACTCACATGGAACAATACATGGGTTAAGTGGCGAGTCTTGTGTGCTGGGTGTACAGCCAGTACGTATTGTATATTGTGCATACACTGTGCATTGTCCGTCCACTGTGTTGCATGATGTGCGTGCCCTGGGCATGTTATGTGTGTAATTTGCATTGCATGTTGCGTGTGACCTGTGGGCACCTAGCACCGAGCACTGCATGTTGTGCCTGCGCTATGCATGTTGTGTACTGCCTATGCACAAAGCATACTGCATGTGCACCGTGTGTGTTGCCTATAGGATTGAGTGAGACAACCCTAGTCGATAAGCTGACTAACCTAAAGCGCCTGGATCTTATCCCTACCATCTTTGGTTCTCTGTCCTCCCATCAGTTCTCCTTCCCCCCCAGAAGCTCTTCCCCGCCCTCTAGCCATAGGTGCTGGAACAAGAGGAGCTGCTGCACCCTCTGGCTCAAAGTGGTTCCCATCATAGACAGGGTTTCCAGTTAGGTTCAATGGCACCCCCACTATACAAACTGTCCCAGTGCCCCTGCCTCTACTGATGCAAGTCCAGTTACAGTCTCTCCTGAGACAAGTCCTTACCTCTTAACAACCCTCTCATCCAATGAAGTGGGTTTTAGCCCACCAAAGCTTATGCCCAAATCAATGTGTTAGTCTCTAAGGTGCCACAAGGACTCCTGGTTCTTTTTGCTGATACAGACTAACACCTCTCTGAAACCCTCTCATTGTGCTGCAGTGACTGGATCAAAACTCCGGCAGACGGTACCCCTGAAATGTCCCCAGCCAGCAGCTGAGCTCTGCTTTCTGTCCCCCTGGTTCTCTCTCCTCTGGGGTTGGGAGCGCCCTGTCCAAAAGGGCTTATCACCCCCGGTGCATCTCTACCAGCCTGCTGCGCCTCTCCAGCGCCTGCCCCTCGGCACCCAGAGACAAAGTGCGGCCAGGTACCTGCCTGAACATGCAGCCCGGCCCCTTCCCCCTGCACCCAGCGCTGGCCTGGGGCCCCCCGCTGTGCCCGACCCCCGCTAGGGAAGGGGGGGGAGAAACTTGCGCTACCTGGTGTCGCGCGGGTCTCCTGCGCCCTCGCCCGCTCCATGGAAGCGCTCAGCGCCGCCGAGCTCCTGCAGGCAAATTGGCCCTTCGCCCCGCCGCTGCTCCCCGCTCCATCCCCGGCAGAGGCAGCCTGGTCTGGGCGCGGGGGGAGGCGGAGCTGTGCTCGGCACGCCCCGCGCTCATTGGCGGGCCGCCTGCAAGCCGGGAGCCCAGCCGCCGGGCTTTGTGTCCTGGATGACAGCTGGGCATTTGTCAGGGACTCCCCCCCGCCCTCCAGCTAAAACATGCACCGACACCCCCCCTGGCCAAACCGCCCCCACCGCTGCTTCCCCTTGCAGGCAGAGCCGGCCCCTGCCTGATTTCCCTGGTTTGCTGCCCCCTTTATGATGGGGGGCGGGGAGCTGAAATGCTGGGTGTAAAGCCAGGGGAGCAGGAATAATGTGTACGATGCAAGTGCTGAGCGCCATTGAACCAAATTGTTCACCTGGTGTATGGTGGGAACCACTTCAAGCCAGGGGGTGCAGCAGCCCCCCTAGTTTGGTCCTGCTTTGAGCAGGGAGTTGGACTAGATGACCTCCTGAGGGCCCTTCCAACCCTGAGATTCCATGATTCCGTGATTCCAGCATTTATGGGGAAAGCCGGGTGGGATTCAGAGATGAGAGAGAGCCTGCTGGGGCTGCAGGGCCACAGGTGTCTCCATCTACCCCTGGGCAGAACGGCTGCACACTGTGCCCGCTCAGAAGACCCCACTCCCACGGGTGATCACAAGCCCAGGTGTAAATGACAACACAAGGGGCAAAGCAGGGAGAGAATCAGGTCCCATCCTGTTGAATCCTACACAATGTTTCATAAGGATGTAAAAAATGTCAAGATAGTCACTCTATCTGTATCTCTCTCATATGTGAAGGTGGCATGTAAGCACTGATACCAATCGCCCATTACTATCTTCCATCTCCTAATCCATTGTGGAAAACTCAACAGCACTTAAGAGGGATGAAGGCAATAACGGCTTGGTTGTAGCTGTCTGAGCCAGCCGACAGAGATCCTGCCTACAGAATCGTTGGAGCATCCTAAAGAACTCGACAGCATCCTAAAGAATGCTTTATTCAATTCTAAAGGACACATCGAAAAACCTTTAGAAAGGCGATCATGGCCTGTGAAATTCTGTAGGGCTTTTCCATAAGGGAGAACTGGGCAAATGGTTTACAGTAATCTAGGTGACAAATTTCATCCCCCCCAACACTGATCTTTAGGAAAGATCTTATTCTCTATTAAATTATATAGGATTTTAGAACAGAAGTTCTTGTGGCACCTTAGAGACTAACAAATTTATTTCAGCATGAGCTTTCATGAGCTACAGTTCACTTCTTCGGATGCTCATGCTGAAATAAATTTGTTAGTCTCTAAGGTGCCACAAGTACTCCTGTTCTTTTTGCGGATACAGACTAACACGGCTGCTACTCTGAAACCTGTCATAGGATTTTAGAGTCACTCTATTTGTTACCACTTGTTAAAATTATTGCTGCAGTACTGTCCAGTCATCATCAGGATGTCACTGTGCTAAGAAATGTACAAACAGATGATAAAAGGCAGCCCCTGCCCTGAGGAGCTTGTAATCTACTTGGGCAGTTCTACAGAACCGTATTGATTTCATCCTTATTTGCTTCTATAGGACTTTTCCTTAAGGGAATATTAATATACTTCTGTGCACCTTCTGGGACTGAGCAAGGATGATGGAAGTGGTATAAGACTAGGTTTTCTCATGGCATTTTGGTGCTTCTGCTCTTAACTAGCATCCATCAGGTGGAACTATGAAAACAGAAACAAAATTAAATTAAAAAGAATGATCTCGATTTTTGCAAACCTCAAGAAAGATCTGGTTCCAATTGAGGCTGAAATCCTTATTCTAGCTGATCCTGTTCAAACTGAGTAGTGATAATGTGTGTTTTCTCAGACAGGTACAATGCCCATCTGTCTATAGCGAGGCATGATAACATATTTATCAGTATGCATGCATCTGCTGGGATGTACATGTGCATGTCCAGCCAAAGTTGGCACGGACATGTGAGTGATGTTGGAGTGTGTGTAGGTATGGGAGACAGAGTGGTCCAGTGGCTCAATAGGCTCTGAGACAACCTTACATTGAGTAAGTCACCCAACTTATGTGCCTCAGTTTCTCCATCTGAAAAATAATACTTACCCACCTTATAGGGATGTTGTGAGGATTATCACAGTTATTTATTTCTATTACAAGAACACCTACAGGTCTCAACAAAGACCAAGCCCCGTTGTGCTAAGTATTGTACAATCAAATAGCAAATCACTGCCCTGTAGGGCTTACAATCAAGTCAGAAAACGGGAATAGATGCACCCAAAGTAATATATCAAGCAGCACTAATTGTGGGTGTCTGTAACGTGTATTTATCCATGCACGTTGCATATGGACATGTATCTGTGTGACTGTGTCAACACTGCAGAAAAAAGGTGTGCTCTTAACTGGGTTAGCAAACCTGGGTTCAAACAGCAGTGAAGGTGTGGCAACTTGGCTTTTAACTTGGGTTACCAGCTTGAGTTCAACCACAGGGTGCCCTTTAGGATTTTGCATGAGTTGCTAACCCAAGCTAAAAGCTGAGTTGCTGTGTCTTCACTGCTATTTCAACCTGAGTTAAGGACACACCTTTGTTACAGTGTGGACATAGCCTGTGTACGTAGATATGAGCACCTCTGGAATCTGCCTTCCAGAGCTGTGAGTGCACCAAAAAGTAATGAGGGGAATGAAATGCTGCTGTGTAATGGGTGGGTGTGTTCAACAGATCACCTGTGGGCTTAGCTAGTACAGCTCCCCTTTCCCTTTGTCTAAGGAAGCTCATCCTCCTGACCGCTCCTGCCCTCTCCCTCTTTACTGAATGGCACATTATTGCAGAGGGTTAGATGTGCTGGGAAGCAACACCCTAGCCAGCTTTGCTATATCACTTCCTTAGAGTGACTTAGAGACCTTGCAAATAGCTGCTTTCTGGGGGGTGATGGGAAGTGTTCTCTACAACCCACTCCCTCTGCTCATTCTATCGCATGGACTTCTCCCTGCCTGGAAGCTTACACCCTTTGGAATGTAACAGGGAGGAAACTAATAAGACTGTCTAGAAACTGAACAGGGTCCTGCAGAACTGACACTAGAAACCTATAGTTTTTAACAGAGAATGAGAGCTTCCCTATATGTTTTTGAACCATCCTATAGAGGGGTCGGCAACCTTTCAGAAGTGGTGCGTCGAGTCTTCATTTATTCACTCTGCTTTAAGGTTGCGCGTGCCAGTAATACATTTTAACCTTTTTAGAAGGTCTCTTTCTATAAGTCTATAATATATAACTAAACTATTGTTGTATGTAAAGTAAATAAGATTTTTAAAATGTTTAAGAAGCTTCATTTAAAATTAAATTAAAATGCAGAGCCCCCTGGACCGGTTGCCAGGACATGGGCAGTGTGAGTTTCACTGAATATCAGTTTGCGTGCTGCCTTTGGCACAAGTGCCACAGGTTGCCTACCCCTGCTATAGAAAGGAAAAGAATTGCCTGTTACATTTTGCAGAATGGGTGGACATTTTGTATTGGTCTGCATGGGGGCTTTTCCATCAGGGAAGGCATTTCTGCCTCCCTCTTTCTCACCCATTTTCTAATTCCTTCTTCTCACAGTAAGATGAGGTCTCCCTCCCTCCCACGTTGAGCAGACTTGTTTGCAATTGATAAGCTGACTTAGCCCTTTGGAATGCACTGGCTGGCTGGGTAGGCCGCAGCACATCTGGGCTTGCACCACGTTCTGCAAGACAGTCTGCCTCTCAGCCAGGTGGGAGGTGGGAGCAATCTCTCTCTCCGTGTCTTGAGCCCAGACTTGCATCTGAGCAGGGAGAATGGCCCAAAGTCACTTCTCCCCCCCGCCCCCGCCAACTTCAGTGCATTTTGGTGCCAGTCCAAAATCTGGGCATCTGCAGATGTTTTAAAAGCTGTCATGTGTCAACCTGAGATTTGCCCATGCCACTGTCAAGTGGAGCACATGCCTCACATCTCACAGCGCCTAGGCCACAGAAGGGAAACCAGAGGAGTGGCAGCAGCAGAAGGAACCAGCATCATGGGCCTAATATTGTGCAAAGCCTTTGCATGGCAATGGGAATCTTACTCTGAGCGGGGTTGGCCCTTGCGATCCCCACAAAGTGAGGCCCTTTCTCAAACAATGCAAATGCACACACATGGCACCGGAGCATGGGAATGCAGAGGTGGGGCTGCGTCACACTACCTGTTCTGGAAAGGCAGGAAAGGCAGTTCATCAGTGCCAGAAATTAACCAAAGTCACACAGGGCTGTGCATGGGAAACCAGAGACAGAAAATGTTCTATCCACTCCATGGTCTGTCCCCATTTCTGGTCGCCGTAGAGCCACCTGTGTAATGCCCTATGTCCCAGCCACTCTAGCTTCCTAACTAGGACCTTGGAACAACCAAGGAATAGACTGACAAGGTGGGGTAGCTATAGGGGTGACCAGACAGCAACTGTGAAAAATCAGGACAGGGAGTGGGGGGTAATAGGAGCCTATGTAAGAAAAAGACCCTAAAATCGGGACTGTCCCTATAAAATCGGGACATCTGGTCACCCTAGGTAGGTAATATCTTTTATTGGACCAATTTCTGTTGGAGAGAAAGATAATTTTTCAATCTTACACCAAACTCTGAAGAAGAAGAAGAAAGAGCTGTATGTAAGCTTGAAAGTTTGTTTCTCTCACCGGCAGAAGCTGGTGCAATAAAAGGTATTACCTCACTCACCTTGTCTCTCTAATACCCTGGGACCAACACGACTACAGCAACACCGCATACAAGGAATAGACTGGCAGGCTCCATAGAATCCATCCCAGGTTTCACACTGAGCTCACTGCACCCTGGAAGCTGACTTTGAGAGTATGGCTTGCTGTGTCAATATACAGACTGTGCAAACTTGAGCAGTAAAGCTAGATTCTCCCCATTCTTATATTAATGCAAAGTGGGTGAAAATGCCACCAAATCAGACCCCTCTACTCACATCAGTGGCTGCATTTCACATCAGCTTTACACTGATACAAACAGCAGTACACACTGAGGCAGGAAAGAATCAAACATAGTTCATGTCCCTCACTGTCGAGCCTCAGACCCCAGTGCCTTGATTTAAGGAGCTTCTACAAACCTGACAAGACACACACCCCTTTCTTTCTTTTCCTTTTTTGTATTGCCTGCTGGCAGCTCAGCTAGCTTCTCTGCTGATTTGTGCAATGCTCCCACAACACCATGTGCTGCCTGGTTGCCTTGAAAGCAGTCAGCTGGAATTTGCTATTTTAGGATCTAAAACTGAAGAAAAAAATTATTCATGTGAACACAAAGGGGCAATTTAACAGGATTTTACATGGAGGACAAATACTAGGATTAGTTTTCAGTTGACTGAAACTTAATATTTCCATAGTTAGGAAAAGGAAACTAGAACCCAAAGCCAATAAATTGTGTGTGTCAGATGGGCTAGTGGTCAAGTCACTAGCCCATCGGCTATTGTCCTGAGTTTGGCAGGCTTGCACTGATCTAATTCCATCCATCCTTGTGGTCGCAGCTGGAGCTGCTCAGAAGATAGTGATGGGCAAAGTTCTGAAGGGAATAGTCGTGGTTGGCCCCACTTCTCTGTTGTGCCATTCCTATGCTTGCTGCAGACATGGAGGGAGGGGGCAAAATTGGCTTTGAGTCATCTTTGTCCCTCCCCTATTTGGGGCCTAGCTCTTGGCATAAGTTAGCGCAGTGTCAGGACTAATCTAATTTATCCTCTGGCTGCAACAGCCTCCTATGGGCCATCAACCAGATAAGAACAACAGAAGCGCAGGGGCTGTTTGACCACACCTGTCCTTCATCCCTGAACACCCCCGCTCTGTCCCTTGTGCAGGAGGCTAGACTGGGGAGCGGATCCAGGACCAGTGCTAGGGTTTCTGGCGCCCTAGGCCTGCGGCAGGTCCACCCGAGCCGTGGGACCAGTGGACTGTCTGCAGAAATGCCTGCGGCAGGTCCACCCAAGCCGCGGGACCAGTGAACCGTCCTCAGAAATGCCTGCAGCAACACTGGAGCCACGAGACCAGCAGACCCTCCACAGGCACGACTGTGGCAGCTCCACCGGAGCCGCCTGCCGCCCCCCCGGGAAAATGCCGCCCCCCACCATAATGCTGGCGCCCTAGGCGACTGCCTAAGTCGCCTAAATGAAAGCGCCGGCCCTGAGCGGATCCATAGCCATTCTGACAGTTCTACCCCAGCTGTACACAAGGGTTATTTCCTGGAGACAATTTCAATTCCCTTTACTCCACTGCAGAAAGGTAAAGGGGCCATGGGGCAAGAACAACTGGCCTCCTGCTTTGTATTGTTATATGACCCGAACGCTTCCATTGCTGCCTCTCCTTCTGCCTCTTGTCACACCCCTTTCCTTGAAATGAATCCCATTCCAAGATAAATCTCAAAGCCACCGATTCATGCATCACGCACAAGTCAGAGCTCGCCTCGTCTGCCGTCTTCGCCCCCTCAAGCCAGTCTGACTATCTCATATTACCTCATCTCTTAAAATCACCTGGCAGGTTTCCCAGGCCAAGGTAGCCTTGGAGAATTCTGGCAATGGGGAACACAAAGGAATTTGCTTAAAGAGTTCAGTGTAAACACCCATTTATCCCTGTCATGGTATAAATCCCCACTCTGAACCTTAGCATCCAAAAGATGGGGTACCAGCATGAATTCCTCTAAGCTTAATTACCAGCTTAGAACCTGTAGTGCTGCCACCAACCAGGAATTCCAGTGCTTGGTACACTCTGGTCCCCCCAAAACCTTGCCCGGGGACTTGCCCGGGGAACGCCAAACCCAGATCCTCTGGATTTAACACAAGGAAAGTAAACCTCTCTTCCCCCACCGATTGAGGCCTTCGTCCCAGTGCTTCCCCTCCCTGGAGTTACTCTGGTAAGATCACTGGTGATTCAGAAGCTCCATTGAATCTGTTGAACAGCAGAGGAAAATTCACCTTACCCCCTCCTTCTCTCTCCCCTCCCAGACTCTTTCTGAGAGAGAAAGTTAACTTCCTGACACAGAGAGAGACTTAACCTTTCTCTCCCCCTTCCCTCCTTTCTCCTCACACGCATATCCACTGGTGGATTCCAGACCGCCATCCCCTGGAAGTCTCACCAGAATTAAAAATAAAACAATTTCAGGTTCTTAAACAAAGAACAAGCTTTTTAATTACAGAGAGAAAACACGGTAAAAATATATCTTTGTAAATTTAAGGGATTGGATTAAGGTTACAGGGTTCATTTCAGCTCATAAGACACTGGGGAATACCCTCCCAGGGCCTAGTGTAATGTACAAACTTAAAATCCTGTCAGCATACAATTTGAACTCCTCCTAGCAAATACACATTTGCAAACAAAGAAACAAAATATAGCCTAACTCGGCCTATCTACCTAGTCTCACCTTATTTCTGAATTAAAGGGCCTGTCATCAGAGAGATTTGGAGAGTAAAACCTGGGCTGCACATCTGGTCGGTCCCTCTGAGCCCCCAGAGTGAACAACAACCAAAAACTAACAGCACACACAAAAACTTCCCTCCCTCAAGATTTGAAAGTATCCTGTCCCCTGATTGGTCCTCTGGTCAGGTGACAGCCAGGCTCACTGAACTGGTTAACCCTTTACAGTCAAACGAGACATGCAGTACTTTTGTTCTATTAATCCCTACTATCTGTTTATGACAATTCCCCTCATTTTGGCAAATGAATTGACCTGTAGGAGAGAAGCTACGTCCCTGAGGAGACTTCTCAGGCCAAGCAGAATCAGGCAGCGTCATCGAGTATTCGCTTTTGCTCCCAAAGCATTTGTGCACAAACAGATCACTAAATCTGGAGCCGCATGGACTGAGTGAGGGTGGAATTCCCATCAGCAAAAGTACCTTTTTATAAGAGAAAATAAAGGAATTTAACTCCCACTGCCAAGTCAAAGAAATCACTTAGCTGTAATATCAGAGGATCACCTAACTCCCTGCACCAGTGCTAGGGCCAGAGGAGAGGCTGTTTATGCTTCTCCTATTCTGCTGCTACGAGGAGGCCAAGGTGTATACCAGGGAGCTGCCTTAACTTGTGCATCCCACTGCCATAGTCCCTCTGTGGCCGGAGGCAGAAGGAAATAGCCAGAGCAGAGATCTTCCCCAGCCCTGGCTCCTCCCTTATGTGTCTCACACCCACACTGGAATGTCCCCTCCTGGGCCCCGGCTTCTGCAAAGGTAACGAAGAAGTCAGGCTCTAAAAGAGACAAGCACCCTATGTCAACATAGACTTTCACTGCAGGTTTGCAATTCCTGGCTCTAAACCAGAGCTCCTTGCTTTACAGTGACTATATGTCCCATTTTGGCTGAGACAGCCCCCTTTTTCAAGCCCTGTCCTGGCCCTCCCGACCTTTTTGGCAAATCTGGGCATTTGTCCCGTTTGCTCTTGTCAACTGATCATCAATGGGCGACAACGCCAGCCCTGCGCAGGAAGGAGGGCTCAGGACAGCAGCTCAGGCTGACCAGCCTCGAGTGGGCTGGAGGCAGCAGGGTCTTGGGCCCTACATGCGGGGGGTAGCGGGGGTCCTTGGGCTGGCCTCAGGCATAGGAGGGAAAGGGAGCTAGCCCTGCAAGCGGGGAGGTCGGGTGGTGGGGGATCACAGATGGGGTGGGGGAGGCCTCAGACCGGGCCTGTGCAGTGTCCCGTTTTCTCTTTGGGAAAATATGGTCACTGTAGCAGAGTGGATCCCTGCTCCAGCCCTGAAGGGGTTAAAACAGCTGGAGGGGAGAGGGGGGGCTGGGGCTGGAGCAAGCAGCCTTTTGAGCTGGGCTGATTTGGGGGAAGTGGCAGCAGCTGGGGCCATGCCCCAAACTGAGCCACAGGCCCTTATAAAAGGGCAGAGAAGCCAGGAGCCCAAAAAGTCTCTCTCTGTGTTCAGAGGGAGAAGGGCCTGGCTGCTGTAAGGGACCAGACAAGGTACCTAGGGTGAACCAGGGCTGGGGAAGGCAGCGGAGCTGGGGAGCTCCTGCCTGGAAAGCCCCAGGCTGCGGCCTAGGAGTAGGCTAAGAGGTACCGGGGTTGCAGGGTGCAGCCCAGGGGTAGGCCAAGGCAGCAGATCCAAACCCCTTTGCCGATGATGAGAGGCTAATACTGCAGTCTGCCCCAGGGTGTCGGGCTAGCTAATGACTGGGCAGTTACCAAGACCCTGAGGCAAAGTGAGGGATAGAGTGGGGGATTCCCAGGGAGGGGAAACCCTAAGGAAAAGGGGTTGCTGCCAGGGGGCAGAACCCCATGTAAAAGGGGCACTGGGGTCCAGGGAGGGACAAGGGGCCAGTAGCTGTAATAAGCCTCTGTCCCAAATCTGGACCTTAGCGTCCAAAATCTGGGTGCTTAGCATGAAACTCCCCCAAGCTTAATTACCAGCTTGGATCTGATCTCGCTGCCACCATCCAAAATTTCCAGGGTTTTGGCCCCCTTCTGGTCTCCCCAAACCTTCTCTGGAGAGACCCAAGACTCAGACTCTGAGTCTCACAACAAAGGGAAAGACAACTCCTCTCCCCTTGTCTCCTCTTTTCTCATCCCAGCTCTCCCTCCCTGGGTTAACCTGGGGCGATACTGTACTTAAAAAGCTCCTTGAATGCAAACAGAGAGGGCAATTTACCTTCCCCCTCCTTCCTCCCCTGAGGCTATGCATTTCAAACTAGTCAAGCTAACACAAAGAGATTTTCCCCCTCCCTTCGTTCCTTAGCCTTTAACCAGAGAAAAAAACCTCAAACAGGATTTAAAAAGGAAGCTTTATATAAAAAAGAAAGAAAAGACATAAACATATAAACTCTGCATCAAGATGACATATACAGGGCTATTGCTTAAAGAAAATATGAATAAACAGTCTGATTCAAAAAGATATCCAATTTGAAACATTCCAGCAAGATACACACATGTAAATACAAAATACAATATAACCCTATTGCTTTTCCTTTTGTGCTCACAACTTAGTAACAGAAGGGTAGAAAGAAGCTTGGAGAAAAAAAAAAAACTCTTCCCTCATAGCCGAGAGAAACAAAACAGACAGAACAAAAACAAAAAAAACCCAGAAGTTCCCTCCCTCACTTTGAAAAATCCGGTTTCCTGATTGGTCCTCTGGTCAGGTGTTTGGTTCCCCTTGTTAACCCTTTACAGGTAAAAGAAACATTAACCCTTAGCTATCTATTTATGACAGTAGCAGAAGCCGGAAGGCGGATCACCAGCCTGCAGAGGGCGCTCCAGCTGCAAATTTGAGCTAATTCCCAGGAGTGACAAGCAGGAGGTGTCTCAGGGGTGAGTCCGGCCAGGTTACAGTCACCTTATGCCTTGCTGTAAGGTGGGCACAACTGAGAAAAGGATCCCAGTTTGAGTCAACAGCAAGGACTCGCACACATATAGACACAGCACAGGAGAAAAAATGCTATTAGTCAGCTAAAGCCATTCAATCTCTAACCTGTGCTTGGCCCCATTAGCGTAGACCAGTAGCTAGGACTAAAGAAATGTTGGTTCAATTCACTTCTCTGCCACAGTCTTCCTGTGTGCCCTGGGGCAACTCATTTAGCTTTACTGTGCCTCAGTTTCTCACTGTTGAAAAGAAGATAGTAGCACTTCCCTATCTCCTAGGGAGTTTGAGAAAATGAATATATTACAGGATTGTGAGACATTCAGATACTACAGCAGGGGGCACATAAATACCTTAGATAGAGCCCAGAGGATAAAGGAAATTAAAATGAGACCTTACCATCACCAGGGCAAGAACACTGAACTGAGAGGCAGTGTGTGCAAATTCAATCTTGCAAATGCAAACTCACTTAAAAAGAACAGCAAAGCTGAAGGGGAGAGGAAAGAAGGGCAATTTGTTACGGGCTCCCTCCAAAATATGAGGTTTTAACATTTCTGTTATTTGTATTACACTAGTGCCTGGAAAACCCAGCTGAAACCAAGGCGTCATGGTACTAGGTGCTGTGCAAACACATAGTGACAGAGAGCACCTACCCCAGTGAGATTACATCCTACATAGACTAGACAGATGATGACGTATTTTACAGATGGGGAATGGCGACACAGAGACTAAGGCCCAGATCACAAAAGGCATCCTTGCTTTCAGTGGAAAGCTAGGAGCCCAAACATTTTGGTGGAGCTGGGTCTAAGTGACTTGGCCAAGATCACAGGAGGCGTCTGTGACAAAATTATGAATTAATCCCAATCAGTCCTTTGAGTCGTGGTCCACAAGCCCATCCTTTTAAACTTCCTTCTAAAATAATATTTTATGGCACTGCTTCCACTACCAGCTACCAAGAAACAATGAATTGATAAACTTATCTCATGATTCATATGGAATCAGAATAAACCAAGAGTAAAATATAAGATGCTGATCCCGCAACTGGATTTGTATGGATGGCCCAAATGTCCTTGTATTCTTTTGAGGAATGTAAACAGAAATAGATAGATGTCTGTTCAGATTCTTGGGGTAAAATCCTGGCCTCACTGAAGTCAAAGGGAAATTTGCATTGACTTCAAGAGAGCCAGGATTTCACCCTTGGTAATTCACTAACAAGTCTATTCAATCCCTTTGACTGAAAACCAAATGCCATGTACAGAAATATAGTGGACAAGGAATAAGTGAATGACTTGCAGTCCATTAGGTTAATGACTGAGCAAGGATAAAGCAGATAGGAAACGCCATTGTGTCCAATGTCTGCCCATTCTTTGTGGGGCTGTCTGCTGAGATGGCCAACAAGAAGACCAAACAGAAATGGTGCCAGTGGCAGGAGCACTTTTTGTGGTGTTGATACTTCTCCGGCAGGCAGCAGGGTGACACCAAACTCAGACTTTGCTGAGCAAGATTCAACTACCGATTATGACCAAGGCTTTCAAGAGCCCCTAGTGATTTTGGGTGCCCCCAACAGAGACATTATCAAGGTTTTTAGTCAGTGCTGAGCACCCAGCTTTTGGAAATCAGGCCCCTTTTATGTATCTCAAGTTGGGCTCCCAAAATCTCTAGTCACTGTGAAAATCTTGGCTTAGGGGATGTCTACCTCGGAGCTGGGGGTGTGATTCCCAGCTTGTGGCAACATACCCACACTAGTTCTCATTGAGCTGGCACATGAAAAAACAGAATGTAGCCATGGCAGCATGAGCTGTGGGACGGGCTAGCTGCTCCGAGTCCGTGTCTATGGTCTCTGATGGGCATGTACTTGGGGCAACTAGTCTCTTCCGCTGCTCGTATGCCACAGCAACAGTCTATTTTTAGCCTACTAGCTCAATGAAAGCTAGTGTGAGTACATCTCCTCAAGCTGGGAATCACACCTCAAGCTCCAGATGTAGACACATCCTTAGGTATGTATATGGATAATGAGAATACCCACAGTTCCATTGAACAGGAAAAGCAGAAGGGATATAAACCCCCAGTTTTCAGGGCATAAGCTGACCTGTAATTGATGGGCTCAGGAAGAAAGTTCCACTGTGGGCAGGCAGGTTATTCCATAAATGCCCACTAGGAATTCTTGCACTTTTCTCTGAAGCAGCCGGTGCTGGCCACTGTCTGAGACAGGAACAGGGCTGCTAGATGGACCCCTGCTCTGATGCAGCCTGGCAGTTCCTACGTCCCTGTTTCACAAAGGACACCACAACGGCCATCGGATGGATATGGATTTGGGTACCAGCTGACCCAGACCAGAATCCAACGTGTCTTAGAGGCAAGAGGCTCCATCTCCTAATTTTATTTAATTGCATTTTTTCCCCGGCAAACCCTGGAATTATTTTGTCTGCTTTGTGAATCTCTCTGGTGAAAGGGGCTCATCAAAGCTCCTAATTACTGCCGCCCACACACATCCCTGCCCGCCTGCAAGAGGCATCTAAATAGGGAACTGGCACTCTGAGTGCTGTCATTGCCACCTGCAGCGCTTGGCGCCTCTAATGAAGAGCTTTAGCTCCTGCCTGAGCCCAGACAGCCCAGAGGAGCCCTGGCCCTTACGCTCTGTGCTGGCAGGAGAAGGAGGGATACTGTCAAAGATGGACTGATTTCTTCCCTCCGATAATGGCATGGGTGGGCGTTTGTCAGCTGTGGCAGGTGGGGGATCCTTTGCTCGCACACACTCTGCTTGCATAACTTAGCCTGTTAATTCTCTTCCAGCTAAAGAAGAGGCGACAGGTAAAGAAGGCTACAGCTCAGCATCCGAGTGGCTGTACTATGCCAGCCCATGTGAATGCCCTGCTTTTGAGTCTCTTGTCTCTGGGAGGGCCATCTGCAAAAAGAAACCCAGAACAGTCGGGTAGAGAGGTCACCATTGTGACCTCTCCTGGCCAACTGAGGAGCAGAGTTGATAGATGTTCCCTCCAGCTCATGCTGCTTGTGACACTGGGCAGGGCATTAAATCTTCTATAGAGCATGGAAGAGTGCATGGTAGCTTCTCAGACAGCCTGACAAAGCAGTTAAGGGGGAAGAAGATGGTTCATCCCAGTCATCTCTGTGTTGATGACTGGCCCTCCAGCCACCCATACAGTGCAAGTCTTTCCCCCTCACTTAGGGGTAAATTTTGCAGTGGGAGCTGCCGGGTGCTGAGCACTGCTTAAAATCTGGCTATGTGTAAATAGGAGCTGAGCTGCACTGAAAACAGGTTCCTGACAGAAGATGCTGAGCCCTTGGAAATCCAGCTCTGGCATCTCTAGGAAATCTGTGGACTCTACTGTAGTCTCCATACACTGAAATAAATACATACCCTTCACTATATGGGCAGCATAGTTCAAGGAAGTGTCTGGGGATTTGCAGCAGAAACACAGTGGGGGAAATAATGAGCTAATATCTGATTCTTCCGGTTGGGCAGGTAGATTACACATGGCAATTAGCCTGCAAACCTGCTCAGCATGATTACCTGGCACTCTGCTGGGACGTGTGTGCACTCCCATGCACTTACTGTCAAAAAACCTGCTCAGCTACCGCCTTGGCAAACCAGAGTACGCCATGGCATGACCTGCAAGATAGGGTTGACATAAAGCAAAACAAAACAAAACAAAACAATGCGGCACTCGCATGACGTTTGCCACCCTCGCGTCGTTCACTCGGCTTGTGTGTTCTACCCCTTTTCCCCACTCTTTGTCTGGCCTAGACTGTAAGCTCTTTGAGGCAGGGACTCTGTCTTAGCGTCTGTCTACACAGCAAAATCTGTGCACAAGCTAAACAATTACCCTACCTAGCTTGTACCCAGTTAGCGTGGGTAATAGCAGCAACAAAGACAGCACAGTGCAGGCTAGCCAGCCAAGTATGGACCCAAGATCAGTGCTAGGCTTGTCTTACCTGCACTGAAGCCCAAGCTGCTCTATCTTCACTGCTATTGTTGTCCATGCTAACTGGATTCAAGCTGGATTAGGTAGCTCTGGTTGTGTAGACACATGCTTATTTTATGTTTGTACAGCACCTAGCACAAAGGGGCTCCATTCTCGGTTGACCCAGAGGCACCTCAGTGGTAAACGTGATACGTGAACTGAAAAAGAGGGGGGTGATCAACACGCATTGTCCTTCGTTGCACCTTGCTGATATCATTTCAACTGCTTCCCCTCCCAAGGGGCAGGGCGGGATGTGACGGGGTCCTGCCCGCTGACCCCATCCCCTTTGTTTCACACAGAGTGCCCAGAGTCGTCCTTCCATGTAGATACCACTGTGCAGTTTATTTAACGGTTGTAGCGTAGTCCCAGTATTTACAATGTTGTTTAGTTTTACTACCCCTTTTCCAAGTGGGGAAAGAAAAGGTGTCTCCTCTTAGAGATCTCCCTTTTCTCAGGCCCTACGAGTTTTTCTCTGTCTTTGCTAACCCTATCCCCTTCCTGACTGCTCTTTTAGCCAGTTTCCTTGTTAATGGTCTGATTAGTTCATTAGCTACCCAACCCCAATCTGATCTGGTAAACAGGAACTCCTCTCCTTAATCAGCCTCTGCCTCCCCGGGAATCTAATTGGTTAAACAGTGACCAGAGTGCTGGTTCAGTTGCTGATTCCCAGCACTCTGTCACAAGGGATTACCTTCTTTCTTCACCCCTGAGTCACAAGGCTTGTATAGGAAGGGGTAAAAAGGATGGGAGAAGGTGGAGGAGATGACCACTCCTAGAAGACAGAGAGAGAGGGAAATAGTGAAAGGAAGAGAATGGATGCTGAAGGAAGGAGAGGATGAGGAAAGATGCGAGGAGAGAGAGAGAATGGGAAGGAAAGAACAGGAGACTGGAAGAAGGGAGGAGGGTTTCTCAGTGCAGCCTCTGTTACCCCATCCATGTTTTAGGGAACAAAATAACTTGTTAGTTAAAAGCTGTCAGGTTTAATTCCAAGGATCCTGCAGAAAAATTGAGTGTGAGCTGTTAACCTCGGCCCAGCGGCCCGGCACTCCCAAAATGAGCAGTCAGCCAGAAGGGCCTCAATCACGCGCATGGCTTACCCTGATATGTGAGGGATGTACACAGGATCTGGGATTTGGCTAGATTCAGAGCCCTGACCCACTTAGAGATGCCATGCATGGGGTCTTTGCAGGCAGGTTCCTGGAGGAACAGCTACCCTAGGAAAAGAAAGGAAGTGACAGGGGGTTGGGATGTTCCTGACTCTGGTTTGTTTGGCTGCATAGGCATTGGGTTATATTCGTCCATGGGGATCAGGCCCCACCACTATTCTGGAAAGCCCCACTAATGTTTGAGCCAGGGGCACACACACAATTTCGTTAAGGAGGGAGCCCAGATTACCTGGCCAGCTGCCCCAAATATGAGTGGCATTGTGACCTGGGGCATGGGGTCACAACTCCAGAGGGAGGGGAGGGCAGGCCAAATCTGAATAATGTTGCAACTTGGCATGCAGGATTGAAGTGCCTCTCAAATTTGGCCTGGCTGCCCCAGCATCATGCCATGCCTACCTAGAAGGCTTCACACCCCCTTCCAGAGTCCTGTGTATAGGGGGCTTTGCCTCTTAAGCCCCACTGGGGGCTTCACCCCGACCCCTGCACCCCACCAAAAATGTTACAAACCCAACATCTGTGTTTGACTGTTGCAGCAGCACTTGGAGTCACAGCAGGGGAGATGAGTCACTACTTAATAAAGGCCTGGTCCACACTACGCCGTTAAATTGATTTTAACAGCGTTAAATCGATTTAACGCTGCACCCATCCACACTACAGTGCTCTTTAAATCGATTTAAAGGGCTCTTTAAATCGATTTCTGTACTCCTCCCCGACGAGAGGAGTAGCGCTAAAATCGATATTGCTACTTCCGAATAGTGTTAGTGTGGACGGAATTTGACGTTATTGGCCTCCAGGAGGTATCCCACAGTGCACCACTGACCGCTCTGGACAGCAATCAGAACTCAGAGGCACTG
>NC_133770.1:162911211-162968841 GCF_003597395.2 Chelonoidis abingdonii | reverse complement strand
TACCCACAGTGCACCACTCCAGAAATCGACGCTAGCCTTGGACCATGGACGCACACCATCGAATTAATGTGCCTAGTGTGGACGCGCACAATCAACTTTATAATATCTGTTTTATAAAATCGATTTAAGGTAATTTGAATTTATCCTGTAGTGTAGACGTGGACTGAATACTTGAACCAAGCCCCATGTGACTTTGGAATTAGAGGAAATTTAAGCACCTTACCCCCCGCTCGGTCGCAGCTGCCTCTACCTCATTCATTCCCATTTTCACATCAGGCTCAGCACTTCAGGGTTCCTGCTGAATGGGGAGGTGGAAATACCACTGCAAAAGCCTGCTTTTGTGGGAATTTCTAGGCTGAACAGGACCAGGAAGAGCCCAAGACTCCAGTGTGGTTCTGCAGACCCAGGAGAAGAAGCAGTCAGACTTTTGAATGCTTTTGACTCTTCTAAGGTTTGCCTCTCAAAGGCAAGGATGCAGGAATTTGTTGCTTCGCTCCAGTGGTTGTTTCAAGCAATTCATTTAGCTTCAGACCTGAACACCCACAGAGCTGAAGAGATTTTGGATCCAGGATATCAGTCCAGGCCTGTCTTATAGTATAAAAGACTTGGGGTCATGGAAACAGAATAAATCCTCTTAGAAAGACGTGTTTCTGAATACAGGCTGAATTTTTCTATCCCACTGATGGGATGTGGCTGCCCATCCAAATCCCCCACCCTCCGAGATGGTTTTGAAAATCTCAGCCATCTATGACTCTTTATGTTGCCAGTCAGTTGCTGGCTCTTCAAACTCCTTGTGATGGGGCGTGTATCCCACACAGGCCCTGAAGGGGTTAATGTGGGCCTGCAAGTTAACTTACCTGGAAGCACCTGCCAGAGAGAGCAGGAGACCCAGGCTTGACAGATGATGAAGCCCAGCTGGGGAGGTGATTATAAAGCCAAGAAGGTCTATTCCTCTGTGTGGGATAGAAAAGGTAGCAAGTGGTTTGGGGAGGAAGCAGACCGGGGATGGAATCGCAAGTAGAGGGAGGGCCTGGGTTCCTTTACCAGCCACTGAGAAAGCTAGGGTGAAAACCCCAGTGGTAAGGGGTGTAAGGGCTATGGAGCCCAAAGAAAAGATGGTAGACCTGATGTAAGGTTGTTTGGCTACAGCTGTGTTGGACTTTCGATTACCCTGGAAAGGATGCACTAAAGTGTGACCTGACTGGAGGGCCAAGCTTCAGGAGAAGAGACTGCTGCAGTGACTGTCAGTGGAGGGCATGGTACAGGGAGACCCATGCCATGCCTGGCAATGAGGACGTGCTTCTGTGGTGAGTGAACTCCTCCTTCACACTCCTCCTTTGTCTAATGTTAAAGCACCAAAAGGCCCTAACAACACCCCAGAACCAAGTAGCCTCAAATGGGGGCAATGTCTATATCTGGTGTGTGGCTTTCTGTAGTCCCAGCAGAGTTGCTAAGCAGTGATGGGTTCCTCTGTGGTTCTCTGTACTGCTCTGTGATGCTAATTTGGGTGGTGGTTAATGAGGCAGGCAACTGCATAGTGAAGTTAGTGTTGCCAAGTCATATGATTTCATTGCAAATCTCACAATATTTGGAACTTTTCTTAAAGGCCCACCTCCTAGAGTCATGGTATTACAGGGGGATCTCAGCTTACTTTTTGTTGTTTTTTTTTAAATGAAAGTTTCTAGGGCTCACAGTTGCAAAGCAAAGCTTGAAAAGGTGAAACCAAAAATCTCTTAGACGAGGAGGCCAATACAAAGCTCCCAAACTCATTATCTGTTAAAATCTCCTGGTCTTTAAGCCAATCTCATGATGTTTGGATGGTTGGAGATAATGATAGTGGGTGAAGAGCTCCAAGCTTTAGGCAGGAACTAGAACCTAGGACTCAAAATCTGGTTTGTTATAGAACCAGGGGCCAGCTGTACAATTTAAAACCCCAAATTGGTTCCGATCTAGGGTCTTGGGTGAGATTTCTCTATGTAGTCAGTACCAGAGGGTCTTCTGTTTTCAGTAGAGCCCTGAGCAGATACAAAATTTGTATCCACATCCGATCTGCAAAAATGATCTATGGATATCCGCATCTGCGGATGCAGATTTAAAACAGATATCTGTGGATTTTCAGAGCTCTAGCTTTCACCTTTCTCCCCACAATTCTTCTGCATTATTCACTGAGTTATGTAATAACTGATCTGGGAATATCTCTCTCTCTCTCTCACACACACACATGCATATGAATAACCAGCTGGGCAGCAAAAATGTGATGCTAAAGACGGGTGTGAGGGCAGTTTGTATCACTCTGCTGGCCTACCTTCATCCCACAGCTCACAATGACTATTGTACAGGCTGCTTTTCCACCACTTAGGGGAAAAATTGCCTTACCTTTCTCCAGGGACTATTCAACTTACTGCTTGGCTCTGTTTCCTTCTGCTTCATTGGTCAACAAACCTGAACCCCTCTGAATAATTCAGTGGAGGCACTGCACTATTTGTCTAAATAATTCATCCTAGCTCTTTGGAGAAAGTGTGGAGGGAGAAGCAGTTGCATCACCTCTCAGAGCCAGGCTTTTCCCAAGTTGACAGACTCCTAAACTCCAGTTCAGGGTGGAGTTTCCTTCTGATCAGGGGAGGGAGATGCCCCTGAGGAACAAAGGAGGCTGTGCTGGGCTAGAAAGAAACAATGCAAACAGCAACATCTCTCTGCTCATGTCATGATTCCAAATGGGACCTGCCCTGTTTTATGGCCATGGCTGCTTGTATGGTACCAGGCCTTGTCTACACACAAACTTGCACTAGTTTAACTAAATCCCTGTTTACACAAAGTTACATAGGTTTAAATCGATTGTATGTTAATTCAGTTAGAGTCCTTACTGAATTAGCCTAAATCGATATAAGCCATCTTAAAACCAATTTAAGTATGTCCCCAGAGTTGTTTGCAACTAATTGGTTTAAATACACTGTTAATTATAAACTGATGCAAATTTGTGTGTAGACAAGACCTCAGATGGAGCCCTTTGCTGGTCATGACCTGTGGGTGTGGGGAGGGGCAGGGGGGTTCAGCTGCCTTACCCTACACAGAAACCTCATAAGTAAATGACTTGCAAAGCCTTGCTCAATAGGAATACCACAGACGATTGTACAGTGGGCACTCTGGGGCTAGGTATTCTCAAATTCTCATCTCTGGCCTTTTCCCAAATGCTCTGCTAAAATATCCCCCTAATCCTCTTATGAACGAGATCCTGAAAGACACCATACACTGCTCCAAACACCTCAGATTAATCTGATGACTCCTTCCTCGTCCAACCAGTCCTTTCATTGCCATGGCAAAGTCCTTCCAGCTAAAGCCATGAAACTGTCCCATCTGGAAAGAGCAGCTGACTCTGCTCTCAAATCCAGCATGTGCCAGGGGAAACCCAGCTGCTCATTAAGGGAACACAGTCTTCCAGGAGACTCTCAGAACAGCCTCAGCAACAGTGA
Source organism: Chelonoidis abingdonii (assembly GCF_003597395.2). Lineage (NCBI taxonomy): Eukaryota > Metazoa > Chordata > Testudines > Testudinidae > Chelonoidis > Chelonoidis abingdonii. The sequence goes on along the minus strand of NC_133770.1, from coordinate 162,965,371 downwards.
CCCTGGGAATTGGGCAAGTGGAATCTCTGGTCTCATCTGTCTGCTCAATCTTGGATGATGCATGGATGAAGTCTGCTGTGATCTTCTTCCTTCAGCAAAGCCATTGGAACATACCAGAAGGAAAGGCACGTTTCTGGCACCTAGGGTGAGTCAACAAGTGTTTTTTGCTCACCTCAAAAGCACTCCCACAGTATTTTATTAGTGGTTGTGCAATGAGGTGACTGAAGGTCAGGAGACTTTGAGTTGTACTCCCAGCACTGCAATTCTGGGCAAGTTGCTTCCCTGGATTGGTGTTCCAGTCCACACCCCCTGCTTCATAGCTCTGCTGATGCACTTCATTCCTGTCTCCCCCAACACCTCCCCGGCGCTCCCCCTACCAAGCTTGACCAGTACACCCAACTCAAATATGCAGCAGCCCCTGCTTCCAGCCTAGCTCTGCCAATGTACCTTAATTCTGGCTTGGAGCCACCCCTCCCGTTACAATCCTGGGACCCCTCTCCCAACGGGCCACATTTCATTTCCTTTTTCACAGATGACATGGACAGAGCTGATTACTTGACACCAGGTATCCACCAGTCTCTCCCTTTGCTGGGAGTGGAAGCAGCCTCAGACATGACCTCCTCTCTATGGTATCAGAGTGCCTTGCCTCCTGATTTACCTCTTCCTGGAAGGTGTTGGGTGAAGTGCAGAGTGGTCTGGTTGGAAGTCTCAAGACACTGCAACTAGGTATCCATTCAGAGTAGGCCTAGTCTGTCACTGGTGAGAAGTCTGTTAAGAACCACTCCATCATGCAGCACTAACCAGAACTCTCTTCCCTAATCCCCTCTAGGGTGACCAGAGAGCAAATGTGAAAAATAGGGACAAGGAGTGGGGTAATAGGAGCCTATATAAGAAAAAGATCCAAAAATCAGGACTGTCCCTATAAAATAGGGACATCTAGTCACCCTAATCTCCTTTGAGATACCGGGAGGGCAGCAGGCAGAGAGCTCGCTGGCTTGATTGTGGCAAACTGAGGCCTGAGGATGATGAAGCAGCAGAGGATCAATTCTTTTAATGAATAAAAAATAAGAAGGCCAGAAAAAACAGCAAGGTAGTCAGTAATCTTTGTACGCCAGGGACTCAGCAAGGCTTGACCTCAGTTGGTAGGTCCCCAGCGACAGCCAGCTGAAATGGGCAGTGCAAGGAATCTTCCTTTGATCAGCCTGTGTGAAGGAAGTTGCAGTATCTCTGTTGGGAACAGCGAAACCACAGACTTGGAGCAGCTGGGCTGGTTAGTGACTTAGTGTCAGTCCCTTACACACAGAGGAAAGGCATCATACAGCCCCAACCAGCTGCAAACACTATGATCAGCACAAAAGGCTGATCTCTGGGGCCGTAGATTATTAATAAATAATACCCATTCTACTTTGGGATTATGATAATTTGGGAGGAATTTAAAGAGAGGCACAAAACTGAACAGGGAAGCAAAGGAAAGGGCTTCTCTGCTTGCTTCTCTTTTCCCTCCTTCATTCTTTAAATATATGATCTTGCCGTTCCTGAATTTGAATCACTGCAGCAGCTTGATCCTAGGATTGTTCTAGCAGGGGACTTGCAAGCTTCCCACACACAACTGTGATAAGCACACCTCAGTCTTGACATGCGGTTCCCATTGCTATTTTAAACCTGACCCCCCCTACAGCTCTGCCAATGCCCCTCAATCCTGACCTCCAGTACCCCTACTGTTGCAGGCCAGAGCTCCTGCCACACTATTTTGCTAATGCACCTTAATTGTGATCTCCACTCAGCTCTCCTGCCCTCCCTGCTACTCTGGTCCTGGGTCTCCTCACCCAGGTCTGCTTGTGCACCTCAATCTTGAGCTGCAGCAGCCCCTGCTGAATCAGCCCCACACACCAACTCTGCCAATGCATCCCAGTCATGACCCCCAGCCCCACCTGCTAGCTGAGTCCTTAGCCCACACACTGTTCTGCCTGCACATCCCAGTCCTGTCCTTCCCCTACTTTGCCAGGGCACCTTGCTACTCTGGTCTTGAATCACTTCTGAGCAGATGCTCTGGCTGAAATTCTTACAAGATGCCCAAGGGGTTTCGATTCACAATCCTCACTGAAACTAATGGAAGCTGTGCAGCAAGGGCCTGATCCACTGAAGTCAATGGTAAACTTCCTATTGACTCATCAGGAGCTAGATCAGGTCCCGAGATCCCCTTAGAAAGTTGGAACCTTGAGTGTCCCATACCGTATAGTGTCTGTCTAAATTCTGTCACATGGTCAAGCTTTTTTGAACAAAAACATCTTTTTTTTTTTTTTTTTAAATTCATCCCTTCCCCAAATTTCCAGTTTTTTAAAGAAATGAGTATATGAAAAATCAAGCGCACCCCCCCTTTTTTGGGGGGACAATTGTTTCAGTTTTATAGGCTTTATTTTATCCTCTATCTGCCTCTTTCTGGTGACAAAAAGGAAAATAATAATGATATCATAATAAAAAGATGGTGGGAGGAACCTTCCTTGCAAAAAGTGGGACCATTAAAAAAAAAAAAATCAATAGAAATGTTTGAAAATTTTTGAGCAAAACTAAAACTCATTACTTTTGGGAACCCAGGGCACAAAAACAGCTTCAATTTTTTTTTTCTGGTCTCGCTCTGATGGCTACAAAGAACATTCTCTCCAGGGGTATAAACCTCCACTAAGGCATTGCTGAGAGTCACTTGTGATCTAAATTTTTGCTGCACAGTGGTGACAGGCCAGCGAATTAGTGAACTGCAACGCTGCTTGCCAAAGAGATCTGTTAAGAAGGGAAAAAAATATGGCCCATCTTCACGTCTGCACCCAGAACAGCTTTGAAACTAGGAACAGGTTCACTCCTTTGGCCTAATTTCAAGCCCACTCAAATGCTGCAGGTTCAGAAGTTCTGTCTGGATGGAGGCCAGTACTGTTGACACATTCTGTTAACTGGAGTGAAAGTGAGGAGCAGGAAATAAAAATCCAGTGAAAACAAAATGGTGAGATGTGGAGCAGCGAGCATGGACTGAATAGGAAACAGAGTGAGGAAAAGGAAGAGAGGAAAATCGGATAAAATATTGACAGAGGTCCTATTCTCTGCTTGGATAAACTGAGAGATCAGCACATTTGGGGCCAATGGAGCTGTGCTAATTGACACCAAGAGAGAATTCAGCCCAGTATGTAGTGCATCCACTTGTGCCAGATGAGCTCTTGGGTGGAACTTCTGTCCTTAACAGGTGGAGGAAATGCAAAGCTCCCAAACTCCACTGGGCTTCCCTATCCTCCTACTGCACAGTCAGAGAAGAGCATGCTCTCTACCTTGCCAAATAGTCAGGGCAACATTTGCAGGCCACCTGAAATTGCCAGCTGGTGTCCCTTCCCCCCGAGGATAAGTCAACCCTCCTAGCAGAGGCTCAGAGCTCTGAAATGAAACCTCAGAGGCTTAAATGAGTTTGATGTTTGATTCTGAGAGCCTGTGATTGGAGCTGACATTGCACGGCAGCTGGGAAATGCAGCGTCACTCAACGGGATAGGTAATGGGAATAGGTAATTTAGGAGGAAAGGAAAAGGCATGGCTGACGCACCAGAGAAGGCCGTTCCTCCATATGGAAGGGAGCAATGAGGAGAAGTGGCTGTTCAGCAGCCACCAAGGATTTGTCTCAACCCTAGATTTTGCCAGATGCAAACCTTTCATGGTGACGTGCATATAACACCGGCTGGAGCCAGAGGGAGAAGAGGCTACGCAATGGACACCCTCCTTCTTGAAGTAGCTGGGCAGGGAGGGCAAAGTGCAAGTTCTGTTCCTCCAAGTTCTCTCCAGCAGGGGTGCCGTTAGCACTAATGGGTGGTGTAGTGAGGGGGACTTCAGGATGGCCTTTGACTACAACCCCACAACTGGGACTTCCCTTTTGATGGGCTGCTCATGAGCAGAACCATCCTGTAGTTGCCTCTGGCTATTATTTGGAATGTGAGAGCATCTAGGAGCAGGATCTCATTATGCTTGGTGCTGTATAAATCCAAAGCAACATAGTAGGACCCATTGTCTCCTAGGAATGGGAGGGGATGGATCAGAGTAGGGACAGGGTGACCCTATGGCACATGGGGCTACAGGGACTCTGGGTTGTGGAGCAGCCCATGGGCACCTCAAGTAAGGCTGCAATAAATCATGAGACTGCTGTCATTTACTCTAGGCTCTGCATTGACACCACCAGCAGCACCTGACCTAGAATTTGGGCTTAAGCTCAAATTTCCCCTTGTGCTTGGGCTGCACTTTCGGGGTTGCTCCTTACGCGAGGGGCAGCATAGAATCTCTTCCAGTATTTTAGCGGCAAAGAGTCCTGTGACACCTTATAGACTAACAGATGTTTCTTCCAGTGTTTTGTTTCACTTACTGTCTTAAAGTTACAGCACACAGTTGCTGTGTTCCTGATAAAGGCTGTCACATTCCACCCCAGAGGTGGCTGCGTTTCAGCAATGGCTAAAGAAAAAGCACTACAGGAGTCTTCAGCAATCAGCCCATAAGTGCTTTTCATTACCCAGTGGGGTAGGTAACAAGGTGGTGAACAAATACCACGGCTCCCGGCGTTTTCCTTTCAAGAGCAAAAGAAGAAGAAATCATTTATCAATGGAATCATCAGCGAGCCCCAGTCCCAAATAGCCCTGTGTCCCCTTCCAGCTGTTAACAGCTGCAGAGCTGCTGCCTGGCTCTTTGTGCCCATTTCATTCTGAACAAAGGCTGCACTATCCGCTCCTGTAAAAGCAGCTGTTAGCAGGATCTTGAGCTGAGAACAATCACTCCCCGCTTTAACCAACAGGGTTATTATTTCTCCTTGGCTCAAGTGTTAAAAACAACGCACACAACACAGGGTATTAAAAGTGTGTGGGGGTAGGGGGAGACAAGAATTCGCCGAGGGGAACACAGATGGCTGGGGATCTGTCAGTAGAGGGAATTGTTAGAAACCTCCTCGCTATTCACATCCTTCATGGATGTGATGCTAATAAATCCTGGATTCGGAGAACAGTGAGAGAGCTCCAGATGTAAAGCCCCTTATAGATCATATGGTGTTTCCGACATATGCTGGGCAGGCCCAGGACTCCAGGGGGATGATGGAGAAAGCCAGATCGGAGCAGTGAGCTGTGCAGAGAGCTCCTCGGCTCATTCAAGCTGCGGCTGTTCCTTTACCAAAGGCGTAATTAGATGCTGTTGTTCAATACAGAATTCTACAGGGGTCTGCTGGAGAAAATCCTTTCGGATTCTGTTTAGGAGGGGGAGGAAAGAAAGGGAAATGTTACCCCCCTCTCCCTCCAAGTGGAAAACAGAACGCAGCAGTGGTGAGATTGTAGCTGTGAAGCGGAGGAAGCCGCCTGCTTCTGCCGCATGTGAGAAACCCATTTCTAAATCCCTCTTGCCGGAGATGACTCTCCCACGGGGAATCGCTCAGGGGCTAGTGCCAGCAGCCGGCTGCTTTCAAGATTAAAAGACATATGTGCCTTCCTTTCCAAGGGGTTGTTTAATTAAAAAATTATACTGTGTTGCTGGACTGAAAAACAGGGTTCTGGCAGGACTGGATAAAGGCTAGCAATACAGTGGATAGGGGCTGCTGGGGAGGTTTCTGGAGACAGCACTGCAGATGTCTCTTTTTCTGTTCATTAGCCACTCCTGCTATTCCAGCCATAGGCTCCCCACAAACAGCTCTGTCAATTCACCTCAGTCTTGACCTGCAGCCTCACCCATTCTTCCAGTGGGGACCCCCATACCACTCTGGTAGTTAGGGTGACCAGATATCCTGATTTTATAGGGACAGTCCCGATATTTGGGGCTTTGTCTTGTATAGGTGCCTATTACACCCCCACCCACTGTCCTGATTTTTCATACCTGCTGTCTGGCCACCCTACTGGTAGTCCACTTCACTTCTTACCTGCAGCCCCTGCCCAGGGCTGATGAGAGAAGGCGGGGGGAAGTTGATACAAATTACTGGGGACTGGCGATCTGGAAAGGGGCCCAGGGCCCGGCTTCCCCGGCTTCGTCGGCCTGTTTAGCCGGTGCCGGTCTGCCCTTGCTGGGGGGCCTGAAAAAAATTTTAAACAGTGCCTGAACCTGCTTTCAGCAGCCCTGCCCCTGCCCCCAAGCTACTCCAGTCCTGGACCCCACTGGAGCTCTGCCAGTGCACCTCATTCCTAATGTGCAGCACACTCTGTTATACCAGTCTGAGACCCCCTACCCTCATCTTGGCCCATGCACCACTAAGACTGACTAGCAGCCTCCCATGCCCACTATTTCAGACCCTAGCTCACTCTTATACCCAGCTCTGTCAATGGATGGTGGCGCTAATCTGTAGCACCCCCTGAAATTTGCACCTAACAGCTCTGCCAACGGTCCCTGACCCTGACCTGTAGCACCTCCTGCTAAGCCAGGCCTGAGTTGAGGCCCTGCACTAGAGGGGACTCTTCTCCTCTTGAGCTAAATCTGATTTGAGCTTCTAGAGGTGAAATAATGGATCATTAACTTGTTCTAGTGACAGACTAACTGCCGAATAGGTAGGGTGACCAGACAGCAAGTGTAAAAAAATTGGGACTGGGGGTGGGGGGTAATAGGTGCCTATATAAGAAAAAGCCCCCAAATCAGGATTGTCCCTATAAAATCGGGACATATGGTCACTCTAAGAATAGGGCCCATATATATGGTCTCTCTCTCTTTATACACATTTCAGTTCTCTATAACTAATAAAACAGAGTATCTTGCATTTACATAGTGCCTTCCATCCTGAAAGACACCAATGTACATCACAAGGTATTTATAAAGTATGTCAGAAATCCTTCACCCCATCACTGAAATGCAGTCAGCTCTGGGGAGGAATGTGGCAGGTGTTTAACTGCAAAATGATATCATAAAATAAATTAGTGCCAAAAGGCAAGGTGAATCCTCTATTCACCTAGAACTGCAGCGGTGGGGCAGGTGGGGGCGGGAAGTATAGTGAGGCAGGACATAGGCTAACCCTCCCCATCCTTGTGAAAAGTTCCAAGGGGATCATTAATTTCCACAATTGGCCTGAACTAATTTTGCATCTCACATTCCCTTTAAAAAAGGTGATCTGAGGGCTGTCTCTCAGTTCCACCATCCAGGCAGAACATCTCCTAGGGCTGCAAAATGCTTAGCAACTGCTCAATGTGTGAGTGCTGGCAGGGCTGTTTAAAAACAAAAAGAGGGAGAGAAATCATCACTTTAAAGACAGCTCAGGCCCATTTTTGCTTCCCGGACCAGGGGAATACCCAGTCCTTCTCTGACCCGGTCTACACTACAGCCTTCAGCCAGCATACTGTGTGTGTCGGGGTGTGAAGAGGTGTGCTCCCCGACCAACAGAGCTGTGTCAGTGGAAGGCCCTGGTGTAGATGCAGCTATGCTTTGCTTTATTGGTGTAGCTAGTTTCCGTCTGAGGGTTGGTTTTATGATACTAGTACAAAGCACAGCTTTGATGGTATATCTGTGTCCATGCCAGGAGTGTCTTGTCAGTATATCAGTATTCCTATACCCGTAAAGTGCTTCTAGTATAGACATGGCATTAGCAGAGGGGCAGACACAGATTTCCTGTTAGCTCAGGACAGCAAAAACCATAGAGCTGGTACTTCCTATGAAGTGAATCCATTGCCATCCTAATCAAACCGTTCCACTCCCGCATACCTCTCCTCCCCTGTTTGGGATGACGTTATTAGACAATACTGGGTAACATGAAGGAAGGATGGTTTTGTGGTTAAGGGTCTGGAGAAAGAGTCAGGAGAACTGTGTTCATTTCCCAGTTCTGCTACGGACTCCCTGTGTGACTGTCTATCCCGGTGCTTGTTATGGCCCTTTGCACTGTAATGTTAGAGAACCTCTCCTTACTTCACAGATGATCTTGGGCGAGTCTCTGGAACTGCCTGGGCCTCAGGGTTCCTGTCTTTAATACAGGAATGGTAATCCTTCCTTTCTCCCACTCCCTCTCTTGTCTGTTCAGACAATGAGCTCTTTGGAGCAGGGACTGTCCCTCACTATGTGTGTGTACAGCACCTAGCACAATGGGGAGCACGAAGGTGCTACTGCAATATAAATAATTACAAGGATGATACCCACCATCAAAGGACATCCCCCCCAACAAAGGACAAGGTTCCCCCTTGTTTTGCCTTGTGTCTGCAGTACCTCCCCTAGAAGCCACCCCCTTTCCCTCTCTTCTTGCTGCACTAGCAGTCACAGTGACTCAGACTGGTAACGCAATAACCGGTAGGTTGATATACCTATTGCTTGACATGGCCAGGATGCTCATAGCCAAGGCCTTGGCAGGGTATCTGCTGAACTGCGATGCCATGTAATGAACTTCCAGGGTTACTGGTGTTAGCTACAGAGTAGCATAGCACTTTGCAGGCAAATGTAAAGACGAGGGACTGAAGGGAGCCAGTGACTTCAAGCGGAGCCAGGCAGTATGATCTCGTCGATGTCAGTCAGTAAAAGTGAATTTGTCATGTTACTGCAATGCCTGGCATCCAGTGCTAATAAATCCTGTGTGATGTGTTCATTACACCAGTCCATTAAGATGGCAGGGAGACCCAGCTGCAGTTAATGTTCATTAAGTTCATTCTTGTAATTTCACCTCATGGAATTTGTCTGCCGTGGGATCTGCAACTTTGTCTCCTTTCTCCTTTATGGGAGGCAGATGAAGAATACTGAAAACCAGAAAAGCTGTATGTGGGGCTAGGGAGTGGAACAGCAGGGTGGGCTTGAGAATGGAAATGAAGGGCAGTAGTAGAACTGTTAGGGTGACCAGATGTCCTGATTTTATAGGGACAGTCCTGATATTTGGGGTTTTTTCTTATATAGGTGACAGTTACCCCCCACCCCCGTCTTGATTTTTCACACTTGCTGTCCGGTCACCCTAAGAGCTGGCCATGTCTGGAGTCTGGGACTGGGACTGCAGTGGAGCTCCAGAGTAGGACTGAGGAGCATTGGTAGGTCACAGTGTGGCAAACAGGATGGAATAGCCAGGAGGCCGCAGTCCTGGCTGCATCAGCAGAGCAGGAAGAACAAAAGGGCCTGAGGACTGGTCAGGGCTGAGGTGCGCTAGTACAGCTGTTTTCATGGGAAGATTGCACATTCCCCTTGAACCAATCCACATCAGTCAACTCTTTGCTTTCAAGACCTATCTGCCAGACCTCCTGGTAGGAAACACTGCTTGATATCCAGCCAAGAGCTCTGCCCCAGGCTGATGCAGGCTGAAGCAACTGGCCTCTCCTGGAGAGCAGTTCGAAAAAATAGCACCGGGCAGAGGCAGGGAAAACACTAAGACCCAGGTCCCTTTACTCATTCTCCTTCGTTCTCCTCATCTCCAGTCCCCCATGCAGCCATCCTCAGCCGAGAGGAGCCAAATTCCTGATTGGTCTCCTTTTGTTCTTCATTTCCTCCTGAGCTGTGTCTCTGCGATAACAAGCCCCCACATCTGCTCTCCCACTGCAGCCTTGGGCTGGGGCCTTATTTTGCCACAGACTAATTTGATTTTTATGGTGATAGAGGCATCGGTAATTACTGTAATAAAAAAGGAGATTTGCAGCCGCTCCCATTGCCCAAACTGAGAGTGGAGGGCTGCTGGACTGACACCACAGTCGACTTATTTCATAACTCATGCATTACATCAATGATAAGTGGTGCCCCTCTTGGGAATGTGGGGAGGGGGCTGCAGTGGGGTGGGGGAAAGAAAGTGTTTCCGATTAAAAAGGAAGACACTTCAATTCCACCGCCCCCTCGCTTCTCCTTTGTTCTCAAAATTAGAAAGCAAAGAAAAGAACAAAACAAATTGAGGAATAAGGGGAAGGACAGGAAGACTCTAGCTACCAGGGCCAATTGAAAGAAATTAACATGGGGCTGGAAGGAAATCAGCATCCAGGGATGCTAGCATAGGAGGGGTGAAAAGAACCACCTGAGTCCAGGGCGCAAAGGGACAGGCATCCAAACATCATCAACACCTCAGTTGCAATTGCCATTTTTTAAACATATTTTTGCATGAATGCATTGTTTTACATATCTCTGCTCTCAGTAATATGAATCAATTAATTAACACGTTTAATTGCAGGAAGATGTATCTCCCTAGAGCTAGCTAAACATTGTACAGTTAGGTAACCCCTTAACCTATTGTGCACATAATAAATGTGTGCATTAGATGCACAGATTGACCATTTGCAATGCTGTCTAGGTATCTGCTTTGCCCACAGAGATACACTCTGGCTGCTCTAGTTGTATTTCTATTGCATAGTAGTTAACCCTCATTAAATATGTAGCTGGTCTATATTAGGTATAGAATAATGATCATATTAGATTTAGCTTCAATGCTTGGGGTCTGATCTGGCCTCCCTTACATTGACCAGTGCCTTGTTCCACAGGTAGCCCCATTGGTTTCAATGGGGGTGCTCACAGAGTAAGGTACTGTTCATCACGAGCAAGAGTGGGCAGAAACTAGCTCTGAGTTTGGTGCATTTACTGAAACTGGAGCTCTTCAGGAGGCGAGTGTCTCCATGACTGTTTGAGACTGGCTTACTCATTACAGAGCTGAGCCCTTTGTAACTCCAGACTCCAAGGATTCATATCTTGCTTAGTAGCTCATCCTTATACCCCATCACATTACTTCTGGCATCATTCTGCAGAATCCATTTCTTCCCAGCCCACAATTCCTTTTGGCCCATTTTTGGGCTCACACACCTGATTTGCTTTTCTCCCACACTTAGGGTGAAATATCTAGACAGGGGATGGGGGGTAATAGGCACCTATATAAGACAAATCCCCCAAATCGGGACTATAAAATAGTGACATTTGGTCACCCTACCCACACCCCTACTCCTGGGGAATGCTGCTAGTGTACAGCTAGTGCAATGGGAGAGGTAAATGATCCATTCCAACTAGGCAACCTGCTCTGCAAACCCTTTCCCAAACATGCTGCCATTCTCGTTTATGGATATCCATGAAAACTGAATGTGCTGTGCATTTTAGCTTAATGTATTATAAACTAGAAGCCAAAGCCCATAAAGGATGAGTTTTTTGCATAATTGAATGCATACATCTCTTTATGCACTTCTACAGCATTCCAGGTCTGTGGTTACAGGAACGTTCCACCTCACTGATATGCAATTAGCACCGCAGGAGCATTCTGCTGAGGCCTGATCACCTTCGGCTGAATGGAATGGCCAGCCAGTGAGATGTCAGTACGTGCTGCATCTCCAGCCCAAAAGTAAGTGCAGTTGAGCCCACTTTGGGCAGCCATGGGACCTGTCAGCAGTAAAAGGGAGCTATAGTTTTGAAAACCTGGCCCCAAATGTATGTGCTGAGCTCCTGTGAAAATCTGTCCACTGGGCACCAAAATCAGTGACCAGATTTTCAAAAGTGCTCAGCATGTCAGGTACTCAGCACTTTTGAAATTGTGGCCCCCATTCTGGGAGCTGAGCACTGGAAAAACCTGACAGCTGACTCAAGAAACCTTTGTGGCTCAGCCATTTGAATGAGAAATGGAGCACACACTGAACAGTGGGTCACACCAGGAAAATTTCAATCCATCTCAAGCCTATTTTCTATTCTTAAAATAAAATTGACAACTGGGCATGCAGCAGAGGAATGAGATTCTGGACAGTTCCATCCCTGCCTCTGTTTCTCACTTTTTTCCTCCTTATTTATTCACATAGCAATTGAAAGCATGCTAGTCACTGAGAGCAAATTAAAAACACAAGGCCCCTGTGCAAAGTACCCAACCAGAGTATCTCACATCACATATTTTGATATGTCTGCTTCGAGCCCTGATGATAAGGTCTTTCTCTCTATAGAGAAATGTTCCACAACCCATTGGCAGGGAAAAGCTTGGGCCATCAATGCCTTACTGTGCTTTGTTTTGTTAATCAGTATATAAGTTTTAAAAATAAACGGCTGCTTGGGATTTCAAGAGTCTAAGAGAGTTAGGGCTTGGCTACACTTGCAAGTTGCAGCGCTGGTGAGGGGGTTACAGCGCTGCAACTTACTCGGTGTCCACACTTACAAAGCTCAGCCAGTGCTGCAACTCCCTGGCTGCAGCGCTGGCTGTACTCCCGGTCATGCTACAGTGTAGCGAATCCAGCGCTGGTGATGCAGCGCTGCTCATCAGGTGTGGACACTCACCAGCGCTGTTATGGCCTCCAGGGTATTAAAGGTATCCCAGAATTCCTGTCTACAACAAACCGGAAGGACTCCCCGGAGCTACCAAACACGCTGCTCTTGCTCCAGCGAGCGAGCCGAGCCGAGGCTTGGAATGTTCACAGCTGTTGCTTGAGGAGACAAACAGCACGGTGGGGGGGCGGGGGTGAGTCCGTCGGAGAAGCTGCTTATCTGGTCTGAAGCCTTTTTACATTTAAGAGTGATTGAGAGAGGGGTGGGGGAAATGGCCAGAATTTGCAACGCAGGGAGCTCACAGTGTCTGCTCCAAAAATCCGCTCTCTCTGTCTCCCTGACGCTCCCTGTCACACTCCACCCCAGCCCCCCGCTTTTGAACTTGCAAGGCAGGGAGCTGTCACAGTGTCTGCTCCAAAAATCCGCTCTCTTTCTCTGTCTCTCTGTCTCCCCCACGCTCCCTGTCACACTCCACCCCACCCCCCTCTTTTGAAAAACACATTGCAGCCACTTGAACGCTGGGATAGCTGCCCACAATGCACCACTCCCAACAGCGCTGCAAATGCTGCAAATGTGGCCACACTGCAGCGCTGGTAGCTGTGAATGTGGCCACACTGCAGTGCTGTTCCTACATAGCTGTACGACACAGCTGTAACTCCCAGCGCTGCACATTTCCAAGTGTAGGGATACCCTTAGGTCCAAATCTGGGCCTTACACATCCAAATGTCATCAAAATTCCATAGAAGTTGGGCACCTAACTCCTTTCCACCGCCTGGAAATTCCCGTTTTTGTTTCTAATCCTGAGCAGATGTGTGTCTGTCAAACCTACTCATGGAGCCTCTCCCCCTTACAGCAAAAGGAGACCCCTGTGTTGAGTGCTGAGGGAAGGTCTGGGGCATGTGATTATTTCATCTCATTTGCCCATGCAGTGAAGAACACTAGTGGGTCTTTGGTTGGGGGAGAGAAAGGAGGGTTCTCCAGGAAGCATTTTAAAGGCAGAATTGACAGTGAAAGCCTTGTCTACACACAGGAATTCAGCATTCAATGCAGCTGCCTCGCTGGACCTTTAGTATGAACACAGGTAAATTGGGATCTGCACTAACTGTGATAATAAAGGAGGTAAATGCACGATCTGGCTTACCCTCGTTTGCGCTCAGGGGTCATCAACAACACAGCTATACCAGATTCAGCAATTGGGGCTCCTCCCCAGGAGGACAAGGCCTAGTAACACTGAGGGCTTGTCTACACTACCCACCGGATTGGCAGGTAGCTGAAGTTGCGTATCTTGGATCGACGCTGTGCGGTAGTGTAGACAAGCCCTAAGGCCTGGTCAATACTTAAAAGTTAGATCCATCTAGCTACATCCTTCAGGGCTGTGAAAAAATGTGTGCCCTGAGCATTGGAGTTAGGCTGACGTAACGCTGGTATGGATGTGGTTAGGTTTTCCATCCACCTCTCTACTGCATCTCGGAGAGGTGGATTAATTACATCGATAGAAAAATCTCTTCCTGGATGTAAGAAATGTCTACCTCGCAGTGCAGCAGTGGTACCGCTCCCGCCCCATAGCTCTGCCGCTGCAGCTGCTGTAACATAAACATGGTCTAATATTTTGCACGTCTCCAGAACTGCTCCTGTGAGGATTTCCAAGCACTTTGCAGACATCAATTAAAAAGCCTCCCAAAATCCCTGGTGCAAAATGGAACATTCATTGTTCATTCAGCTAAACCACCACACGTGCATGCACCAAAAAAAAAAAAAAAAAAGGCAACCCAAGTAAAATGCAAACTCACCCACTTCTGAGCTACATCTTTCAGAACCACTCAAGATCAGCTTATATAACAAGCTTTTATCCCAACACAAATACATAGTGTTTAAACTGGGTTGAAAGGCCCTGCTGGAATGGCTCGGGGGACTAAGTACAGCTTAGCTCAGTTAATGAAACAAAAAGAAAGGAATCCTCCCTGTTTCACTTAGGGCATATCTACACGGGGAAACTGACCAGAATAGAAAGTCCGGAATAGCTCCCTGTGTGGACACACTTATTCTGGAGTAAGGGTCATTTCTTCTGATTTCTCTTAATCCACTTTGGAAGTGAATAGGGTTTATGCATCACCTAATTTTGATTTAAACCCTAACAGCTTGATCCAAAGCCCTTTGAAGTCAGTCTAAAGACTCTCATTGACTCTAATATCCCTAAAAGAACTTCAGCCTCAGAAATGGAGCCTAAGTGGTGCATAGAACTTGTGCTGCCATCCTACAGGTGATTAAACCAGGGACCTGGAGAATTAAATGCATATGCTGATGCAGCTTGAACTAAAGAGCCGAACTTTCTCATGTGGGGCTGTAACAGATGCATATTATCTGTGGGTCGGGCACAGAGAGGGACCTGTAACACACACCCTGACCAGTGGGTTACATGGGCTCTGCACTAGGGTGCATGTCGCTCTACTGCCTAGAACCATTTTTGTGGTAATTTTTCTAAAGGGAAAAGCTCAGTCAATGGCTGGGTTCCCTCACATCAGAGCCACTCAGTGGAGTCATGGCAGCTACATAGTGTCGTCTTTAACCTGGCAAGCCTCTGGCTTTTTGTTTTGTAGTGGGAGCCTAGTCTATGAGTTAGAGTGCAGTCTGGAGGCAGGAGGACATGGGAAAGGATCCAAACGCCAGCTGACTCACGGGCTAGCACCATTTGCAGCCCAGAGAGAGCGTTCATGGTTCAGTTATACAGATGCCGTGTCTGCTGGATTCTTTAATGTTCTACCTTGCACAGGTAATTCCTTGTTTGCTCCATATCATAAACCCCTCTGCGCATTTATGCTAGGATAGATTGCTTTTGTCGCAAATAGCCAAGTGATCAATTAGTTGGCTCTTTTCTGAATCCCCGAAAGTGCTGACCCAGTCTGTCCTATATTTAAAGGGGGAAGAATCCAGGGGGAAGAATCATGGCTGGGGCTGAGGCAGGAGTTGGCTCAGGTAGGGAGCTGGAGGGGCTTTGTTTTCGGAGTAAGGATGGTTTTGCTTGCATCAAGAGCTCCCTTTGTTTTTGCAACAGCCCAAGGTAAGGTCGAACCCACTGGGTTTCTAGGAAAATGGAATTTTGTTTTGCTTCAGCTGGTTTCCTGGGCAGAGAGAGAGATTTCATTGTGGTGATTTGGTTGAGACACCTCCTCTCACTTCATTTCTCCTTCTCCCTGTCTCCAGTATCTTTTCCTTCTTCCTGTCTTAAAACACCCACACTCCTGGGCCTGGGCCAAAGTCACCTGAGAGGCTTTCATTCCTCTCTCTCCTCTTCCTCCCTCCTCTTTCTTTCTGTCTTCCTCACACTCCCTTATGTTTAGCCCTCTCCCTCCTCCCAGTAACAACTTCTCACTGCAACAGGGACAGGTTTTTGCATTAGCCCATTGAGCCTCCTATTTCTCTCCAGCATTCTGTTCCCTTCAGTTGAGCCTACTTCCCCTTTTGGCCAGGACAGTAGGAAGAGCTGAGATGGCACAAGAAGCTGGAAATGTCCTTGACAGAGGGTAAACAGTGCCCAGCTGGCATCAGGGGGATCCTAAGTCAGCATCCTGGACGTGCACACCCTGGAAA
Source organism: Chelonoidis abingdonii (assembly GCF_003597395.2). NCBI lineage: Eukaryota > Metazoa > Chordata > Testudines > Testudinidae > Chelonoidis > Chelonoidis abingdonii. The sequence continues at coordinate 162,949,642 of NC_133770.1, read as the reverse complement.
GAGCACGTGATCTCAGGGTGCCAAACTCAGGTGCTATTTAAAATGAAAAGGCAGATCTGTTACTTGATCTTGGCATGTACCTGGAATCCCATGGGGATGGCATGTGCATATTCAGAACACACCCAACCTCCCAGCTTCCAGCTCCAAGTCGGCATCTCCTTGCGTGTCATTAGCGTGCTTCCTAACCGCATGGTGTGCAATTACTCGGTGAGGATAAATAAACCCATCGAACACTCAGAAAAAAAGATTCTCTAACTGCCTTGCAGTTAATAGGTTTGGAGCCTGGGGATATATGTCCACTGTAGTCTGTCTGTCTGTAGTAAGTTTCAGCAGTCCTGGAATGCTGAAATGTAAATCCAAGGGTGCTAGGGACACCATAAACCCTGAGCCACCGGGATCCCTCAAGATGCAATTTCTTTGTGTCTGGTTGATTGTGGTTTATTTTATATTTTAGGACAGGCAACTGAAAGGTTTGTATTTGAAACATAATCACAAGAGAGTATGACTTTTGTGCAGTGTGCCGTGTGAGTGGCTATCACTCTCCTTTCATCCCAGAGGCAGCTGCATTTCATCAGCCTTGCAAGTAAACAGCTGGCAGAGTGCCTTGGGATCCATTGGGATGAAAGATGCCATGGGTATATAAGAGGTAGCAGTACATGCAGTGACCTGTGTTATAGGTGTGGTTACCTGTTTACCTATCCATGAATATTTTTGTGGGTGCAATGCAGGCACATTGTGTAGCTCAGGCAGAAATGATGATGCACATAGAGAGGTGCAATAAACAAGGTGCCAGCCAGCAAGGGGGTGATATAAACACAGACCCGAAGATGTTCTGCAATTTGGGAATACACAACCCAGATAAAAAATTAGATAGATGCAAACACTTTCCCTGGCTGTTTTTGAAAGCATCTGACAAACACATCCCCTGCCCATTGTGTGACCCACTCCTAGCCACATCACAGGTGGCTCATACAGCAGACGAACTCTGACTGGCTAATATCTCTCTGCTGTGTTCCTCCAGCCTCCCTCGGGTGAGGAGCAGAAGCAGGGAACTGGTCAGCTGCACTCTGGAGCTGTGAAAGGGCAGAGCAATCCTATCTCAGAGCAGATGCTAAACTGACAGCTGGTGCTTGCCCAGGGCACCACGCCTCTCCCTGAAACGGGAAGGCTGTCACTGTGGGGAAGGGTTCAGTGACAGACCAGTCACAGGGGGGCTGTCAATCAGCATCACTCGACCACAGTGCAAAGAATCAAGTAAAAATCCTGGAGCTTTCAGCCAGCAGCGCACTCAAGGAGTTCAGCCGCTAATAGTGACCAAACGGGGTGAACAGAGAACAAGGGACACGGACGTCACATCTGCAGAACAAGGCAGCTGGGGAGACAGATGCCACAAGAGTAATTTTTTCCCCCCTGAGTGGAGATTCCATCCTTAAGAGTTTGGAAGTAAGGAGGATGTTCCGATGCACTTCTTCTGCTGGGGCCAGATCCTCAGATGTTGTCTGAAATGGGAAGATCTTGCACCCAAAGTCACTGGCCAACTAATACCTGAGGGAAAAGTGAATAGACGGGTCCCTGAGGTTAATGGTGTTAAGAGGGAAATGCTAGAAGGGAGCAGATGAAATCTGGAAAGAGAGAACGCATAAGGAATCACTAATTCCTGAGAGACATTGGCTATAGCTCTGGGGGCTGAGGCCATGTGGGGAGGGTGGTATGGATGCAGGGGGCTCTCCCATTCATCTGGGACTTCAAAGATCAGACTATTACCACCCGTGCTCTGGGCCAGGGCCGCGGGACTTGCCGTGCTCCGGCAGTGGGAGCGGGGCCCTCTTAGGCGCCGGGCCCAATTCGGAGGAATCGACCTAAAGCCGGCCCTGATTACGGGACTACCCAAGGCATGGCATCTGGTTTATCATCATGTGTTCAGCTATCTGGCTGAAGGGCCTTTGTCCTTAGCTTGTGCTGCTCTCTGCTGGCCACATCCTTACTAAACAGGCACACTGGAAAAAAGCCCAGGGCACTTTAGCATGGCAGAATCTGCATGTGTGCAGCCTGGTGTCGACCTCTCCCAGAGAAGGGGACATATGAGAACAGAATGCCTTCCCTTTGGGGGACAGATGTGGAGAATTGTTCTGGAGAGTGAGAAAGTCTAGGGGGGTCTAGCGGATTGGGGTACTGGGCTGGGAAGAAGCAGGAGATTTGGGTTCTGTTCCTACTTCTGCTATGTGACCTCAGGCAAATCACTTCCCCTCTCTGTGTCTTTGCTCCACCTCTCTATCTTGTCTACTCAGAGAGTAAATTCTTGGGCCAGGGACTGTCTCACACTGTGTGGCCATACAGCATCTAACACAATGGGGCCCTGATCTCAGCAGGGGCTTCTAGTTGCTTCTGGAATAGAAAACAATTTTGCATGGAGGAACATGCATCATAACTACATGAGGTTTAAATTGTCCTTGTCTTGTGGTGTAACCTAGTCATCACTAGAGCTGGGGGCAATTGTTTGACTCAAACTTTTTTGGGGAGGAGAAAAATGCAAATTTGGGTTGATTGAAACATTTTGCGAATGTGTTCCATTTTTTCAAATTGTTTTGGTCAAACACCCCTCCCCCTCAAAGCCCAAATTCTTAAATACCCTAAATATTTTTTTTGACATTTTTGAAATGAAATGTTTCAATGTTTTTATTTGAAATGACTTTTTGTTTAATTTTTTTTCAACTTTTCAGTTTGCTGAACATTTTGGATAGTTTTCCTCCTGGGTCAGCTTAAAGCAATTTTTCCCCCCAACTTTTTTTGGAACTACCAGCAAACCAACAAATCCAATTATTCTCACAGCGCTGGTCATGACTGCAACCTAGTGGCAGAACTCCAGAAAACAGGGAGAGAAAAGAGGGTATCAGGCGAGAGAGGGAGTTACTCCAGCAGAGTATGGCTTAAAGCTACATTCACTTCTCTGAGATAGCCTAGTCCAGTGGTTCTCAACAAGGGGTTCTGAGCCCCATGGATGTCCGCACACAGGTTTCAAGGGGTCTGCCAAGTATGGCTGGTGTTAGACTCGTAGGGCCCAGGGCACAAAGTCAGAGCCCTGTTGCTCAGGACTGCAACCTGGAACCTCAAGCCCCAACACCAGGGAATGAAATGGAAGCCTGAGCAACTTAGCATTATAGGACCTCGGGGCAGTTGCCATGCTTGTTACCCCTTAATGTTGACCATGGCTTTTATATAGAGAAAAACAATTGTTGTGGCCCAGCTGGTCTATGGGGGTTTTATAGCATGTTGGGGGTGGGGGGAACTCAAAAAGAAAAAGGTTGAGAACCTCTGGCCTAGTTGAACCACTAGGATAGAAGCTGATTTAAAGTAGCTAGTCACTAAGCTGCAAGACTGTTTTATTTGGTACAGCCATTTCCAGCACAAAGAGTATCTTAGTTTGAGTTCCTGGTCAGTTTCATTTTTGAATGTGCTCACCGAGTGGAGACGTCATTAAATTATGTTGTGATGGGTCTAAATCCTGACGTCTTTACTCAAGCAGGACTTCAGGATCTGGCCAATGATTTCTTGTTACTTTCACTTTGATTCTGAAAGTTTTTCCTTCTCCTAGTAAAATATGCAGACTGATGGCCTGACCTTGCCAGCCCTTACTCACCGCAGTGGTCCTCACTCCTGTGGGTCAGGCCCTAAGATTCAAACAGCTCATACCTGTACCACTCTCCATGGCCACAAGAGGCTGCTATGACTATTAAACAGCTTAGCCAGTATCAGATCCAGCATTCCTTTTTTATCTCCAGTGTTTAAAAAATGAATTGTCCTCCCTAAACCTCCAGACAAACACACACAAAAGGCTTGATTCTCCACTGCCCTGCATATTGTGTAGGCATTTACCTTCGGCCAAGCAAGTGCAAACCCTGTCCCATATCAGAATCTAGTGATAGAGTTTTGCATTCCCTTTGCACAGGTAAATATGAGGACACAGTGCACCAGGCAGTGGGAAATCAGAGATCAAGGTGTCGTGTCACTAAATGCCCAGCAGTGGTGGCTGGGAACATCTGTGGAAATAAAGCCTGTTTTTATGGGGACAGCAGCTGCAGACTAGTTGAAAAGTGGCAGGGTTTAGTGACCTATCAAAAGACCCGAGATCTCATTCATCTTGGTAGAATCTGAACATTCCACAAACGTAGTTGCAGAAGCCAGTGAGCTCAGACGATCATCATCTTCATAAAAGGCAGCCCCACAGATAGACCTGATCTCATTTATCAACCATACCCAGATACATCCAAAGAGCATTAAGGGAACAGTCTACCGGCAAGTGGTTGTGATGGATAGAAAAGCCAGCCCGAGCTGACACTAAGATCTTGTAAGCTCATACATGCTGGCAGACCCCTTCACTTATTCAGGGGTCCATCTGCATGGAGCTTGCAGGATAGTGGCTGCACACCAAAGTGGGACTGAGAACAAGCGGAAAGAGCCTGGTATCAGCTGATGTAACTGACAAGACAAGCTGAAAATGGGTGTAATGAGTCTGATATTAGACAACCTACTGGGAACCAGGGTCGTTGGGTGCCTATTGGAGGAACAATATCTGATATCCTCACGCCAACTTCCCTGCTCTAAACACCGGACCATACATCCTTCCAGTGTTGGGTCTACAACCCAGGAGTCCCTACAACTTGTTTTAACCACTTGACCATACTCCTTCTGTGTGCTGGGTTTAGAACCCAGGAGCCCTGACTACTGGTTTCCCTGTTCTTCCCAACAGACAAAACTGCCTCCCTGGTGTGATGTTTAATATATCAGCACAACTCAGTCTCACAAGAGAATCGCATCCTCCCAAGCAGAATAGTGTTTTCATGCAGCAGTGGAGGAAAAATAAAAAAAGACTCAAGGTTTCTCTTCAAATTCTAGCTTGAGGTAGGTAATTTAATTACTTTAATAAGAACAATTTAGGAAGTTAATTGATTTGTAAGTAGGCTTAAATTTCTTGAACATCAAGTGTCACTTTCTTTTTTAATACTGCTGCATATTAAAGTAATTAGGTCATTAGCAGAAATCTTCCTGCTCCCTTTAGCACATTTGACTAAGATTAAGAGGAAAGTCCCTGACTTTGGGGGCAGATTTTGAAGTTCTTCTGTTTTTGATGTGGCTGACTGAGTTTGTAGGGCTAAACTTCCTCATTAAAACCACAAGGGTATTCTAGTCTACTCTATTCCTCCAAAACTCTATTGCATTCAGAGAAGGGATGATCCTGAGCTAGGTCCCTCTGGATGTGAGTTCAGTTCCCCAATCCCCCACATTCTTCTTGTGTGACCTTGGTCAAGTCACTTTACCTTCTGTTTCTCCTCCCAGTGTTTGCCAATCTTGTCTATTTAGATTGCAAGGTCTTTGGGGCAGAGACTGTCTCTTGTTATGTGTTTATACTGACATGATTGGGGCCCCTGATTTTGGTTGAGTCCTCTCAGTGATGCTGTAATTCTACTCATAATGTAATTCCTATTGAACTTGATAGGACTTTTCCATTTACATGGTGCTTGGGAAGGGCAAGGGACACCCTGTGTTGAGCAGAGAGCAGGGTTCTTTGAATTCAGCACTGGGATCACAGAGTGAGAGTTGAGTACAAGCTCCAAGAGCTTCTGCCTGTTGGGGTATATGGGGGGGGCAATACTGGCAGATTCCCCCCCCCCCCCCCAGCTCCTCTGAGCTCCTCCCAGCAGTCACAGCTGAAAGCACCTCTAATTTTCTTGCATCTCATCATGTATTGATAGCTGTGCGATGTCAGGTAACTATGGCAACTCATTGATTAGCATCTAGCCCCTGTGAAACAAGGAACATGCAGCCATAAGAATTACAAATGATGCTTTATTGTCTGCTGCCAATAGGCTGATTACTGCCATTTTCTGCCAGGTAGACTGGCCTTTACAGGCAGCCCAGCAGTGTGTAATTACCACACAGTGATTGATGCATTGCTATAGTTACTATCTGCTGTGTTCCCTGACTAATAGCTTTTAAGTTCCCTTTTCAGATGGAAATGTATTGTCTGTAAATGCAGAAGGCAGAGGTCTTAAAAACCTGTAGATTCATCCTGGAAGATGCCAGCCTGGGCATAGAAAAGGATAGGAGCCACTTAGAACAAACCACTGCTCAGATGGGGGGAGAAAGAAAATAATTCTGGTTTGTATGAATTGTTGTGGACCTGGTCTCAGGGTTAAAGTGCAGACAGTGGCACAGCCAGGTTTTTTCAGTGCTTGCCACCCATTAATATCACATGATGACTGCTTTGGAGATAGTTGGGCACTGCCATGTTCTCTGGAGTGGGGAGACATGGAGGAATGGAGATGTTCTGTTCAAGTGTGATCATTTTCTGAGTGCCTGGGGAGAGAGAGAAATGTTGTTATTCTTGCCAGCAAGTTAAAGAAGTATGGGTGGTGTGACAAAGTTCCTCCTCTACCTTGGTGGGTCCTGCGCTAATTGGTGGATTTGCTCGCCTCAGTGATCTTCCCCTCTTGTGGAACCCACAGTCTGGGTCAGCTCCTCCTGTGTCGGGTTGGGAGGTTGAGGGGGAAACCCAGGCCCACCCTCTACTCGGGGTTCCAGCCCAGGGCCCTGTGGATTGCAGCTGTCTATAGTGCCTCTTGTAACAGCTGCACAACAGTTATAATTCCCTGGACTACTTCTCCATAGCCTCCTCCAAACACTTTCTTTATCTTCACCACAGGACCTTCCTCCTGGTGTCTGATAATGCTTGTCCTCCTCAATCCTCCAGCAGTACACTCTCTCACTCCCAGCTCCTCATCATCTGACTGGAGAGAGCTCCTTTTAAAACTCAGGTGCCCTGATTAGCCTGCCTTGATTGGTTGCAGGTGTTCTAATCAGCCTGTCTGCCTTAATTGGTTCTAGCAAGTCTCCTGACACTCTAGGCAGACCCTGCTTCTGGTCACTCAGTGGAACAGAAAACTATCGCCACAGGCATATTATTTGGCTCTATCCAGGACCTCACCCCATGGCCTGGTCTGTCACAGTGGATAGAAGCTGCTAATCATCAGGCTCAATGGCTAGTAATCAATGGCTCCTGTCTAGTTGGCAGCCGTATCAAGCGGGTGCCCCAGGTTGGTCCTGAGCTCGTTTTGTTCATATCTTCATTAATGATCTGGAGGATGGCGTGGACTGTACACTCAGCAGTTTGCAGCTGACCTAACCTGGGAGCGAGTGGTAGATAGGATCACAGGGACTAGACAAATTAGAGGACGTGGCCAAAAGAATCTAATGAGATTCAACAGGACAAGTGCAGAGTCCTGCACTTAGGACCAGAGAACCCATGCACGTAACGCAGACATAGAGACCGGACTGGCTAAGGCAGCATCTCAGGAAAAACGGACCTCCGGGGTTACAACAGGATCGATAACTGGAACTGAAGTCAACAGTGTGCCCTGTTGCCAAGAAGGCTATGGCATTGCGCGTATAGAGTAGGCATTGCCACAGATTGAGGGACATGATCATTACCCTCTAATCTGCATAAGGTGAGGCCCTCATCCGGGAGTACTGTGTCCAGTTTTGGGCCCCACACTGCAAGAAGGATGTGGAAAAATTGGAAAGAGTCCAGCATAGGGCAACAAAAATGATTAGGGGGCTAGAGCACATGACTTATGAGGAGAGGCTGAAAGAACTGGGATAGTTTAGTCCGTAGAAGAGAAGGATGAGGGGGGATTTGATAGCTGCTTTCAACTACCTGAAAGGGGGTTCCAAAGAGGATGGATCTAGACTGTTTTCAGTGGTAGCAGATGACAGAACAAGGAGTAATGGTCTCAAGTTGTAGTGGTTTAGGTTGGATATTAGGAAAAACTTTTTCACTAGGAGGGTGGTGAAGCACTGGAATGGGTTACCTAGGAAGGTGGTGGAATCTCCATCCTTAGAAGTTTTAAGGTCAGGCTTGACAAAGCCCTGGCTGGGATGATTTAGTTGGGGATTGGTCCTGCTTTGAGCAGGAGGTTGGACTAGATGACCTCCTGAGGGCGGTTCCATCCCTGATATTCTATGATACATCTGCACTTAGAAACACTAACGGAGATTGAGACCCCGCTGGGCAGGGTGCTGCACAGACATATGAGGGACAGTATCTGTCCCAGAGAGCTTGCAATCTAAATAGACAGACAAGGGAGTATTATTATCCCCCCATTTTACACATGGGGGACTGAGGCACAAGAGATTAAATAACTTTGCCAAGGTCACATTGTGAGGCTATAGCAAGCTTGGAACTAAACATGGTCCTGAGTGGAGTCCGGTGCTTTAACCCTGAGAGCATCCTTCCTCTCCATTTTAAACAAGATGCCTGTCATTTCTCAAAACAGTGCAATAGCAATGCACAGACCTCACCCAGGAACTGCTGGGCAGATTAGAACAGGACGATTGGTCATCCAATCCAGTAGCCTAGCTGCTTTAGAGAATGGCACAAAACACCCATAATGCTTTAAACTGTGCAATATTTCCCCATCGGGGAAAGTTCCTTTCTGACCTCAGCACAGAGCTGTTCATCTCCTGGAGCACGAGGATCAATACTCCTTGAACTCTTATCCTAGATAGTATTACTGCGAATGAAAGCTGTTACTCTTAAAAATGTCTCAGCTAGAGGCAGAGCTCAAGATACAAAATTCAGATATATTTCAGGATTCTGAATCCCCTGAAGTTCAAGGTTTTTCTGAGACAGAGTTTTGAAACAGTTAAATTGGCAGTGCTTACGGATGGTGATGGGAAGAAGGCGGCTTATGGTTTAGAGGGGAGGGATGTCATTTGTGACTAAGGGGCTTGCTGGAGAGATGGGTTTGATTCCTGGCTGTACCCCAGACTTTCTGTGTGGACTTGGGCAAGTCACTTAATCTCTCAGTTACACATCTTTGAAATGAAGATAGTTATTCAGGCCTGTTTTACCTATTTAGAGTGGAAGAGAGAGCAAAGAAAGCAGCAGTTAAACCAAAAAGTAAATTGTACAGTCCTTGACAACCTTAATTCTTTCCCCCTTGCTCTTGTACACTATAGTGATCTGAATAGGTAGGCAGATAGCTAGATTGTGAAAGTTAGAGGGACATCAGTACTGTTGGCTTGTGTCTAAATAGACAATGAACATGAAGCCATCCCAGCTGCAAGTTCTGCTGGCTTAACTGACTCCTGGTTAGTCAGTGACCAATGCTCAGACCTCAATGGTTCAAATATGTCCTGGAAAAGGACGGTGTACATCCTGGCTCAGATCTGGAAGGATCACAGATGGGCTTTGCCTCCACTGTGGTGAACGCCAAATACTTCTCCAGACCTTCCCCTTCCATTTCCATCCCTCATGCATTACTCCTGATATTTATAAATTTACCTAACCTACACAGAGTTAAAAGTGGTTTGTTTCTTTTCAGGCTGTTGAGTGCAGCCAGGGTAATTTAGTAGAAAAATGTCATGCTAATGCAATTCAAAGTTCAAATGATCTTTCATTTTGAGAGAAAGAAGAATGTGTGTGCCGTCGGAATGTTAAAACCCACTACTTGCCCTGCAATTCAAATAGAAATATGAGCTTCAGGGGATACATAAGTCACATGAAGTACTGTGAATGAAATGCACAAAATGAATGAAAATGATCCAGAAGCTGTTATTAGCATTGCTGAGGGGCTGATCCAGCATAGAACAAGTGTAGAGGCAGTCAGAAGCAGTGTCGGAAAGGGGAAGTTTGCATGAAATTACATTAACACAGAAATAATGAGAAAAAGTTATCAGTAAGACCTTTTCATATTAATATCTAAATGTTGCAAGCCAGGAGCTGCTAGCCCTCTCAGCTCTGATATACTATAAACACATGGATATGGTGCATAGTTATATAGCACAACACAATGTTGTGGACATCGGGTAGTGTAGTCACTATGCTGCACATACACAACTTCATGGCAATAGCAGGGATAGAATTCAGCTAAAAGCACATGCCACCCCAGCTAGAACTAAAGGAGAATCTCCCAGTAGCACTATAGGGTCTATGACATAGTGAAGCACTACTGATTTCATCCTAGAGAAGGCAGTAGTGGATAAACATACAGGCCAGTTCATTACAATGACAGTATTTCTGTGGTTCTCAAACCCTGGCCTTGAACCTCAAATTCATTCCTGATCTGGATTTGAATCTGAACATCACCTGCTCTGTCTTTCTCTATCTAAAAGGAAAGTCCTTCTGACTACTTTTAGTAATGAAAATTCCCATGGCACATCTTTGCAAGAGTGGAGGATATCGTTAGCTCATGTGTCCTGGTCACACTCCATCCCCTTGCTATTTTCACTGGATACAGAGTCCTCTAATTCATAGGATAATAAAATTTGTCACACCATATCAAATGAGCTGCTAGAGGGAGTCTGGAAACCCCATCTCGGGTGGCAGTTTAATGCCAGATGGTCCAGAACAAAGTGAAAATCTCTCTCAATGCCCAGAGCACATCATTATACAGGATAGGCTGACCAGAGAGCAAGTGTGAAAAATCGGGGTGGGGGGCGATAATAGGAGCCTATATAAGAAAAAGCCCCAAATATAGGGACTGTCCCTGTAAAATAGGGACATCTGGTCACCCTAGTATAGGATCAGATCCTCAGCGGCTGTAACTCAGCACAGCTCCAGTGACTTGAATCTGCTATGTCAATTTACACCAGCTGAAGATCTGGCCCTCCAACTTTAGAGGCTGGCCATTTCTTTCCTATTCCCCACCCACTCTCCCACAGGCAATCGGTTTACTCCCCAATGCATATGGGTTTGTTGTTACTGTAACACCATTTGGGCTGTTTAACTCCAAATATTTAATGGTCATAATATCATCCGGTCCTTTAAAAAGTCCCCCTACATTATTTATTGATCTCAGCAGTCTCCTTGCAGCAGTGAATTCCAGAGTTGACTGAAAGTTGAGTGTATTCCTTCATAGTTCACCAGGAATTATTCAAAACCAGAACCATTTATATGGATCTGACACGCTTTACTCCAATGAAACCCAGATCCCAACCATCTGTGGTCTAAATTATGCAACATAGAAACCCTGAACCATGAGCTTCTTCCAGTCCTTTTTGACTGCCATTGATATTTATTGGATGAAACCAATGGCAAAACTCCCACTGACAAAACAGGGCCAGGATTTCACCCCTGCCTTTTGATTTTGTTGAGTAGCCCCAAGTTCTTTGAATGAAAGGCTGTAAATGTTAGTGTCTGATGAAAGCATGGTTTTGCGGTTTTGGTGTTGCAAAAACCCTAAACTAGGATTACACTTGATCAAAGTATGTGGGATTCAAAGGAATAGATCTGTACTGGACTAATTACTTGTTCATGGGATAGTCAAGAGGCAAGGACATTGGACTAAGAGTCAGAAGATGGGAGTGATAATCCCATTACAGCCACTAACCTGGTGTGTGACCTTTGGCAAGTCACATCACCTCTCTGATTTTCTTTTCCCTCCTACCCTTGTCTGTTTAGACTGCAAGTTCTGTGGTGCATGAACTGTCTTTCACTGTGTATCTATATAGTGCCATTTATACACAATGGAGCCCTGAACTATAGTGGGCATTATTCTAATTCCAGCTACACTTTGAGAAACACTCTTAGTGGCTGCAAATGGTGTATAACCCTTGCGCTGCCCTCTGCACAGGGGTGTCATTCATCCAACATTTGTAAAGCACATTGAGATCTCAGGGTGGGAGTTATCATAGAAGCGCTGAAGCATTATCCTTCTAAGAAACATACAAGCATGTTTGGAAACAAACATCGATACCTGCCAGAATTCATTAAGTGTGACTGAAGGCCAGAACTATTCGTTGCGGCATCCATTGGGGAACAAGCAGCAGGGGCAGTCAGACTCTGAAGGAAGAGAAATATTCCTGTCTCAGTGCAAGCATCATTAGCAATTTTTTTTTTAGTGGAAAAGAATTATCAAAACCATGTGATACAGAAGCACGACTGTTTCTAAGAGCCTCTTTAATACTAAAGAACTCAACAGAGCTCCTACTTTTGACTTTGGGTTTGCTAAAGGAAACCCTGGAGACAAGGAGTTCCGTCTCCCTTCCTTTAAAGTCAAAAGGAGTTCCTTGCTTCCTCCAGGGGGAGCATCAGGTCCCAGCAATTGCTCTCCCATCGCACTACATTTCTGGAGAAGAGGGATCTGGAGCGGTGGGACTAGGAGTCTCCTCCTACTCTGGAAGAGGGAGCTGAAGGGGTAGTTGAACAAGCCCATGAGCTAAGCTCAGCTGAGACTGCCAGGCCCTTACCAAGTGCTCTTTGTATTGTTTAAGTCTAAGGCATTTGAGCCCTACTTGTGAAAGGCATTTGAGCATCTTCCTGTGAAATGCCTCACCCAGATGGCAACTGCATAAGTCCTTCCCATGAGTTAAGTGTCAGGCCCTGTGAACCCTTTCCATGGAGCGATGGCCACTGCCCTACATCTGCAGTTAAGTTGCTGTGATTGGCAGGCAGGGATTGCTGGGACCTTTCTCCTCCCAGCTCATGCAATCTATTTACGTAGATATAGAAATTCCCCAACCACAAACCAAGCTATGTCAGGTACTTACCCCCATTAGAGTAATATCTGAGCATCTCACAATGCCCCTGGGAGGTAGGAAAGTGCTGTTACCCCCATTGGACAGGTGGGAACCGAGGCGCAGAGAGGGTAAGGGACTTGCCCAGGGTCACACAGTGGTCTCTAGCTGAGGCAGAGAACTGAACCCAGCTGTACTTCAGGCTAACACCCTTATCACTGGACAAGTTTTCCCCTCTCAAAGGCCAGGCTGGCTCCTGAGTTTCTTTGGAAGGAAGGGGCTGACTAACTCTAGTAATATATATAAACTTGAAGATGAAGCTAATTTACACCATTGATGGCTTAGGCTGTCCTTGCAATTCTTTGAAGCGTCAATTACAAGATGAATCCCTCGCCTTTCTGAACCTAGTGCTAGAAAATGCCTTCGTTGTTATTCTGGAAGCAAAGCTAGTTTGTTATGCCTTCCTTTCTGCAGAAGATAAAAAATATCCCCATCAATAATGAGGCTATTCCTCTCTGAGGGAGACCAGCAGACCAAAAAATAATGCCCCAGTCCTCTACCAAGGCAAAGAGAGAATGAATAAACCTTGACGGCCTCAAAATCACCCCATGCAAATAAGCTTGAAACGTGCCGAGAACTTTGCAAATTAACTTGAAGATGTTGGAATCACTCTGCCACTTTTGGAACAGTCATCCCTAACGTCTAGTATTGTGTCTCCAGCACTAACCAGTGATGTGGGGCATCCAAGGGTGGTGTATGCCCCACCCGTACTCTCAGCATCATAACACACCTGACTGCAATATTATAGTAAGGGGAGAAATTATTCCCCATCCCAGATGGTGACCTGAAGCACGAAAATCAGTAGCCCTTGTGATTTTTAATGCAGCTTATATAGATTTTGGACAGATCTTCAGCTGGTATAAATCACCATAGCTCCATTGAAGTCAATAGAGTAATTCCAATTTAAACCAGTTGAGGATCTGCCCCTTAATGTAAAAGCCATCAGTCCATATGCATTATTCCTGGTCCCATACATTTCACATGCATGTTTGAAACACACACAGTGATTTATCTCATCAGAAACTGGCATTATCCATATAGGTACTTATGGTGTTTATCATAACCTTGGTATCTAAGATCATCACACCCGATTTGAATTGTCATAAACAGATAGTAGGAGTTAATAGAACAGAAGTACTTTATATCTCTTTTGACTGTAAAGGGTTAACAAGTTCAGTAAGCCTGGCTGTCACCTGACCAGAGGACCGATCAGGGGACAGGATACTTTCAAATCTTGAGGGAGGGAAGTTTCTGTGTGTGCTGTTAGAATTTGGTTGTTGTTCTCTCTTGGGTTCTGAGTTCAGGACCAGACATGAACCGGGTTTTCTCCAAATAGGCTTATAAGTTTGAGAATAGAGTACTGGTAGATACAGGCGAGTTAGCTCTATGTTGTTTTCTTTATTTGCAAATGTGCATTGGCTGGAAGGATTCAAATTGTATTTGCTGAAGGATTTTAATTGTACTGTAACTTAGCTGGAAGGTTTCCAGTGTCGTATAGCTGAAAGACCTGTACACATATCCACTTAAATTACAAAGATAATTTTTACTTTTTCTTCTTAATTAAAAGCTTTTCTGTTTAGAATCTGATTGCTTTTTATTCTGGTGAGACCCCCAGGGGACTGGGTCTGGATCCACCAGGGAATTGGGGAGAGGAGGAAGGGGAGAGAGAGGTAATTTTCTCTCTGTGTTAGGGATACTTTCTCTTCAGAGGGTCTGGAGGGAGAAGAGAAGGACGGAGGAAGGTTAATTCCTCTCTGTTTTGTGATTCAAGGAGTTTGAATCACAGTAATTCCGGGTAACCAGGAGGGGAAGCTGGAAGAGGCAACGGTGAAAGGGTTTACTTTCCTTGTGTTAAGATCCAGAGGATCTGGGTCTTGGGGTTCCCCGGGCAAGGTTTTGGGGGGACCAGAGTGTACCAGGCACTGGAATTCCTGGTTGGTGGCAGCGCTACAAGTACTAAGCTGGTAATTGAGCTTAGAGGAATTCATGCTGGTACCCCATCTTTTGGATGCTAATGTTCAGGGTGGGGAATTATACCATGACATGAATGTATCCTCATACTAACCCAGTGAGGCACAAATGCACATACACATAGTAAGAAAGAGCTTACAGTCTAATAGACCAGACAGACAAAGGATGGAGTCATTCAATTCCCATTGTACAGATATGGAACTGATGCACAGAGAAACGAATTGACTTGCCAAAGGTCACACAAGAAATGTATTACAGAGCCAAGACTAGAGCCCACATTTCTTGTGTCTTATGCAGAGCTTTGACCCTAACCCTGTCTTTCCTTTCCAACATGCCACTGATCTGAGCACACAAGTGAGATCTAGAAACTCTTGAGCTCTTATCCTGTCTCATACATTGTCTTCCACCTGTGACAAGCCACTAAAGCTCATTTTCCCCCATCTGTAAAATGGGGGTGATATTTACCTATCTCATCATGGGGAAGTCATGAGGATTAATTGGCTCAAAGCATATATGTGTATTTTTTTCAAACATTAGCTAATGCTAATCAAATAGTGAAGGATTGAGTAGATGCAATACACAGCTGGGGACACTATAGGGTGAAAGGAAGGAATAAAAGTGCTGAGAGGTGTGACCTTATAATTTATGAAATGGCTGAGTTAGCCTGAATAAAGAATCCATTACAATCTTACTGAGTGCAACTGTCTGCGAAATATAAGAGCAGGTGGAGTTGAGTGCGTTCATACTCCTGGGATTAAATTCTTAGTGATTTTCTTTGTAAACTCTTTGGGGCAGGGACAGTGTTTTTGTTCTGTGTTTGTACAGCACCTAACACACAGGGCCTTGGTCCGCAATATTAATAATAAATATTAACTAGGCTGGAGAAAATGTTGGGCTTGGTCTATAGCCACATTGCTGTTCAAAAATCATCAGTCAGACTTTCCCAGATCATGAAACTTTTAAAAATATGCACTTTTTTTCTCTGATGTCTGTTTTTTGAGTCCCTAGGATGTCATGTTTCCAAGCTTTCTCTGCAACAATGAGGGCAAAAAACTTTTTAAATTAAAGCTGAAATTCTCATATAATCACATGACTCCAGGAGCTGGGGCTTTAGCAACTAATATCACACGAGCTGCCAACCCTGGTACATCTTATACATTAGTGGAGACAGGGAAGTCTCATGGTCCATGGGCAGGAATTCTATCAGATAAAGCCAAATAAGGATCTCTCTGGTTGAGACTGATGGTGTCCTGCTGAGCTCACCTCAGCTGGAAGTCACTCTGTGTAAAACCATCTATGCAGGCAGGCATTTCAAAATAGTGTTGTTGAGAGATGCTCAATTGGAATCTGCTTTCAAATCACCATCAAGGCATTTATTGGTAGTGAAAATATCCCAGCAACAAAGTAGCAGCAATTGTAGCCTCAGGGGTCCTGATCAGAAGATGCTGAAAGGAAGGGATGCTTGTTTTTGTTAGTGCCAGTACAGAGATATCACATATTCAGGGAGCAAATATGCTGCACATGGCGAACAAGACTGCTGCAACTGTAGGAAAATCTCACCATTGCCAGAGGAGCCACATTATGAGTGTTAATTGTTGGTTTTGCTGCAGTAACTGGAGGTCCTAACTGAGCTTGTTGCCCTGGATTTGAGGGGTGTATATACCCCAGAATGTGATCAAGCTAATTGCAACCATATTATGTACACTCAGCCGCTATGAATTAATGAAATAGAACACTACATAGTTAAGGGTTAATTTGGAAATGGGCTTTTAGAAGCAGGTTCATGTCTAGCTGGCAGTTTTTGCTAGAATGGGAGGAGGGGACAGACAACTAAACAACTGAAACTGAAAACCTTAGTGGTTGGAAAACCTTGAATGTAGATGCCTCAGATATTAGAAAGTTTGTTGGAAGTAGGAAAAGTGATGATCCAGTAGGGGTCATTATGGAATGGGTTACCTAGGGAGGTGGTGGAATTTCCTTCCTTAGATGTTTTTAACGTCAGGCTTGACAAAGCCCTGGCTGGGATGATTTAGTTGGGGGTTGGTCCTGCTTTGAGCAGGGGGTTGGACTAGATGATCTGAGGTCCCTTCCAACCCTGATATTCTATGACCTATGTATTTTGTAGAAGTTAGTCATAAAAGATTAGCTAATAGAGTGTATTCTGGGGCAGTCATCTGAAACCGTCTTAAGAAACATTTTTCCTGACACCTTTTGTCCCTGGTGGGTGAACAACTGGCCACTGCGAACCTGCTGTTAATTACTCAATACCATTCCAGATGTTAGGTAAATATCTGGGATGTTCTAAACCTATTGCTTATATCTGTGTGTGCTTAAATCTAATAAACTGCAGTGTTAAACAAGAGCACGCTGACTTGCATTTAATCCTTGATCAAACAGAATTGCTGTGTTCCTATTGATTTATTCCTGACACCGCTTGAAGAGAAATAGTTGTTACTCCTGTTGGGGGTTCTGAAAACCCTGGCTAACAAGCTTGTGGCCCCACTGTGCTGGTTTTTGTAAAATATATATTGAGGCTCTTCCCTCAAAATGTTTACAGTATAAATAGATATGGTAGAATTATTATCCTCATTTTATAAACAGGGAACTGAGAGACTTGTCTAAAATTACAGGCTAAGTCTGTAGCAAAGGAACTAGAGCTGACTGAAATTTTTTCAACGGACAATTTTTCTGAAAATTTCCTTGGGAACATGTTGATTTCAATGACATTTTGTTTTGAAAAAATATTGAAAAAAAGGTGTTTTGCTAAGGTGGAGATGTATGTTTCAACGTATTCTGGGATGTAATGTTTCAGTTTTTCATTGAGAAATGACTTTTTGTTTCAAAATTTATATGGTAACAAAATAAAATATTTTTTAAAATTAGAAATGGAAACAAAATGTTTTGATTTTAGCAAAATGAAACATTTTGACTGCCCTAAAACAATTTTTCAAAAACTTCATTTTATGGGAAATTTTGAAATTCTTTGTTTCCATTCTGATTCAGAACAAAAACAAATGTCAAACCTGTGAGATTTCTCCCAGAATAGAAATTCCGGTTCCTGCACAGTCCTAATGGAAAAAGAATCCAGGCTTCCTGAATCCTAGCCTGCTGCCTTAACTTCCAGGTCTAGTCATCACAATGGTAGTATTCATGCAGATAAGTGCTAGATGATGATGTATGACCTGCAAAGCAAGTAGGAGTGTTACAGCAGTGACATGTATTTGTATCTGTGTATACACACTTGTGCATGGCGTGGGGAGCAATATTTACAATTTGTTTAGTGGCACTTATAAAAGGTGATTTCTATTGTTGGATGTATAAAGTGTTCATTAGTCAGATAACATAAGCTATTCGGTATTAACTGATTATGCCCAACAGAGCTGCCTTTATCACTGCAGAGCTCAGAGGATTAATTGCCAAGATATATACCCCAGCATTCAGATCCCTTAAAGAGCTGTAAACTCATAAATCAAGCGTGTGCTTATTGCAGGGAATTTCCTTCAGGTTGGCAAGGCCCTTTGCCAAAGGGAAGGAAATATTCAAGAGAATTATTATCCACCACTCACCAGCCCATCTTCCTGAGTCCACACACTGAATCATCTGTGGACGAGCAGGGGCTGAGGCTCACAGAGCCCTTGAGGCATAAGTTCGTTAATGGCCATGTGTGGTGAAGATCTCAGTTTTGTGACTCATCTAAAAGACACTGCCGCCAGTAGCAGAATGCTTATTTGATCTTGTCTATGCGTCCATGCTGCTGCCATTACTATAGTAACTGATCATCTTTATCAGTGCCTCACTGGGGCATAGGACCCAGTTTTGACTCAAAGGGAAGGATGCTTTCTGATTTACCAGCACCACTTGGAGCTTCTACGTACTGAATGAAGGTCAGGCTTGACAAAGCCCTGGCTGGGATGATTTAGTTGGGGATTGGTCCTGCTTTGAGCAGGGGGTTGGACTAGATGACTGTCATAAGTAGATAGGTAAGGTAAGGGTTAATTTTCTTTTGCCTGTAAAGGGGAACCAAACACCTGACCAGAGGACCTATCAGAGAACTGGATTGTTTAAAGTCAGGGGCGGGAATTTGTATACTCGGGGTCTTTGTTGTTTTCTCGGCTGTGAGTAAACAAGGTTTCCTCCTAACTCCATTATTCAAATATTATACCAAAATCGTGAGTACAAAGGAACCCCAAAGCATTCGGCTCATTTGAGCAGTTTTGTTTACGAAAGATGTGTGAATGTGGCTGTGATCATTGCTTGTTTTCTCGGCTTGAGTTATACAGTTTCTCCTACTGCCATCGATCTCCAAGTTTCTCTACACCATCTTGAGTACCAAGGAAAGCAAAGTAATTCGGCTATGATGGCGGTGTGTGTATTTAAATGTATGATTGTTGACTGGTTAATCGGTGGCTATTTTTAAAATCAGCTGTTCTTCATTGTTCTTAAGCAAAGCTGTATTGAGTTTCTAATGCAAGGATTATTGGGTTTTAATATTATCTTTCCTTTTTTGCTATAAATTTCTTTTTAAACCTGTGAAAGTTTCTTCTGAGGAGCAGAGTGAGGAAAAGCCCAAACTCGGTATATCTCACCTCCCTTGTATCCCAGGCGAAAGGGGGGAAGGCTAGATTAGGACAAAGAAGGGAATTTCTGCGGAATTCTTGGTGACTGACTAGTAAATACTAGCCCTTCTGAAGCTAGATGCTTCTCCGTTCTGTATTCAAGGAGTGAAGATAGCAGGTGCACCGGCTAACCCAGAAAGGGGGAAGTAGAACTGGGAGAGAAAAAGAAGGAGACCCCAGGCTCTGGGCATTGGGGGTTCCCCTGGGACATTGGGGTTGCCGAGGGGCTCATACTAGGACCCCCAATAGTCCTAGTTGTGCAGCGAGAATATCCAAGCTGGTAGTGAGCTTGGGAGTTTCAGGTAAGCCCCCAGATTATGACGCAAAAGTCCAGGTTTGACAGGTGGCTATTTACTACATGGTGCATGGTGGATATAGGAACCAAGAAGCCAAGCTACATTAAGTCGTTTTTTTCCTGCTAGGATTAGCATGCCGAGTTTGTGAGAAGGATTGGTTTTAAATGAGACAGAAAATTTTTTTCCTCCTATTTCACAGTCGCCATTTTTAGAGGGCATCGCACAGCCATTGAGGTTATGTGTGTAAACAAATAGCTTCCCCTATCACAGGCTGCTACAATCACACACAGAGGCCATGAGGAAGGGTGTTTTAATATGCCTAGAGAGAAAATTTTTTTTTTCTGCTACTGTAGCAAAGTTCTGCATTTTTTTTCGGCTTGCGTAGCAGCTTGCATTTTGCAGATCATTAAGAGACCAACATATCTTCTGTTAAACAATTGACTTAGTACCTAGCCAGCAACGACACAGGTCAATACCAGCTGCTTTGTTTGGCAATTGCCTATCAAACAGAGCTAGGCAATCAAAGCAGTTGCCTAGGCAAATTCAAAGCAGAAGCCGGAATTCAGCAACAAACACCGGAGGGCACTCCACACAAAGGAAAACAGAAAACCATGCTTCCAAAGAAGAGCAGAAAAAAGAAAGACCCTGGCAACAGCCCTAGACAACGAAATCAACATTAGGAGACAGCTGACTAATTAAGGCCAAACAAAATGCCCTGGATGCAATCACAGAAGACAACAAGAAGCACAAGGCCGATCAACGAAAGACAACTTCAAGAATGACAGCAGGCCGCCCAACTAAAACACAAGGCAGAAGGCAGCTTACCGACGAGAAGGAAGGAGGACAAACAGAGAACATGAACTGGAGATGCACGGGCTAACAAAGCCTCCAACCACTTCCTAAACCCTCTGGGCACCAGTTGTGGATTCAACCCCCCCAGGAACATTCCACTACAAAGCAGAGTGAGGACACAGGACAACCTGTTCTGTCTCCCAGACACCCGACTGAAGTGGACCGTCCCATGTCAACGGCTAAACCACGCCACAGCACTCCAGTCCAGACCCGAACGAACAGCAACCACACCAGCACACGCAAGTGCCAAGCACCTCTTCAATCCCACGCCGAGCGGACCAACGAGCCTGAACTAGCAGAAGCAAACAACAACCATACCAAATGAGGCCACAGAGCCTAAAATACACCAGCGTGCACCAGCGTGAGAGCGTGCCACCACCACAGAAACAACCCCATCATCATACATCACTGTCCAGGGATCAACCATCCCATCTGAGGAAAACTGGTGCCCCCAGCTTCAAGGAAATATTCCAGACTGAAGCAGAAAGCAGATGTCAGCTTCAGGAAGCTTGGGCATTGCGCCGGAGCAGCCCTCCCTCTCAGTCTTCTGACGATTACTCCGTTTGTTATAGACAAGGCTTTATACAAGAAATTCTTCCTGGGACGCCCGAAGCCATGGCAGCGCCGCAAACGGTTGTTGTTCAACTAAATACAGGCTCTTGCTTCATATAGAAACTATGAAGAACCAGTCTATTTAAAAGATAGCCCGATTAAAACCAGTCCAACAAATCCACATACATGTAAATACAACACAGCTCACCTATCCCGAATTACTTGCTTCTTAGGTACTCAAGATGTGTAGAGTAGAAACTTGAGATACGATGCAGTTGAGAGAAAGCTTGTTAACTCACACCGAGAAACAACAAAACACAGCATCCACATCTTCGTACAACAGCCAAAGCTCACTCATAGGCCGAATTGCGTTGTTCCTTTTACTCACAGACTTTTGATTAATATTTAAATAAGATGATTAGAGGAAACCGTGTTTACCCATAGCCGAGAAAACAACAAAGACCCCGAGTATACAAATTCCCGCCCCTGACTTTAAACAATCCAGTTCTCTGATAGGTCCTCTGGTCAGGTGTTTGGTTCCCCTTTACAGGCAAAAGAAAATTAACCCTTACCTTACCTATCTACTTATGACAATGACTTCCTGAGGTCCTTTCCAACCCTGATATTCTATGATTCTATGATACTAAGATCTTCTGTCCAAGCCCAGAGCCAACCCTGTTGCTTAGCATGGTAAGAAAAAGAAAGTATAGCTCTCTGGAGAATTTTTGTCTGCTATTTCTGGGCCTGTACTTATACCGAGTAATACCTTACCCTTCAAGTAATTCCACTGAAATAAATTAAACTGCTTGCAGAGTAAGGTACTACTAGATTCTGGCCCTAGGTGGATGGATGGATGGATAGATAGATGGAATGGACAGACAGCATCCAATATATGAAACCATATAGACATAAAAAGAAATCAGAGACATCAATCCCAATAGCTTCTGAGTAACAGCCACAGTCATTTTGCCTTTCAAATTTCTGCCTCCTTCTTTGCAACGGTTATGTACAGCACATCTGCATTTCCCAGGGGGCTCCTCATGGCAATTCTCAGATGTTTCTCACAAGCTCTCTGTGCACTGGAAGCTGAGCACCCTCCCCCTGCCCATCGTTTACTGCCTTGGTTATGAAAGGGGAGATCAGAGAGAAGAGAGGAAATGCTGTATTGTTGGCTAGGCTAGATAGCAGGGGGCCCCATCTTGCTCCCATTGAAGGCTCAGGTAAAAATCCCAGTGGGAGCAGAATCGCAGCCTGAAGAAAAGAGAGACATCATTAGAAGTGGACTTTTTAAAAGAGAGTTTCAATGGGACATCCAGTTGGCTGAATCTGGGAATCCTCCTATATCCTTCTCTTCCCAACTCCTTGCCTCCCTCTATTGCATTCCCCCCCCATACCCTCTTCTTTGCACCCTGCCTCTTTTCTGCCTCTCCCATTTCCTTGCGGATTTATGCCTTTTAGAGGACATTATTTTATAAGCTGAGTGTTCTTACTGCAATGTGCGGAAGAAGCACCACCACACTGGGAACCGGTTTGCAGCAAGAGGCATCATAGGTGTTGATAAAATTATTCTCCCTCCACATCTTCCCCTCTTCTCCCAGTTAGGTTACACCTTGGCATCTGGATAAGCCAAGTTTTACTTAATGGCTCTCAGCTACCGGAGAAGTTCCTGGGCAGAATTCACAATCAGCTTTGTTACAAACTCCTCGTATCTGGTGATAACTTTTTACGAGGTTTTTGTTCTTTGACAATAAATTAAAGCTATATTTTTGCCAGGTTTGCTTCAGCTTGTTCCTTGCCCTTGAATCGCTTCCCTCGCCCTCCTGCTCCTTTTCACCTGAGTGGCATTTTCACTGGAGATGTTTAATACTCCTCTAATCCCCTGATTCCCTGAGGTACATGAAAGTGGCTTTATGAACCTATAAATCCAGAAAGATAAAGTGCATTTTTATTAGTTGTGTTGGCATCAAAGAAAAAAAAATAGAATCTAATATGCAACAGTCAATAATGAATTTGCCTAATAGCCCTGCTTATCACAGGAAAAGCACTCAGTGGAAGGACTCATCTGCAGGTTGGTGGGTGTGTGGCGAGCCAAGGAGGGAATGCACAACACCCCGAGGCCTGCAGAAAGCACTGCCAGGTAAAAGGGAGCCCTGTGTGTGGCAAACCAGCAGCCAGAGCAGGGCTGCTCACTCAGGTGCCATGACTCACCTTTTCAACAGAGTCTGCAGTGACTCAGCCTTCAGGCATGCTGCCATAGCCTGTCCCTGGGTACTCCCAGGCACAGGTATTTCACTGAGCCCACCAGAGCTGCATGTTAGTTCGTGTAACACACCACAAAGCCAGGAATGCTCCTGCTGCCTTGCAACATAAGAAGACTCCCTAGGGCTCCAGCCTGCCCTTGATCTGGTTCTGGTTCCTGCCCCAGGCTTGTTCCAGCCTTGTCCATGACCTACTCTGACTTTGCTCCAACTTTGTTGCTGACCTGCTCCAGCCCTGCATCCACCTCCTGACCCCCAGACCCTTGGGCTGACTCCAGCCCAGCTTCTTCCTTGGCCTGCATCTGGACTCCAACACTGATCCAGATTTGGCTTGCCTGTGGAGACCCATGGCCTGTCCCCAGATGCTGCTTTCAGCACTGCCCTTGGCACAGTCCCAGATCTACATCTGGCTTAGACCACCACTCACCCCACCAGGCCTGATGGCCAGGAACCAGAGCCTGACACCCCTGTCCCATGTAGAACTGGGTTGGTGTTTTCATGGAAGGATATGTAGACATGCGTATCTCTGTCTGTGAATGTGAATTAGTGGCTTTATGAGCATGTGTATAGAAATCTGTTAGTGTGCAGCCACATCAGAGTGCACCAGGTAAGTGTAGGAGAGTGTGAAATCTGCAGGTGTTTGAGGGTCACATGTATGTGGGCAGGGCCAGCTCCAGGCCACAGCGTGCCAAGCGTGTGCTTGGGGCGGCATGCTGCGGGGGGCGCTCTGCCGGTTGCCAAGAGGGTGGCAGGCGGCTCTGGTGGACCTCCTGCAGGAGTGCTTGCGGAGGGTCCGCTGGTCCTGCAGCTACGGTGGACCTCCCGAAGGCGTCCCTGCGGAGAGTCCGCTGGTTCTGCGGCTCCGGTGGACCTCTCGCAGGCGTGCCTGTGGAAGCTCCACTGGAGCTGCGGGACCAGCGGACCCTCCGCAAGGACGCCTGTGAGAGGTCCACCGGAGCCGCGGAACCGGCAAGTGTCAGAGCGCCCCCTGCAGCGTGCTGCTGTGCTTGGGGCAGCGAAATGGCTATAGCGGGCCCGGTATGTGGAGGCAAAACATAGTGCAAGGTGCACAGGGGTATGTGAGATGTGCGTGTACCTGTGTGAGTGTACATGGGAGAGAGATATGCATGAGTGTGTGCATGTGTTTGAGCTGTGGGAGTGTGTGTGAGCATGTGTATGTGTGTTATCTGAGTGCTGGTGTGTGTGAGCATGAGTATGTGTGAGGGTGAAAGGCATGTGAGTGTGTGCAAATGAGCAGCGGTGTGTACTTGTGAATGTTTGAATGGGATGAGTGTGTGCAGGTGTGTATGTGTGCGAGAGGCATGTGACAGAGGGTGTGAATGGGAACGTAGTAGTATTCCAATAGAAGCAGGGGAGGTGGCATAGGAGGTGAGAGTGTTGGGATTACACGGCAGGTCTCTACCATTTCCTTGCACAGTTGGCTGAAGGAGCCTCGTCATGAAGCGATTTGCCTGGGGCAACTCATTCCTAACAGCTGGATTCCGAATCTAGGTTCTGTCCCAGTCCTGCTCTGGCTGACAAAATGCTTGTGTGTTTGAGCAACAATGAGCATTTTTCCAAAAGCAAAAAGGCCAGTTCAGTGTCTGTACAGCACCTGACACAGTGGGGTTCTGGTCCATGACTGGGACTTCTAGGTGCAAACACAAGACAAATAATACAAAAGAATAATAAAGGTCCCTGCACCTTTGATTTCACACTCCTGGGGAGTCTACACAGGAGCAGTCTGGGAGACCTTCATGGCTGAAGAAGAGGACAGACAGCAAGTTGTGTCTGATCTTCTCCAGCGTTTGACTCACAGCATCTGCTTTCAGGGTGTTGCTGCAGTCACCACATCAAAGGCCACCACAGGGACATCACGGAGCTCTAGACTGGATTTCACATAGCCATATGATCCACCCTTTTGAGTGAACGGTCAGACATGAACTCCTTCCAGGCAGCAGGCAGCTGGAGAAAGATCCCTGTTAATTACCCCGAAATTTATCCTAAAGTCTCAGATTTGAGTAATAACCTCTCTAATCTAACCTCCGACCTTTCTGTTTATTCCTTTGGACTCCTCTGTGGGTGTGATTGGAGCTCATGTAGACATACTGGAGCTAACTTTCAGCTATCTAGCTCAAGTCTCAGAAAAGTGAAGCTGCAGCAGAATGTGCTTCAATGCAGGCTGTACAAGCCTGCCTGGAAACCTGGATAATTACTCAAGTAATTAGCTTGTGCTGAAGTATGCATTGCCTCGGCTTCACTGCTCCAGTACCGAGCTAGTTAGATTAAAGCTAGCTACTCAAGCAGTAGTCACACCCTCTGATTGCAGTAGGGGCATTCTCAGACATTTTTAGGAATCAAGGGACATGTCACATATTACTAGGAAGATCATCTTTTCCAAGATCTCCAGGGAGATTTCATGCCTGGCCTATACATTAGAATCTCTCTGGGTGCCCCTTTTATAGAGTAAGAACAATTTATGCTTAAACAGAACACAGAGTTTTCAGGATTGACTGGGAAGCTGATATACTTTCAAGAGGCCACTAGATGGTAGGAGTCAGACATGCAAAAGCTGGTGAGATGGAATTCTGCCAATTTGCTCAAGGCGTGGGGAGACTAGAGATGAGATTCAGCCCCCAGGTTTGGACTCCCCCAATATGTCAGGAGTATGTGGATCTGGAGGTTTTGGTCCAGCCCATTATAAAGATGGGGACCATTTGCAAAATGGATCCAGGCTTATGTTTTGAACACCTTCAAAGTTTGGGGTGTTTGGATCAGCGGCTTCAGTTGAGTGTTGTCTTGAAAGGGGACATTCACTAAGTGGTGTTTCAAGATCACCTGCTACTTTGGTGCTGGGATGACTTGGATCTGGTCAGTTCTTTAGCACCTTCAGCCAGGGAGAAATGGAGGGATTTGGCTACGGAGCCATTGAAAGCCTCTGTGCTTTACCATCCATGGAGTCCAATCTTGATTTAGAGGATGACATTTTCGCCACATTCCAGCCATAAGAATGGAAAGGAATTAGGGCGCTAACCTGGGACTTGTGAGACCCTGGCTTCAATTTTCTGCTCTCCTGCATAATGCATTGGGTAAGTCACTTAGGCTTAGGGTATGTCTACATGGCAGAAACCCCACATACCCCCTGTAACAGCATGTCTCAAAGTCTAGGTCACAGGACTCATGCTACATGGTCGAATATAGCAGTGTAGGCCAGGGATTGGCAACCTTTGGCATGCAATCCGTCAGGGAAATCCGCTGGTGGGTCAGGACGGTTTGTTTACCTGCAGCGTCCACAGGTTTGGCTGATCGCAGCTCCCACTGGTTGCGGTTCGCCGCTCCAGGCCAATGGGGGCTGTGGGAAGTGGCGCGGGCCGAGGGAACTGCTGGCCTCCCTTGCCGGGTTTCGGAGCCTGAGCTCCAGGCCAGCCAGAATGTCTGCATGGCTATTTTTAGCTCCATAGCACAAGGCCTGCGAGCCTAGCTCTGAGACTCGTTGATGCAGACTTGGAGTTTTTTTTCCGCAATGTAGACATAGCCTCAGTCTCTCTGTGCCTAAATTCCCACCTGTGCAATGGGGATTCTAGACCTGCCCTATGTAACAGGGGTGTTGTGGGGATAAATACATTAAAGATTGCACGGTACTACAGCGATGGGGGCCATAACTGCAACTGGAAGTAGAGTGATGATCTACACAGACTTGTGTTAGTGGGGCTTGGGCTAGCAGGATGGACACTGCGGCTCGGGTCTCAAGTCTAAGGGGTCAGATGGGCTTGGAGCCCAACCTGCAACATTCACCTTGCTAGCTTGAGCCCCGCCAGTGTGAGTCTGTCTCCCTGGGCTGGGAAACTTGCTCCCAGCTGCAGTGTAGGCATACCCATAAGGACCTATGGTGGCAGGGCTCCAGTCTTCTTCCTGAGCGTGCCACCTCCCTGGTCCTGCTCAGCCGTGTGGTTTTCAAGGCAGAGATGGGGCAGTAAAAAAGAGATGGTCCCATGCTGTGTTTAAGAACATTTCCGCCTCTTTCATTTAGTTCCTGCCAGTGTGTCACTCTGGGAGATGGGGCTGGTAGCCAATAATTGCAGATTTGGCTCAGTGAAATGAAAACTGTTTCAGTGAGAGGCACTCAGAAGTCAGCAATATTTTCCCCAGGCTTGTTATCACTTTTATTTCCCCAGGTTTTGCTTTTGAAGATGCTCTCGCTGGCTTGCGGAAGGTGGCAGCTATCTCACATCCCACTCACTAGCGGTGTTTCCTTTTCATAACGTGTCAGGGCTGCTATAGCCTCCATGTAGTTTGTGCTGTGATATTATCAGACAAGAAACCCGAGAGATAGAAAGAGAGAAGATGCTAAGTCAATCATCGATGGAACACTTGAAAGGGAAATGAGTGACATCAAATGTTATAGTGTCAACAAAGAAGCCAAATTTCTTGCATGAATTGTCTGCCTTACACATTCATCCCTGCAGCAGTACAGAGCCTGGTGTAAGAGGAAAAGCAATTTGCACCTCCCCTATCCTGGACCTGCTAGGGGATTGGTTAGAGAAGCCCGAACTTGTGCCCCAGCTGCACTGACCTCAATGGGTTATTACCCCATTGCAGAATTACACACTGTCAGCCCAGATGGTGGGTTACTGCTGGGGCAGAACCCCAAGGTAAAGGGCACCGGGGTCCAGGAGGGACATGGACCAGCTGCAGGTGAGACACCGGCCAGTAAGGATGCTCTGAAGCTGGTGAAGAGCTAATTCCCAGGATGACC
Source organism: Chelonoidis abingdonii (assembly GCF_003597395.2). Classification (NCBI taxonomy): domain Eukaryota; kingdom Metazoa; phylum Chordata; order Testudines; family Testudinidae; genus Chelonoidis; species Chelonoidis abingdonii. The sequence continues at coordinate 162,921,768 of NC_133770.1, read as the reverse complement.
AGCAGGAGGTGCCGCACCAGTGAGTCAAGCTTCGCTACGCTCCTATATCTGGCGCTGATGGGGATATTTATTTTTACTAAGGCCCAAATTTCCTCCTAGAAGAAATTAGTCCGAACACAATCTCTTGATCCTTAACCTGACTTCCCACTGGGTCAAAGGCTCTGCTTATTGTTCTGGTAAAAACAATGATTTCTATACAAGAGAGAGAGCTCCCCTATTAAAAATAATGAATACATCAGACCCTCAGTATTCAAAGATTCATAGATTCTAAGGCCAGAAGGGACCATTATGATCATCTAGGCTGACCTCCTGCATAACACAGGTCAGAAAATTGCACCTAGTAATTCCTCTATTGAGCCCAGCCGCTTATGGAACAAAATATATTCAACATTTTTACGAATGGCTTATGAAGCCCTGATGTGCAGCTCAATTGCATCATATTTCCTGGGAAGACCCTGCTCTGTGCCACAGACATCTGGGCCTGATTCTCCACTGCCTTGCACCTTTTGCAGTCACTTGACCAGCCCTAGCTCATGCCTCTTGCTAGCAGTGAATGTACTTAGGCCTTGTCTATGCATCAGTGTTGTACTGCTTTAACTAGACAGGCACAGCTGAAGTGGTATCTACCACTCTATAGTATTTTTATGGCATCCATTCCCTTAGTATCTGAGCACCTCAGTCTTTAATGTATTTACCCTCACAACACCTGTTTGAAACGGGGAAGTGTCATTATCCCCATTGTACAGACAAAGAGCGGAGACACAGAGAAGCTAAGGGCTTATCTACATAGCCTGTTAATGCCTGGCAAGCTGAGATGTGCATGTTTCCAACCACCTAGTAGCAGGGTCCACAGGGCCCATTAATGCCTGGCAGGCGAGGGTGCTGTGGAAGTACACCATGGCTCACAGTCCGCTTTCAGACCATGTAGACAAGCCCGAAGTGACTTGCCCAGGTTCACACAGGAATAGACTGCAGTGGGAATATGCAATCCTTCAGAGACATAATTTGCAGATAATTGTCTAGATTTATTTTTTTTCTGGCATAATGAGACAGAAGTAGGTGGCATGAGTGTGACCTGCTTCTATAAAGCACTCTTATTAGCTCATGCCTCCAACCCTATCTCTTCTTGGAGGATAGAAGCTGGGTTCAACCATCTCCTGGCAGCCTTGCAATGCTGGAGCTGACCTTTCTTTAAAGAGAAGAATGGAATGGGAGGGGATGCATCTCTCTCTCTCTCTCTCTCCATTCCCTGAAGCAAAGAGAAGCAGCCGCCTCTGCAGTGCTTCTTGGATTGAATGGGGGAGTCAAACTCTGGGGTTAATCACTCAGGCTGGGCATTGACAGAGAGTCTGTGTGTGCATAAGGGCTCTTCATTTTATCTGCATGCTTTCTCAGTGTGCCATTCACAAGGACAAAACACCTCCCTGCAGCTGGCTGGAACAACAGAGAGCTGCTTTCAGAGGAGAGGCCAGAAAGCCAGAGGGGTTTCGAAAGGACACTGTAAGCTTTTGGTTTTTAAAATCAAGAAACTTTCAGCTTAATTCCTCTTTTCATCCGGTCTTGTACAACACGTGTCGCTCAGCAGAAGACATTCAAAGCCACTGTTGTTCACATGTGCAATGGTTTTGAAGGCTCTGTGATCTCCCTGGTATTGTGAGAGGTCAATTGTGAGGGACAGGCTGCAGGTCACGATGGAGATGCATTGGCAGAGCTGTGTGCGACCAGCTCAAGACTAGAATAGCCTGGGGTGGGGGCCTTCAGATCAGCTCTGGTAGAGCTGGGAGTGATGAGCACAGAACTGGGACAGCAAGGACAAGGGCTGCAGGTCAAGCCATTTCTATCCTCTATTCTTCTTGACCACCAAAGAGAAAGTAAAGGGGCTGGAGAGAGAAAGGGAGACCTAGAGAGAGGAGAAGACGATTCTGATGGGTGGAAGAAGTGAATAAAGAAAAGGGGGGATATGCTGGGGGGAGGATGAGGAAGAGAAGAAGCAGTAGCAGAGATGAAGGAAAGTGTTGCTAATGCTCTGTAAGGTCTGAGGGGTTATCCTAGGATTGGAGATGATTAATGTGCCCCAGGATTCCTTGCTGCTGTGGTCTGCTGGCCACGTGATCAATCACTGGCATCTGATGGACTGCCTGGTTCACACATGTCACTGTTTTAAGATGGATTATTGATGGCCCTGCTTTAAAAAAAAAGTTCCTTCTAATTATGTTTCAACCTGGGAAATAGCTGTCAGTGCTGGTGGTGGCAGCATGGCGGGAGAGCTCCCCTATACAAGAGGCTGCATGGAGCCTGACTCCCCCTTACGCTGGTGCATGCAAAAGAGAGACACTAGGAGAGTGGGGAGCACTGCTCATCAGTCCAAGAGCAAAGCGTGCTTTAATGAGGACTCAGGCAGCTGGAGGCAGAGATCGAAGGCACCACATTTCAACAGGTATCTCCATTCTGGAACAGATCCCATGGCAAGAGAAAGCAAGCTAGCCAGAAAACACTCCCCCACCCCTCACAAGCTGCAGGGGTATGACTCTAGAGGGCAGGCAGGATGATAGAGACTATGCCATGGGAGACCCCAGGCTATGAGAAGCTATAATTCCTACCCTAACAAGGGAGAGGTGGGAGTTGGCACTTAACTTGCTTAGGTGCTTGTGAAATCCCACTTGGCACCTATTTGCATTTAAATACGTTTGTAAATCTGGCCCAAATGGCCTAAAAGCAGACCAGCTGGCTCTGATAGAGTGGGATATCCTGCAACCCTGGTCTGCCTACCCCATATCTTCCTTCCCTCCATCCTCTTCCCCTACACTCATCTCATTGGATTGAATTATCATTAGTCTTTTGAAGCCCTATCCCTCTAGCTCTGAGAAGCCAAGGTGTTGGCGGAGCCAGAGCTGCCCCTTTGCCCTGTGGTTTGCTGTCTTTAAGATTATTTCAGATTAGTTGAGCAAAAGTCTCTCTTTGCTGCATAGTCTCCAAGATCAATTAAAGCTGACCACAAAGAGATGGATGGCACAGATCCTGAATTCCCCTCCACCTCCCTAATTTTTTCCCATCTCTGTAGCCTCTTCAAGGTTAATTGTCCTGGCAGCTTGCTCCCTTGCTCCTGCTGGGTTTATAGGATGTTGTCTGGCTAACATTATAACTGATCTGGTGTTGAATGGTGGAGGGGCTTGAGTTGGAGAAGGGGTGAGGGTGGGAATTGATTTGCTCCAGGACGCAGTAGCAACAACCTTGATCTTTTAATTTTTAGCTTAAGGCCAGGCTGTGAATGCAAACAGTGCTGCTTCTCGTCCAATTTACAGGTGCTGACAAGCCGCTAGACAACATCCTTGTCACCTTTGCGTGCGTGTGTGTGTGTAAGAGAGAGAGAGAGAGAGTGTGAGTCTGTGGGTTTGTGTCAGGGTGACGATATGATGCAGAGGAAAGGCATGCAGACATTCCCACCATTCCTAACAAGCCCAGTTTACCCCTGACCACCAGCAAACCCTGGATTAATTCCTTCAAAGCCTGATCCAAAGCCCATTTAAATCTTCACACTGACTTCAGTGGCCTATGGATGAGGGCCAAGGGGCCAAAGTCATCCCAAGAGTAGGCAGGTGTAATTCCATTGAGTTCTAGTGCCACAGCTCCCTTAAATGCTTATGGTAGGTAGGTTGGGGCCCTATTTGTGGCAGTGTACAACACAATCTGTAGTAAATGTCAATCCATGCCCTGAAGATCTTACTGTCTAAAAAGACTGTGAATATGTGTGCGTGCATACATGCCTCTTTGTATACATGTTATTTGTAGCAGTGTAGTGTTCTGCTGGCTCCCCAGTGCTGGAGTCTTTCCAAGAAAAGTCTGTAGCAGCAGGGAAAATCTTTGGCCGGGGAGGCAGTGGGTAAAGGCTGAGATAGGGGAGAAAGGCAGTGGAGAAAATCTGGACTTCTGTCAGAGGCTTTCACTGACATATGTAGTGTGTAGCTACATGAATGCTATGTGCTGCTGCAAGTGGCGCATAGAACAGATGTATCTATATATATGCTCTTGGGCTGCAAAGCTTGCACCTGAATCCAGTTTGCAAACGTCCCTGAAGATTTGAATTTGGTTTAGTGAATTATACACATGATAGCCAGAAACACCATTCAGAACCAGATCTGGTTAGTTTTACAACATGCAGTTCTTAAATTTCAGCAGCATTCAGATTCTGGGTTTTAGTTTTAATCAAGTCTAATTTTTTTCTTTCTAGAATCATGGATTTGCCAAGCAGTTAGACAAATCCTTAGCATTCCAATAATTCATAAATGCATCTCCTGTCCTATCATGCTGGTGCATTGTGCCAAAGAAAAACACAAATCATGACAAGCTGCCAAACCTTACCTGGCACAAAAGCACCTTCTAGGGGGCAGTATCAAGCGAGCAGAAGAGCACTTGGAGAAACAAATCTCAGATGAGACTTCATGACTGCAATCCCTTCATGACCAAGCTTTGCTTTGTCTTAATGGTGATCTACCAAATGTCAAACACTATCCCCACATTTGCCAGTGTCCACATTAATGCAGCTGCTACAAATGAAGAAGTAAACAAAACACAACCATGTTAGTTTCAAATTCCAGTTTATAGCCTTAGTCTTACAGCTGGGTCTGCTAGTGTGTGGGAGTGCAAGATTAGGAGATCTAGTTACAAGATCAGGGTCTATGTAGAATAATAATAATTAATAATTAAGTGGCCTTGTGACTAAGGAAGAGTTGTCTTATGTTTCAGGCCCTGGAATGGGACTCAGAAGACCTGCAGTCAATTCTTGATATAGACTTTCTTTTTGACCTTAGGCAAGTCACTTAGAGCCAGATTTTTAAAGTTATTTTAGGCACCTAATAATGCAGCTAGATGCCTAATGGCATGTTCAAAAACACCTAGGAACCTACCTACCTAGGTGCTTTTGAAAATCCCACTTAGGCACCTAAAAATGCAGCTGGATGTCTAAGTACCTTTATAAATCTGGCCCTTGATCTCTCTGTATTATAGTGCCCCATCTGTAAAATCAGGGTAATAACTTCCCTGTCTTGTTTGTTCAGCTTATGGGAACTAGAGGGCAGGGACCTGTTTCTTATTCTGTTCACACTATCTAGGGCAATAGGACCCATGTTCGTGTGGGTGTAGGTGCTACTGTAACATATGGAGGATAGGTCCATCAATGCCTATTAGCCAAGGTGGTCAGGGATGCACCCCCATGCTCTGGATGTCCTTAGCCTCTGATTGCCAGAAGCTGATGACAATGGACAGATCACTCGATAACTGCCCTGTTCTGTTCATTCCCTCTGAAGCCCTTAACATTGGCTACAGTTGGATGACAGGATACTAGGCCAGATCGACCACTGGTCTGACCCACTATGGCAGATCTCATGTAAACAATGAATAATAATTACATTGCTGAAGTACCTTGGAGTCCCAATTAGGGATCAGAGCTTCAACACTAGGGTCTGCAAATCAATCCCAGTCATTATGCTGTGGGCTGATTTGTCAAACAGAAAAGCACAAGAGTCACTTGGGGAAAGGTGATCTGTAAGCTTCTAAGAAGGACTGACAAACAATAGAAGGTGAAATCCTGGCCCCATTTTTGCCATTGATTTCAATGGGGCCAGTTTTTCACACATATATAAAATATATATGTGTGTGTTTATGTATGTCACAGGATGCACTGGGCCCTTTAAGAGGGAACAGGTCCAATCCACCTATGCCTCATTAACAGCCTTTTGATGAGGGAGGGCTGACTGACAGCAGCTGGTCTGTACAATAGCCAGAGGGATGATGGGAAGAGGATGTTGCTGTGAGTAGAAGGCTGTAGATGAGTCTGAGGTTTCAAGTACCAAAAGACTCCAGCTAAGTAGGGCTGAGAGTAGCCTGCCAAAAACAGAGCAGGGCAGAATGAAGCTGGCAGGCTTGGATTTTTTCCAGGCAAAGAGAAGGCCTGGGGCTGAGAGCTGTTGTGAATGATATATAAATGAATTTGACCCAGAGGGGAATGTGGTCTTTATTTAAAGAGTCCTGAAGAGGACAAACTGAAGTAAACTCCAGAATCCTGCCTTGCCATGGGGGGTGTGTGTGGTTGGGAGGGGGCTGACCCTGTTTACACCCACAGATATGTTTTAGAAGGCTGCAAAGGAAGCCCATGGCAGAAGGGAATTCTTAATCTGATCAGTAGGATGTGCTGTCTGATATGCAGCTCTTCCCTGAGAATGATGATGGTAAAACTGTGGGCAGTGCAATGACTACTCTGTCCCTTGCTCATAATTACAACTGCTTAGGAAGCTCAGGCAGCCCCTGATGTGTTTAGGTGGGAGAGATTTTGAGTTGATTGAGTGCTAGCCAGAAGCATGCAAAATCTTGGACTCTAGAGAAGATATAATATAAACTCATACAGTTTGCATATGTGCTCTAGGGCCATGTGGGTATGAAGCCATTTTGGGTCAAACACCAGCACTGCAGTAACTCTGGCCTTAGACGCTGAGATCAATTCATTCATCAGAATTACTTCTCTCTGCTTGGAGTGATATTCAACAGCAACAGCAACGACACGATGTAAAATGCTTCTAGGTTAGTTGCTTTGCTTGTCTCTAGTGCTTTTCACTGAGGATCTCAAAGCAGCATTGATGGTGACTAAAGCTTACTTGTTCTGGGGAGCAGGTTAATGGCTGTCCCCCACCTCCTACTTTAACAAAGGGGAAAATGAGGCACAGGAAGGAGAAGTGACTTCATCACAGAGACTCAGAAGCAAAGCTGGGAATGGCACCCAGGAGTCCTGGCTTCTGCTCTATCCACCTCGCTGCAGTCTTTTCCAAATCTGGAAATAGAGCCCAGGGGTGTCATAAACAGATAGCTAAGGGTTAATGTCTCTTTCACTTGTAAAGGGTTAACAAACAACACCTGACTAGAGGACCAATCAGGAAACAAGATACTTTCAAATCTCAAGGGAGGGAAGTTTTGGGGTGTGGGTCCTTTGTTCTGGGTCAGTTGCTCTCTAGGCTCTGAGGGTGATCACACTATCTCCAGGCTCTCTAATCTTCTGTTTCCAATTTGTAAGTACAAGTAGAAAGACAATATAGGCTTTTACATTGTTTTTCTGTATTTGCAAGTGTGTAGTTTGCTGGAAATGTTTAAATTGTATTTTTTCTGAATAAGGCTGTTTATTCATTTTTTATAAGTTAACAGACCCTGTAATATTTTCATCTTGATTACAGAGACGATTTTTATGTCTTTTCTTTCTTTTTATTAAAAGCTTTCTTTTTAAGACCTGTTTGATTTTCTTTTCTAGTTGAGGCTCAAGGGGATAGGAATCTCTGTGCCAGGATTACTGTCTCTCTCAGGGAAAGACTGGGAGGGGGAAAAAGAAGGAGGGGGAAAGGTGAATTGTCCTCTCTGTTTTGTAATTCAAGGAGTTTAAGTACAGTAATCTTCCAGGGTAACCCAGGGAGGGGAAGCCTGGGAGGAAGTAAAGAGGGGGGAAGGGAAGTGGGTTATTTCCCTTTGTTGTGAGACTCAAGGCATCTGAGTCTTGGGGTCCCCAGGGAAGGTTTTGGGGGGGACCAGAGTGTACCAGGCACTGGAATTCCTGGTTGGTGGCAGTGCTACAGGATCTAAGCTGTTAATTAAGCTTAGAGGATTCATGCAGGTACCCAAATTTTGGATGCTAAGGTTCAGATTTGGGAATTATACCTTATGACAAGGAGTCCTAAAGCCCAGTCCCTTGTTCTACCCCTGGACCATGCTCTCTCCCAGAGCTGAGTCTGGAACCCAGTCATTGCTTGTTACAATCTCAAGACATACTGGTTCTCTCCCAGAGGAGAGGAAGTGGATTCAGTACGGTCTTGTAGCCAGAGCTGGCCAACAATTTTCCGACTGTGTTTTTCTGTTGGGGAAATGCTGCTTTATCAAAACAAACATTCTGCAGGAATGTTCCTATTTCAACCAAATCCACTTTAAATGTTTGCAAGCATCAGAATGTTTTGATGTTTTTATTTTGATACTTTTCACTTAGAACTCTTATTTTATAGTATATTATACTTTTTTAACAAGTATGAAATTGAAATGAAGAGCTGTTTGACCTGAAACTTTTGCTTTGAAAATATTTCATGGGAAATTTTGAAAGTTGGAATTTGTTTTGTGGGAAATTCCTTGTTCCCACAAAGCCCTACTCATGACTAAATGAACAGCTGCATTCTGTAGTCCAGTTTTCTTTATATTTAAGGGAAAATCTGTATTTTAGCATAGTATTTACAATTCTCCTTCCTCATCTCTAGTTTGAGGCTGGTTCCTTATTCCATGGAAGTTATAGCAAGCTTCCCAGTGAGCATCTGGAATCAGGATCAGCCCTTTCACCTCATATGAGTTTGGACTCACAAAGCCTTCGTGTTAATCAGGTTTCGTTAATCTGACGAATGGAATTAGCTTGTTCTGTGCTCAGCAGGGGCCTGCTATTGAATTTAAGTAAATTATCTCCTTAACTACAAATCAATTACCAGTGCTGCTTTCAAGGAGAATACTGTGGTTTATCTTTTAAAACAAACAGTAAACCTGCATCCTTTTACTGCTGTCAAGAATAAGAATTAGCTGCTGGTATGAAGCCAAAAGAATAATAATCAGTCTAGCCACACGACTAGCAGGTTAAAGAATTATCCTCTATGGGGGTAACTGGGTTTTTGAAATTGGGGCAGAAATGTAATGGCCACAGAGATCTTGGTGGATTACAAAAAGTTAGTCCTCTTCCCTTTACCTCTTTTGTCCCTCCCTCGCCCCACCAAAAAAAAGTTCCTGTGAAACAATTGAGGGTAACAATATTTACCCTGAGTTAATAATACTTAGCTCTTATATGGCACTTTTCATCCTAGATCTCAAAGTGCTTTACTAATGAGGATACATATTTGCTCCATTTCACAGATGGGGAAATTGAGGCACAGAACAGAAGTGGCTTGCTCAAGATCACATAACAGCTGCAGAGCTGGGAATGGAACCCAGGGTTCCTGATTCCCAGCATTGTTCCTTACTGTACTAAAGGCAGGGATGAGCTAGTGAAATAGGTAGGAGCTGCTTTGAAGCTTAGACTAAGATAGCCTGGAGGGGGAGTCTTGAGAATAATACACTGAGGGCTTGCTGCATAGCAAAGTTTTCATGGCCTCCTTGGAGGCAAGAGCCACTAGTTTGAATTCTGATCTGAAACTAGTTCTTTTCCATGGTCTTGAACAAATCACTTCGGGCTTTATCTTGAAAACCCTTTCACATGTGGGAGCTGTTGCAACTGAAATCTTAGTCTCTTTGAGACTTGTTCCTCCTCTTTGCAGAAAGGGTTATTATAATATCTCCCGCCCAGTGGGGGTTATGAGGCTGGCTTAGCTAATGTTTATAAAGCACTTTGAAATGGAAAATGCACCATTGCTCGCTATGCGTTACTTGTCATTCATTCCCTCTTCCTCTGTCAGATGTGTGTCTCCTCATACAATCGCTGATTGCCACTCACCCTAGTATTTCGGTTTGGTTTCATTAGGAAAAAAGTCAGTGTTTGTACAATTCTAAAACAAGGTTCCTCTATGGGATAGTACGTGAGAGAATGGAACAAAATCCTTCCGTAGGAGGCAATCGACAGAGAAGCCAACACCAGGCCTCATCTCCAGGGTGAGCTTCCTAGGGTGCTTGTGAGCACAGTTTGTTCCTCCTGCAGCTGTCCTTGAGAATGCCACTCTGTGAAGAGGCAGCGCTGGAAAGGTTTAATAATAATATTCTGGGAAAGGATTATTGGTGGGGTTAGGGGCAGGACAGGCTATCCAGGCTGAGGTTCAAAAAGCCCTCTGATAGAGAAGCCAAAACCTGTGAAGAAGCAGGGAGGGAGTGTTCCCCACTCTTGCTGTCTCAGCTATCTTCAGCACTTGATGGCCTTCCCCATACCATCAGCCTGCAGGTAGGAAGCATCTCTTTTCCACATGGGCTGTGTCTAAGAGCTGAGTTCAGGCAGTTGGCCCTGGCAGATGTCCATAACTTCAAACAGCTCAGCTCTCTTCTCTCCTCTCTCCAGTGTCCAGGTTTGGGGATTCTAGACCTGCAAGGTGTAGGGCTTGCACTGGCCCAAGCTTCCTTCTGAGGGATATTGACACAGTGAGGGAATGTCTGTGTCCAGTTATGAGTTCCATTTGGTTTTATGAACACCAGATGTACCTGGAACAGTTGTGATTAGATCATTCATTTTGGGTAGGAATCTGACAAGGAGTGGGAAGCTATATTTGGAAAACTGCTGAGGAAATCAAAGACCATCAGCATATAATATCCCTTGCTGGGTGAAACAACAGGGCTGAGACCTCTATGACCCTTGCTTCCATAGCTTGGGGATCAGAAGAGAGACTGGAATTCCCTCTGGTGTGTGCACATGGCAGGGGACAGCTGCAGTTTTCTTCAGTTGACCAAAGGGGGACAGGGCCTGTTTTAAAAGTCATGCTTCTCCAAACTACAGTGATAAATGGACAGCCCAGAAGGAGATGTGGAGGCAGGAGGGACCTCCTTTGGGACCAAACCCAAAGACTCAAATGGTGGGGG
>NC_133770.1:162908433-162911076 GCF_003597395.2 Chelonoidis abingdonii | reverse complement strand
GTAGGGCTTGCACTGGCCCAAGCTTCCTTCTGAGGGATATTGACACAGTGAGGGAATGTCTGTGTCCAGTTATGAGTTCCATTTGGTTTTATGAACACCAGATGTACCTGGAACAGTTGTGATTAGATCATTCATTTTGGGTAGGAATCTGACAAGGAGTGGGAAGCTATATTTGGAAAACTGCTGAGGAAATCAAAGACCATCAGCATATAATATCCCTTGCTGGGTGAAACAACAGGGCTGAGACCTCTATGACCCTTGCTTCCATAGCTTGGGGATCAGAAGAGAGACTGGAATTCCCTCTGGTGTGTGCACATGGCAGGGGACAGCTGCAGTTTTCTTCAGTTGACCAAAGGGGGACAGGGCCTGTTTTAAAAGTCATGCTTCTCCAAACTACAGTGATAAATGGACAGCCCAGAAGGAGATGTGGAGGCAGGAGGGACCTCCTTTGGGACCAAACCCAAAGACTCAAATGGTGGGGGGGGGGGGGAAAGAGTTTTCCATAGGTCTGCAACTGTCTTGTGCTTTTTAAGAGTAAAGTGTCTAAAATTCCCTGGCTAGTTTATGCTCCCTTGCACAGACATGTTGCCCCTTTGAACATTGTAAGTAGGAAACACAAGTCCCCTAGCCAGGAGGCCTCTGGGGGGAATGTGTAAGCACCCAAGGGGCTCAGGACTGGTTCCAAGGTCTAGGTGGAGTACACCTTATTGTGGAGTACACCTGTGTCACGGAGTCCCTGGGTGATGCTCTGGAACTGCTCCCCACAAAGCCAGTCGGGACTTTGGGGAGCCTCCTTTCCCTAGGAGCAGACTGTCTGCAGGGCAAGAAGGTCACATGGCTTCACCTCTTGGGTTGCTCCTTGGAGTATTCAGCATGTGCCCCTCCGTGTGCTTCCCACAGTGAGTCCGCCCCAGCGGGGTCCTGGGGAAGGCACCGGGTCCTGCACTCCCACTTTGCAGTCAAACATGACTCTCAGCCAGCCAGTAAAACAGAGGTTTATTCGATGACAGGAACACAGTCTAAAACAGAGCTTGTAGGTACAGTGAACAGGACCCCTCGACCGGGTCCATTCTGGGGGACAGTGAGCCAGACCCCCCATGTCTGCACTTCAGTCCTCGTCCGCGGCCAGCTCCAGACTCCCAAAACCCCTCCAGCCCCTCCACCTTTCCTCGGGCCAGGAGGTCACCTGACCTCTTTGTTCTCCCACACCTTTAGCATCCCCTTGCAGGGGGGAAGAGCCTGGCCATTAATTGCTAGGTGACAGAGTGCCAGCCAGGAACTGAGGCCCCCACACAGTATTCAGATGGAACATTAAGAACATTGCTAGTTCGTCACACCCTGCCAAGAGTAGGGTCAGATACAGGGTTTGTACCTAGGGAGTGCGCCTGAATGACTCAGAGCTAGAAGTAGTGATCAAGCCCAAGGAGAACAGAAACATGTGGGATTCAATGTTTGGATCCCATCATATTGACTGGGGCCGGGATTTTCTTTGTTATGTGTTTGTAGAGCACCTGGCACAGTGGGGTCCTGGTCCATGACTGGGACGCGTAGGCACCATCGTCACAGCAGACTGGTCTTTGTTCAGAGAGTGGGACTAGACCAGGTTGTGATGGACATAAAGCAATGAGACCGTCTCCTACCTCAAGCTTCTTTCTTCTGGCATTCAGATGCTCCAGGAGCCTTGAACTGTTCGAGGAAGTCAATGCTCTCTTTATCCGACGCCTATATAGGAGAAGTGGACTGTATGATAAAAAGCAGTGATTCTTGACCTTTCCTGTGTCAGGACTCTCTTAGGAGCTCCTCATAGCTAGCTGGGGTATAGCTGGTGGACCCTTCCCTCACTTATTTAGCAATCCCGTTTGCACTCCCCCCTCCCCCCAAATGCCTGACTGTGCCTCCCTGGTGAACTCTGGTGCACAGAATGAATGAAATGTGAGCAGAGGAAGACAGCAGTGTTATGTTAGTGGCTAATGGGATGTCATCTTTAGAAGACCTTCGTTTTTTAGAAGGCTTATCCATGATTCCCATCACAGAGCTGTAGGAATGCTGACTCTCTTGCCTGGACTGAAATCAGGCCAGTTTTCCATATATTACCATGTAGATGTGATTTGTGGTATGCATATTAGCATCTAAGCAAACATGGCTCCTCTCACATGAGGCTGCCATCACAATGGGCAAGAGAAAGGCCTGGTATGCACTATGCGTTTAAACTGAATTTAGCAGAATTAAACCGATTTATCCCTGCACCTGTCCACACAACGAGGACCTTCATATCCATATAAAGGGCTCTTTAAACCGATTTCTGTACTCCTCCCTGACGAGGGGAGTAGCGTGGCCGCAATTCGATGGTATTGGCCTCCGGGCGGTATCCCACAGTGCACCATTGTGACTGCTCTGGAAAACAGTCTGAACTCGGATGCACTGGCCGGGTAGACAGGAAAAGCCTCACAAACTTTTGAATTTCATTTCCTGTTTGCCCAGCGTGGAGCTCTGATCAGCACGGAGTCCCAAAATACCATAAGAGCTCCAGCAGGTGGCCGTACAGGAGATACTGGGATCTGCATCGCTGTATATGGGAAGATTAATCTGTTACTCTTTACGAAGAGGCTCGTGTACATGAGGATGAATATGCTGAAAGCATTT
>NC_133770.1:162895154-162907471 GCF_003597395.2 Chelonoidis abingdonii | reverse complement strand
AGTCCCAAAATACCATAAGAGCTCCAGCAGGTGGCCGTACAGGAGATACTGGGATCTGCATCGCTGTATATGGGAAGATTAATCTGTTACTCTTTACGAAGAGGCTCGTGTACATGAGGATGAATATGCTGAAAGCATTTAGTACCACCTCTGTCAGCAGCATCCAGTACACATACGATGACAGTGACAAAAGGCAAAACGGGCTCCATGGTTGCCATGCTAGGGCATCTGCCAGGGCAATCCAGGGGAAAAAGGCGCGAAATGATTTCTGCCGTTGCTTTCATGGAGGAAGGATTGAGTGACAACATTTACCCAGAATCACCTGCGACACTGTTTTTGCATTGGGATCTCATCCCAGAATTCCAATGGGTGGGGGAGACTGCGGGAACTATGGGATAGCTACGGGATAGCTACCCACAGTGCAACGCTCCGGAAATTGACGCTAGCCTTGATACATGGATGCACACTGCCGAATTAATGTGCTTAGTCTGGCCACGTGCACTCGACTTTATACAATCTGTCTTACAAAACTGGTTCATGTAAAATCGAAATAATCCCGTAGTGTAGACATACTCAAAGTGAAAGCCTATTCTTCCTTCGGATGTCTAAAGGGGGAGAAAGCATAACCAGGACATCCCAGTTGGCAGGCTACTCAGCCCCATATTTAGCCTAAAATGGGGATGGAGAGCGAGGGGTTGAAAACACCCAGCCAGCTTTTGTCTGGCCTGGGGTGCTCCAATGACCAATGTAGCTTGGCATGACTTCTCACTGCCTGCCAAGCCTGTCTTCTCCTGACAAACCAGCTCAGGAGCCAGAGTTGAGGAGGAGGCAGTGGGTGGAGAGGTGAAATCATTCCCTGTCCTTTTCTGCTTCCCCCCCCCATGCACTTTTGCATCTGTTTGCAAGCACTAATTGCCAGGCTTTTCATTTGGGTGGCAGGTGGGCATCCATTATTTAGTGGCATTATTTGTGTTGACAGGATTGATGGGGACATTTCATCAAGCAATTAGAAAAAAAGAGCCCAACTTGTTCCAAAATACAAAGGCAGCAGCCGGCATAAATTAATGTGGGTAGTTTTTAAGTGTTTACTGCAGCACTGTTTTCTCCTGCCTTCCCACAGGAGATAATTAAAAAAAGAGGTGGTTTCTGTGCTACCATTAGGTACCAGAAGATGCTGCCATGTCCCCTTACCTCCAGCAAGCTTTCTCAAATCTGACAGATCATCAGTTTTAACATAGCCAGAGAGGAAGGTTATTTCTTTTCCTGTTTAGGTTTAGGGGAGAAGGCGTTGTTATTTCCCTTGGTGGACTAATTCATATTCACTTGGCTTCGTTAGCTGAAATATGCCATACACCAAATTTAGCCCTGTGCATTTGTTGATCAAGAAGGATGGAGCAGTTCATTCTTATCAGTAATTGATCATTGAGCTATTCAAGGATGCAAATGTGTTTGTTCACTCCGGTTGGATAAGTAATGGCACGCTGCTCCCCTGTGATGTGATTTGTGTTTGTGTTAGCCAGGGCTTGAAGTATCTGGCTAACAGGAGATGGCTCTGCTGGGTTAATTTTCTTTTGCTATCCGTTATTGATGGGCAAGCCCTCCCCAGCGAATTCATCAAGGATGGCCTGTGATTTCAACAAGCTGTTAGGGTTTTGTGGTCTCAGAGCAGACTACTTTTCCAAGCAACGTTGATTCTTTTGCAAGGAGTAAGCTTTTCCAAAAGCTCTCATGAGCTGTGTGCTGGGAGGTATCTTAATTAGAGTCTTGCTGTTTGTAGAAGCCTTTTTCGAAGGTTTCTGATGCTGTAACCCATACAAATGCATGGTGAGCTCTAACCCAGCACAAGTCTCTGGCCCGCAGCAGAGGGCCATGTGTTCCACCCCATTACACCAGTGGAACTCCACTACAGTCAATGATATAAACTATTATAAAATACAGGGGGTAGTTGGGCTCAGTATTTCTGTTTGTTTGTTTGGTGGTAGTGACGGGCAGTTGGTGAAACTTCTGTGTCTGGGAATTGGTGGACTGGAAAGGATTGCAGCCATCTCCATGCTGCAGATCTAGGTAAATTGTCTGAGTGTATTTAGCAATGAATGGTGTTGAAACATCTGTTTAGGGGTGAGGGAGATATAGGAAGGGGGAAAATACATTTCCTGCCTTCAGAATCTGGGGACACACACACAGGAGGTCTTCAAATCTCAATTTTGACGATTTCAGTAACTCAGTCATGGGTTCGGGGTTGTTATAAATGTGTATGGGTAGGGTTTTGTGGCCTGCCTTGTGCAGGAGGTCAGACTAGATGATCATATTGGTCCCTTCTGACCTATGAGTCTATGAGTCTATGAGGAGGCAGCTTGAACTAGTTGTAGAGAGAATCAGGAAAGCTGCATCCTAGTCTCTGCTTTGCTGCTGACCTGCCACGTGACTTCAGGCAAGTCACTTCCCCTCTCCTTGCCTGTTTCCTCTTCCTTGTCTATTTAGGCAGTAAGCTTTCTGTGGCAAGGACTATGTGTATATATGGACAGCACCTAGCACCAGGGGGTTCTGTTCTCAACTGGGACCTCCAAGTGCTACTGTAATGGATTAAAAAAAGGGTAAAGCAAGAGGTAGTTTGGGACGGCACTTCGCCATCCTTCTCTACAAATATATTGCTGATAATGTCCCCTCCTCCCCTTCATTATGGTAACCATATCATTTCTTCACACATTAGTTCTCTGGCACAAATAGCACCTAATCACTGTTGCCATTATGGTAACTACACTAATATTAACATCCTGTAGTCACACAATGACTTTCAGTGTTTCAAAACAATATATGTCACACTTAACCGAGTGGTGGAAACTGAGGAAGGGGGCCACATTCTTCTCTCCTTTATAACAGCATAAACCTGGAGTCAGTGCAGTCAGGCTGACGGAGCTTGCAATTTGCAGCAGCATACATGAGAACAGAATTTTCCTCATATGTAAAAGGAAGGGATTTTCTCAGGGTTGCTCCAGTTATTTTAGAGCCACAAGTAGAACCCTGAAATGCCTCACATTCCCAGGACCTGTGCCTCCCCTGGCAGAGTGAAGGGTAAAATATCTGTGGACTGAATAAATGAGGAGAATAGGAAATGTACTGTTGGGTAAAAGAGAGGGCTTCTATGCATGGCCTAGCACTCACAAGCAAGTCAGGCATGACTGAGAGAGGAAAGATGGTCCAATGGTTAGAGTGCTACCCTAAGCTTTGGGAGACCTTGGTTCAAGTCTTATTTTTCCACAGACTTCCTGTGTGAGCTGGGGGAAGCTGCTTAGTCTCTCAGTGCTTCAGTTCCCCAGCTGTAAAATGCAGGTAGCAGCATTGCCCTACCCCGCAGGGGTCTTGTGAGATGGTCAGATATTCTAGTAATGAAGGCCATATAAATACGTTAGATGGAGAAGGACTAATCCTGTTTGCTCAAAAATGGAAAGTCAACAGAGCTATAATAACTTAACTTTAGCTGAAAACATGGCTCCTAGTTTCTATTTCTGATACTGCCAGGTAATGCTGGGCAAATCACTTTCCCCCTTCCCTGTGTCTCCGCATTGTCCACTAAGATTGTAAGCTCTTCATAGGGATTCTTTTCTCTGTGTCTCTGTACAGAACCTAGTACAGTCTCAGCTAGGACCTTTCTGGGATATAATATTTCTGAATCAATGTGATGCTTGAAGTATTTACCTTCAGCAACCAGTTACTGTCTGAAATGTGCATCATGTCATAGTATTAAATATCACTCAGAAATGTTTAATGAAGGTTGCCTGGTCTACCTTTCCAATCACATGGAAATCAAACACTGTGGACATAGAATCATAGAAGATTAGGGTTGGAAGAGACCTCAGGAGGTCATCTAGTCCAACCTCCTGCTTAAAATAGGACCAACACCAACTAAATCATCCCAGCCAGGGCTTTGTCAAGCCAGGCCTTAAAAACCTCTAAGGATGGAGGTTCCACCACCTCCCTAGGTAACCCATTCCAGTGCTTCACCACCCTCCTAGTGAAATAGTTTTTCCTAATATCCAACCTAAATCTCCCCCACTGCAACTTGAGACCATTGCTCCTTGTTCTGTCATCTTCCACCACTAAGAACAGCCGAGCTCCATCCTCTTTGGAACCTCCATTCAGGTAGTTGAAAGCAGCTATCAAATCCCTCCTCACTCTTCTCTTCTGTAGACTAAACAAACCCAGTTCCCTCAGTCTCTCCTCATAAGTCATGTGTTCCAGCCCCTAATCATTTTCGTTGCCCTCCACTGGACTCTCTCCAACTTGTCCACATCCCTTCTGTATTGGGGGCCCCAAAACTGAATGGAATACTCCAGCTGTGGCCTCACCAGTGCTGAATAGAGGGGAATAATCACTTCCCTCGATCTGCTGGCAATGCTCCTACTAATGCAGCCCAATATGCCACTAGCCTTCTTGGCAACAAGGGCACACTATTGACTCATATCCAGCTTCTCATCCACTGTAATTCCCAGGTCCTTTTCTACAGAACTGCTACTTAGCCAGTCGGTCCCCAGCCTGTAGTGGTTCTTAGGATTCTTCTGTCCTAAGTGGAGGACTCTGCACTTGTCCTTTTTGAACCTCATCAGCTTTCTTAGGGCTCAATCCTCCAATTTGTCTAAGTCACTCTAGACCCTATTCCTACCCTCCAGCATATCTACCTCTCTCCCCAGCTTAGTGTCATCTGCAAACTTGCTGAGGGTGCAATTCATCCCATCATCCAGATCATTATTGAAGATGTTGAACAAAACCTGCCACTGACTCTTCAGAGACTGTTCTCTTGCATTATATTGAATGGAATCCCCACATCTAGGATATGGCCAATGTGCTTTCCTCGAGGGAAGACTTCAGGCATGTTGACCCAAAGGTTGGTGTTCAGTTCTACCTGCAGATAAGAATGACTGTAGCTAAATATCTAACCCTATTTCTAACCCAAGATACTGTCAGTCTAAGGGTGAAATTCTCCCCTGTTCAGAAGGCCAGTGGAAGGCTAGTGCACCCTCAAAATAGGCCCTTAACCCCACTTAAACTCTGTTTTGAGATTTTAAGGTGTGAAGGCCTTGGGCAATTGGCATAGCTCTATTGATGTCAATGCATCTATGCTGGCTTGGATACAATGCTTCTCCATATTCCCCCCCTCCCCTTTGAATCCCAGTACTGTGGTTTCTGCCAACACTTCTGCTAAGGCTGAGTACTCCCCAACATGAATTGCTAACTTGGCCTGAAAAACTCCAGTGTTTGAAGGGTTAATCTCCAAACAAAGCTCAGGTTGGCTGAGGCATCAGAGGTATGCAAAAATATATGCAGGGTCTTGGTTTTTTAGTGGCATCCTCACAACATTTTTTTAAGTAAAGCCTCAAAGAGGGAGTGAGGAAAAAATATCTGGTACATACCTCAGGTGGAAGAATGTCTGTCTGTCTGTCTGTCTGTCAGCTTACTTTGTTCACTGGGAGAAAAACAAATCCTATACTTTGTTCTATGACAATGTTCTGTTCTGTGCATTCATTTTTTTAAATTAAATAAAATCCCAGAGATATTGGCATGATGCAGAGGGAGAAAATGTGTTTCTTAGAGGATTAAAGATAAAATAACTTTTCTTTCAAATAAATTACAAAGCACTTCCTTGCTGCTTTTGTACCTGACAAACCTGTAGCAGAATAACAGTTTATTTTTAATACCAGATTGGACTGAAAGATGGAGTCATAGAGTCTTCTTCAAAAGGCACAGAAAGTGAACCGGAGCCAAGGTAACAAGGTTGAAATGCATTATTGTTGTTTTTTGTCTAAAGTGATTTGACATTCAGGTTTTTTATTCCTGATCAGGGACAGCCTGAATCACGTTTGAAAGATGTACTGAACTGCTAAAAAGTCAGGCATAAGGAAAGCAGGCATTGAGCAAACTTCTCCTGTGGTATTCTGCCAATACCTTTAAATTCGCAACGATACCTTTCCCTGCTATTACAGCTTTATCTTCCTCTCACTGCTCTGCCAATGCCCCCCAGTCCTGAATGGCACCTCGACATGCTGCTCCTGTCATCTGCTCCTTCATACCTAGGCCTGGGCCCCTGTCCTGAACAGAACCTTCCCCAGCTTCTCCAGTTCTAGGTTCCCTGGGCTGCCCTGGCACTACATGCCACCATCTGCTGATGCCTCTCAAATGTGAACTTTTACATATCCTCTCCCATTTCAGTTCTGGGCCCTTACACTGCTCTGCCAATGCCCTCAAATGCAGCATCTCCTGCTATTCGGGCTGCCCTGCAGTGCCCCTGCTATTCTAGCATAACCACATGATGCTAAACTCAGTTTTTACAAGTCTGCCCCCTTACAACTTAAGCCCCAGGCAGGCTGCTGCTTGTCTCTCTGATAGCCCCCTAGCACGGCACCACTCACCTCACCATCCATCCCAAGCTTTAGAGTTCAACATCCTGGCAAGGTGAACATTAGTGCTGGCTGACTTCCAGCATGGACGTGCTCCAATGGTGACAATCAGTTAAATAACACAAACAGCTGTCCAGCCAGATGTGATGAAGTTCTGTTCTGTTCTGATGAAACACTGTTGCCTTGTGGCAGGTCAATAGCTTTGAGGCATTTCAAAAGGCATAGGAACCAGGCTTTAAATATTAATTTCCTAGCCCTGCACTTCCCAAACCAAAGACTACTGCCAAAAGGTGCAACAAAACCTGGATGGAACAGAAGGGTATCGTGATTCTGCATTGGTGCTTGCTCTTGTGTTAGCATGAAAAGTGTCATTAGAAGAACAAGGCAGGCAAGGAGAGTTCTCTGAATGGGAGGCAGGAGAACAGGTCTTACACTGGCAAGTATAATGTTCATTATTGCTGTCATGGTGTTCATAACTACCACCATTCTTCATTCTCTCAATATCTCAGTGAAGTGAGTCAAGTGCATGTTGAAGCACAAGCTGAAATGCTAATCTTCCCTGAAAGCATTAAGCCATCTTCTGCTAAGTCTTTTTTCCCCTTCCTCTCCTTTCTTTTACTGCCATGTTAATGATCTTTCATTTGCGTTGTGGAACAATGAAGTCCATTGGCCAATTATGTTAAATTACAGGTGCTAGGTACGTAGTTTCAATGGCCCTCCTGCCTACTTCAAGGCAGTAGCTTGGATCTGACATAGATTTCAAACACTCATTTGACTCTGCCGTGTTAAGTAGCAAAATATTAGTTTGAACAAAGCAGTGGAGACAATTGTGGCAATAAACTGAATTACATTTGAAGATGATGGGGCTATAAAGTTCATCCTTGCTGGTACTAGATGCTAGCAACTGCTGAGTGGGATCCTTTCAGCCGCTGAACTATGCATATGAGGAGAAGATATATCAGTGTCTTCTGCTTAGGTTTCTAGAAGATGTAAGGAACATCCAGCCAGTTTTATTCTTAAAACTTTTGCTAGTATAACAATGTTTGTCAGGCGTGTGATTATTTTTCTAACAATATTTTTATACATTCAAATGTCCTAGGGAAGTCACAGTTATAGCAGCAAAAAAAAAAAATGCTCTTGCTCTTTCTTTCTTTCTTTCCTGGCGCTGGTGTAAGCTATAATGACGAGAGCACTTTGTAGTATAAAGCTGCATCTACACTAGGAGCATTTGCCAGTACAGCTCTATTAGTATAGTTATACCAGCCAATCCTTTTCTAGTGGAGACTAGGGCCCAGATTTTTAAAGTATTTAGGTGCCTACCTCCCTCTGAAATAAATGGAAATTAGGCAGCTAAATACCTTCAAAAATCTATGCCTAGGTCTCAGACTGGAAGTATGGTAAAAACAGGTGATGTAGTCAAACATCTTCCACCCTAGCTGTGCCTTCTGTTGGCTATTTTTGTCAGGGCTCCCTTGCATTGTGTAGTTCTGGATGTGATTTGTGAATTTTATCCTCTTCCTCAAGGCTGTCTGGAAATTATACGATGCTGGGGGATATGGCTTGAGTGTCCAAAGCAAAAGTTATGAAACACTTAGACTTCTTTGCAATCATGAATTCAAATCCAAGCAAGGTCAGTTCTGCCTCCATTTCCCCAAGGTTGCTAAATAGAAATTGCCACATTAGATTGGAGCAGAGATCCATCTAATGCAGTATCCTGTCTGACATTGGCCAGTAGCAGCCACTTCAGAAAAATGGTATAGGAAAATCTGCCAAATGCAATTCTGAAATAATCTGTCTGCAAGAAAAAAATTCTTGCTTGCCCCCATATGAATTAGAGGCTGGTATATGAAGTTACATGTTGGTCTTTCAAGTAAGGCCTGTCTGCTATGAATTGAAAAGTGGGTGGTGGTTGGATGGCTCAGGCATTGCTCTCCTAGGCCAGGGATTGTGAGTGCAAGTCATCTCATGATGATGATGATGATTGATTGATGGTGGTTCAGTACAGCAACCTTCATAGAATAGGCCCAATGTAATTTTTTTTGAAAGTGTAGGGGCTGGGACAAAATATTCCCTCCCACAACTCCTACACTCTAGTACTAGGTGCTGAGCAATGGTCTTCCATAGCAGGGGCAAAATGATTCTTATATGCATATGGGGCCAGATAATCAACTGGTGTAAATTGCCATAGCACTATTGACTTCAATGGAATGATGTCAATTTATACCAGCTGCGGGTCACTTGAGCCACACCCCACTGGAATGAGTGGAAAGATTCCCATTAACTGTAATGGGCTTTGGATCCGGCCTGTTGTTCTTCGGGGATCTTGGGATGAAAAAGTCTTTATTTACATTTAAGATAGTAATAAAATAAATAAATAATTATCAGCTAATGCCAGGAGGCTGTGAGCACTGATCACAGCAAGAAATCAGAGGGTGTTCAGCACTTGTCAAAATAAATCCCCATAATAATGAAATGCAGATTACTTTAGGCATTGAGTTTTAATACGAATGTCAGTGGAGCAGAGGGGACACAGGCCCTTCTGTTCTCAGTGAATCCCTTTGAAATCCCTCTGTGATCACCAGCTTCACTGATCCTGGGCCAAGTTACAGAATTGCTCTTTTCTGAGACTAATAAATACTTCAGACTATAGAATCCTTTGCTGTGTTTCAGCACCCTGGAGAGTTCCCATCTTTGACTAGCTCTTGTTAGGCCACTGAGTGAAAAGCGTAGAGAATCTTTCTCTCTTCTTCATTTTTGCTTTTCTTCATTTCTGCCTCTCTGCCCAGGAAATCTGGCTTTGAATTTTTCCTCAGAGGCAGCTTTAAAACATTATAATAGAGAGCCCATGAACTGGTCACACCCACCAGTCTACTTAGTTATGATGCACCGAGTCCCCAAGTCCTTACTCAAAGACCACTGCGTCCTCTTGCAGGGAGATTTGGTGAGGCTGGACTGATATTTGGCAGAATGAAAAGGAAATGTGCATCCCCTTGTACTGTCAATCCTCTTCCTGGTCTCAGTCCTGGGCTCTGTCCACCTGCACTTGGCATAGCTTGGGAATGGGGTGGGAGAGATGGCATTATGCCCCCTTGATTCTGGGGCTGTGCCCTGACATAAAGTAGACTAGCCTCTGGGATACTCAACTTTGTCAGCTTCTGCCAGTCCCAAGGGTTCCACTGGCAGGGTAATCACTTAGTTGATGGGACATCCTGCCTTCTACACCTGTTCTCCCAACATGTTCCTACATCGTTGGCACCAATGGGGTGGCACAGAATCCTTTATGGTAGCACCACACCACCCAAGGATTCCCACAGAGAGCTGGATCCACTGCTGGCATGGGGCTGAGCAGAGGTCAGAATTTGATCCCTTATGTTCAGAGAAGATGCATAGGTCTGAAGAATGGTGCTAGAGGCTCATCTGGCTCCCATCTGCATATGGGAAGTAGATCTATCCCCTCTGAGATCCATGGAAGTTCACATGAACAAAGAGCGCAAGGTGTGGCTCAGTGTAACTAAAGCACAGGCCCAAGACCAGATGTCTCAATTTAATAGTAGTTTAACCCCCACCCCAACTAAACATGGTGCATCCAAGGCAAGATATATGTAGGGGCTTTAGTAGGAAGTAAACCTCCCTTTCCCGCAAGGAAGGGAGCATTAGTTGTTAGAGACAGTCAAGAAATAGTATTTTTTTATGATTTTTTTTAAAAAAGATTCTTTTCCCAGAAAACTGGAAGTTTTCATGCAAAAGGAAAGCTAACAAAATTAATAGAAAAACTCAAACAAAATAAGCATTTTTCATAAGCTTTTTTGGTGGTGGGAGTGGGAAGCTAGTTGCTGAAAATTTCTTAACTTAGTCTTTTAAAAATGCTCTGAATTTACCTGTTATCTTTTACCCAAGGATCTCAAAGCATCCATTGACCAAGCATAATAATCAAATCCTTGTTAACTCCATTTTACAAGTGGAGTGGAGAGAGACAGGTACAGTGACTTTCCCAAGGTTACATAGTGAGCCAGTGACAGAGGTGAGAATAGATGAGTCAGGACACCTGAGTTCTATGTATTTATCTATTCATTTCTATTTGTATTATGGTAATGCCTAATGATCCTGAGGTCTGGGGCCTATTGTACATAGAATATGAGATGGTCCCTGTCCTGAAGAGTAGACAATCTTAGGCCTTTTCTACATGGGAATATTTTACCTGTTCTACCACAGTAGCTATACTGATCTGGTTACACAGGTGTAGATATAGCTGTATATCCTCTGTGCGTGTGTGCACGTGCGCGCTTGGACTGAGCATGCCTGTCTGGGGAGGGGTTTACACTTAAACCAGAAGAAGAACATCTACAAGGGGTAGGGGTAGTTATACTGGTATAAATATATGGGTTTAAATTCACTTTCCCAAGCAGACAAGGCCTTACTCTTGGCCCTCCATCTCCGCCCCGTGGGCTGCCTCACATCTGATCTGAAGATGAGCTGTGTTTTAGCTTGAAAGCTTGTCTCTCACCAACAGAAGTTGGTCCAATAAAAAATATCACTTCCCCCTCCTTGTCTCTCTCACATCTGATCTTGAAACTGACAAAAGCACACTCCTCTTTTGTTTGACAAGCATTTAGTAGCTGTTTCTGGGAGGATGTGTGTGAAGCGGCTTCATGTCATGACTTCTGCAACTTATTAAGGATGCTAGATGCAGAACATCTCATGGTGGTTAAACACCTCAGGTCTCTTAACCAACAAAATCAAAATGTGACTTCACTGAATCATCTCACAAGGATAGTGGGGGAAATAAATTATGAAAATCACGCCTTCACTACCACACCTCTGCCTCATCCTATTTTCTTTTTTGTCTTGGGTGATTTGTTTTGATCACTCGGAACCTTTGCTATTTAAGTTCATTTGAATCCCATTTGCAGTGAATTCATTAAAATAACAATCTATTAATGAGTTTTACAACTGTTGGCACCTTGCAGAACTCAGATGGTGGTACAAAGGTGCGGTTCAGCCCTGCACCTCACAGAACTCTGACTCGCATTGAGAGACCAGCAGTGATAAGAGGCCGAGACAGGTTTATATATGTGCAGTTTGTGAGGATGCAGTTATTGTGATTTAAGATTTTCCTGCAAGTTAGTCCTGCTAGGTCTGGCTCAGAAAGCTGAAAGGGAGCACTGGAGTGCTGAAGTCATTAAATAAGCATCTAACTGAGAAGTTTATACTGAAAGTAGTAGCAGAAATGATACATCAATGATACCTCGTTATCTTCCTTACCAAACTGTAGCCAGTCAACTTGTGCTTGTGGAACAGGTGTTTTAAGCTAGCCTTTGGAAATGTGATATACCATTGTCAAATATTCTGAAGAATGCCTTAAAGTAGTGCCCAGACAGGGATCAAAACCTGATTGTGCTAGGAACTGTGCAAACACACAGGAAACAACAATAACAATAAAAGCCAGTTCCACCCCCAAGACTTTAACTTTAGGTTTAATGGCTAGCCTCAACAGGTGGTTGGAGGTGGTGAAAATTCTTCAAATTTTTACAAATATTCATTGAAGCTCCAAATTTGGATGAAAAGAAAACAGAAAATATTTTTATGTTGACAACATTTCATGAATTTTACCTTCCCTACCTATTTTTTCAACCCAATAGAGTTGGTTGAAATTTTTGGCCCATCAGAATTTTGATGAAAGAAGTTGAAAAAATGTCAAGTATCAGAGGGGTAGCCGTGTTAGTCTGGATCTGTAAAAACAGCAAAGAATCCTACGGCACCTTATAGACTAAAAGACGTTTTGGAGCATGAGCTTTCGTGAGTGAATACCCACTTCATCAGATGCATGTAGAGGAAATTTCCAGGGGCAGGTATATATATGCTAGCAAGCAAGCTAGAGATAACGAGGTTAGTTCAATCAGGGAGGATGAGGCCCTGTTCTAGCAG
>NC_133770.1:162819952-162894931 GCF_003597395.2 Chelonoidis abingdonii | reverse complement strand
AACTGCATCTGGCTCTAAACCCTCAGACAGAACCAACACCTACAAAAAAATTTCTCCACCAACATTCTCAAAACGAACAAATGAACCTGCACGGAAATAAGAAACCAGATCGAACAGAGCCAGACGTTCCCAGAAGCCTCCCTATGCAAAGACAAACCCAAGAAAAAAACAACAGGACTCCATTGCCATCACATTACAATCCCAGCTAAAAACCCCTCCACACATCCATAGGATCTACACCTCCTGGACCAATTCCACAATCCCCTTGCCCACAGAACAAACTGCCAAACTGAAACTTATTCTCAACGCAAACTGCACACCCACCATATAACTTCTAGCTCAGAAACCAAATCCATGCAAACAAACCTCGTCCAAAACTCTGCCCACATAATCCTACACAACGAACACCATCATAGGGACCTCCAATCAACCACCACCCCCATTCACCGGTTCATTCACCTGCACGTCCACCAATGTAATATACGCCATCATATGCCCACAATGCCCCTTGCTATGGTACACGGTAAAAACTGGACAGTCTCTACGAAAAGGAATAAAGGACACAATAGATATTAGATGGCACTAATACAAAAAAACCTTAGAGAGCACTTCAACTTCCACTGGCTACACTATAGCAGAACCTTAGGTTGGCCAGCCTGCAGCAAAAAACTTCGACTTTCAAATGAATAACTGTGAGCTTCAGTTCATCTGGCAAAATTTACACAAATCAGTTTCAGATGAACAAAGACTGTGAATGGCTTGCCAACTACAGAACCAGTTTCTCCTCTCTTGGTTTTCACATCTCAACTGCTAGAACCGGGCCTCATCCTCCGTGATTGAACTAACCTCGTTATCTCTAGCTTGCTTGCTAGCATATATATACCTGCCCCTGGAAATTTCCGCTACATGCATCTGACGAAGTGGGTATTCACCCTCGAAAGCTCATGCTCCAAAACATCTGTTAGTCTATAAGGTGCCACAGGATTGTCTGCTGAAAAAATGTCAGATTCAGTAGGACTCTGCCTCTGACTTGATGCAGAATCAGTGCTCCAGCATGGTTCAGATGGCTTCTTATTTATTTATTGTTTTTACAATAAAGCCAGTACTGTGTTCCAATGCCTCCATGCTGTATTGCTATAAATAAGGGGCCTAGAAGCCCCAACCAAAATTGATGCCTCATTGTACCATGCTGGATATACCTATAATAAGAGAGCCCCTGTCCCCAAAGACTTTGCAATCTAAATAGACATGACAGCCGAAGTGTGAGGGAACAGAGGCACAGAGATGAAGGGTAAAACTTTCAAAAGTGCCTAATTGATTTAGATGCTTAAGTCCTATTAATTTCCAATGAGATTTTGGCTCCTAAGTTTCTAAGTCACTTTGGAAAATAATGTATCTTAGAGCCCTATGTCACCTGAGCCCTGTTGGAAAAAATTGCCCGAAGCGATCCAGGAACCTGAGTTCAAATCTCCTGAGTCTCAGTCAAACATCGTCACCACAAATCCACCTTTCCTACCTATGGTTGGCTTCTCTTTCTGTCCTAAACTATCTCACAGTGTTGCATGACTTTCAATAAACATAAGTCAGATTTATGCAAAAGCATCGAGGAGAGAATGCCCTCATTTATCTGCAGGTCAAACTCATTTCAGATGAAACATCGTTTGAGATACATTTTCCATTGTTCAATGAGAAAAGAAAATCCAAAGGCACCTACCTGCCCTGAAAAGCACATTTCAAGCCTCTCCTAGACTGACTGATGATCACTCTGTCCCAAAGTTTGTTGTTGCAGATGTTTTCAATTTCTCACCACTTTGTCATAATTGTTATGATAAGCATTTCTGCCAAAATGGTGGTAGTAACTCAATTTTCCTGAGGAAAATTAACAAAAAAAATGTTCACGGCTCATGCAACCTGGTTATTAAGCTGTAGCAGGGATTGACTGCAGCTGTGAAATAAGATATAATTAAAGTCTGGGGCCCTCCACCAGATACCAGGTTTTGAAAATTTGCTATGCTGTAGATACATGAATTATTGTGGCCAGGCAGCACAATCTGTCAATTGGGAACATTTCCAATGGTGTGTTTTGCGTAGAGTGCTGGTGTGCACATACCACTGGGATGTATACTTTGGTTTGCACTTAGGTAGGGCCAGGCATTGGAGCAACTCTTATTTGCACCAGCTGAGGATCTGGCCAATAATGTGTCTCCTTCAATGTCTGAGAAGATGTAAAGGAGTTTTTACTCTACATGTTTTTTCCAAAGGAGTAAAATGAAGTGCACAGAGGGGCCACTCATGGGGGTGGGGTCACACACTGAATCGGTGCCAGAGCTAGCAAGAGAAGAACCCAAGAGTCCAGAGTGCCATGTGGTAGATGCTAGACTAAGCTGCTGTAAGCAAATGTGAACAGTAATGTGTAACACCCCTTGAGGGGTTCTAAAGGCATCCTGCTGCCCACATCTAGCAATGCCCCTTGGGTGACAGGGGCTGTGGGGGTTGTGGGATGGGATTGAACCTGGGATCTCTGGGTCTAAAAGCAGAAGCTTCCACCATCTGAAAAGCCTCTCTCCCAGGCAGCAGCAGACCTGTCTATCTTTATAAGTAGGCTGGAGGGGGACAAAGCACTACATTGTATTAGCATGGGTTACATACAGAAACCAAGCCTAAGTCACATATACCCAGAGATGATGATGATGATAATGAGGGCTTCTCCATGTGCACAACATATTTGGCTGACTCTAAGGGTGGGCTGCTACATCCTTTGTTTGTCAGGGCTCTTATCTGTTTGAAAGATCTCTCATACTTCACATTGTGTTTCCATTAATCTTACTGTAGATATTACAAACTGCCCCTCTGCTCTGAGCTTCTGCTCAAGATCCAGCCACCCTCTGCCCTCAGTTCACATGGCATCCCCAGGCACGTTATCCACACCAAACAGCCTCCTGCTGCTGTCCATGTCGCCCACCATCACTCTGGAAGTCTCAGGCTCCCAGCATTATGTAGGTTGTTCTCCTTTCTCCCCAGCCTACCCAGCAAGGTTGCCTAGAGCGGCAGAATGTGTCAGGCAGATTCTACCTAGTGGAGGAGCAGGAAGGGAACTCTGGCCTCCTGTAGAGCCAGGAGAAGGGGGACTTGGTCTTCCACCAATGAGGAGGGTGTTGTGTGTGTCCAGGAACAAACCAGCCAAATATCAGGTCCCAGTGAGGCTGTTAGAATCTAGAGCTGTAAAGGCCCCAGTTGGGCCATTCTGCCACCCTGCCCTGGTGCAGTTTCTAGTTGCTAGTATTATACCCTTAATCACAAGACTCAGTTTTCCAAAGAGAACATTGTTTATTAGTCTAACCCTCTCCTTTAAGAGCTACTCGCAGGCAGAGATCTCCTCAGTGCCTAGCTAGAGGCCAGCATAACTTACTCAGCAAACTCTAGCACCAGTAGTAGCTCTCATGCACTGGGCTCCCACCCTGTTCTCAATGGGGCAGCTCCCATTGCTCTTATTAGGTAACATGTATATCCCCATTAATGAAAATATATAACACAATATTCACAATTGTTACTAAATGCACGTGACTGTGCTGTTATTTGGGCAGCTTAGCAGTGGTGATGTTGCTTGACTTTGACTTGATTCATTTGCATGCAAGGGAATCCTGCCCACAGAGCAGCAGAAGCCTAGCAAGAGCCAGGAAAGCGTGGAGAGTTTACGCCAGCCGGGGGAGGAGGGTCTGCGGGAGGGTGTGTAACCTTGCATCTGATCATCACTTCTCTTTGCAATGCCTGCAATTCATTCTCACTTAGGTGTCACAGCTCCAGGACCTTGCAGGTCATGGCTTGTTCTCTGCAACAAGCAAACAGGCTGAGACTGTATCTGTGACACTCGAATTTAGTAAAGAAATATTTAACAAGGTGCTGTTGTGACCCTTTCACAAGGGCAGGGATCCTCCTGACAGCTGGGAAGGCCCAGACTGGTCAAGAGGCAATTTTCTGATTAAACAGGTTTGCATGATGTTTGGCAAAGTCTTCTATATTCATTTAATCTGCTGACATTCTCTGAGCAGAAGTGGACTGGGGAGGCAGAGAGAGAGGGTGAAGGCTACCGAAGCCTGGCTGTGCCTAGTTTGGCAGCAACTGTATCTTCTAGGTCTAACCTTATTCATGTTTATTTTGCTTAAGTTTCAAAGGATCAAGCAGGCCATCAACTAGTGAATTGGACATGGAAATTGGCTTTGGCATTTTGGTCTAGAAGACTCAACATGGGACAGGGAGTCAAGATACCTCGGCTCTCTTGCAAGCTCTGCCACTGACTCTCCCTGTGATCTTGGGTAAGTCATTTAATCTCTCTGTGCCTAAATTCCCCTTTCTAAAACAGGGATTAACACTGCCCCTTGGCAAGGGGGTGCTGTGAAGTTTTTTAATGTTTAATATTTTAATGCTCAGATACCCCATTATCTTCGAGGCAGCACTGCCTCATGGATAGAGCACTGCACTGAGACTCAGGAGACCTAGTTTCTATTCCTGACCCTGCTGTGGCAGGTCCGGCAAGTTGCTCTGCCTCAGTGTCCCCATCTGTTAAATGGGGATAAGGATACTGATCTCCTTTGTGAAGCACCTTGAGAGGCTAATGTTCTGTGTTTGTACAGCACCTAGCATAATAGACTCTTGTGGCTCCTACATGCTGCTGCTGTACAAACAGCAAGGATGAAAATTGTAATATGAAAGTCTGATACTCCTGTTACAGGAGTGGGCAGATAGATCCTAAGAAGGGATAAAGTATAATTTGGAAAGTGGTTTGAGATCCTTGAATGAAATTCAAATTACTAATGATTTACCCATTCCTTTCTGCTGGCTCCAGCCCTTGCCACAACCTGACAAACGAGGTCAGACAGACACGGTACAAGGGCAGGAGCTGTTGTTTGCTTGTGTTTTGGATGGGCGGAATATCACGTCCCCAGAACACTCTTGCAAACTATGACGAATGTACCATAACTGCATTGCATGTGTCTGTGCGGTGGAGTGTACATGTGTATAGGAGTGTAGCCTGTGTTTTTTCACCAGCTCCAAATATAAACTCTAATGGAGATGTCTGAGTGACAACACACGTCCATAGAATGTCGTGAAAGGCGCTAAGTACAGTAATTTGTTGTAATGACTCAAATTTAAAACAATAACCTGGAGGCATAACGGCACCAGCCAAGAATACCTACTGTATGCAAAAAGGTCATTAATGGGAAACAAAGGCCTTGATTCAGTAGCAATGTGATTGCACTCTAGATGGAGACTGTGGAGTGCTAAGTTTCCTATCAGGCATAATTTGGACCACTTTCCCCCTTCCCTGCAGAGAGCTGTTCAGCTGATGGAGACACTTTATTGCCTTTATTGCTGCACTCTCCTCATGACTAGAAGTAAATTTCTTCGGCCTCTCGTGCTGTGATAAGGCCTATGCTGCAAAGCCGGGAGCTAAATGAAAAGAAAAATAAATAAACAGCCACAAACAATGGGACTACAGAGCCAAAGCAGTCTATGGAGTTACTGCTGCTTCCGTGAAAGGGACTAGTCTGGTTTTTTTTCTCCTTCCCAAAAACAAAAGGAGAGGGGAGGAAGGGCCCAGGGAGTCAAGAATCCTCAGTTTAATCCCTAGATCGGCCACAGACATGGCCCCCTTATTGTTCCTCGGTTTCCCCCTTTTGTATAAGGAAGATAATGATACTGACTGACTTTATAGGGGGAAGGGGATGGCCGTGAGGTGGAATTGATTGTTTGTAAAGCACTTTGAGAGGCTCACAAGGGAGGGGTTAGAGAAGAGAAAAGCGTATCGATCCTTATGATTATTATTGGAAAACAAAGACTAAGGAGTAAAGCACACTTTGCATCCCCAGCAACAGTGCTTCCTTACTCTGCGCTTCCGTGGCCAGGGGAGTGATGCTTAACATTGGTCAGACTTTTCATACTGGGCATCGAATCTTGATACACTGGGAAAGCATCCAGGAGACATTCACCCATCGCCTGGCCCCTCCCATTCACCATTGCTCTGCCCTTATTCCTTTGCCCAGAGCAATCAAATAATGTCTCTGTGACAATTACTGCAACTGAAAGTGCAAAAATCGTATTAGGGATGTATTCGCTTCCTTTAATGTAATTTACTCACTGGAAAGGAGGGGGAACCAGCACTATGCGGCCAGCCAGCTTTCTGCACAGCACCAGCAAGTGCTGTGCAGACCACAGTACTAAATAATTAAGAGGGAGGCGGGGAGTTTTGGGCTTGGAATGGGTCCTGAAGAGCCATTCAGCCCTGCTTATATATTGGCCAGAAAGGAAGATTGCAGAGCTACGTTGGCCTTTCCCATCCCCCTGCTGCATTGGAAGGATCCTCAGGCTGTCGGGAGGGGTGTGGGTGTGGGGGCTGGAGTGAGACTGCTATGTTCCATTAAAGTTTCCAAACACCCAGTTAATTCAGATTTCACCAGACAGCTATTTGTTTGTTAAATTAAAACCAGCTGGTTATTGAAAGAAACATATTTATTGGGAATTAGCAGCCATGTGCTAGATGGATATTTACTACCTAGTTGTCAGAGCCCAGTGAATCTGTGTTTAATAATAATTTTTTCTTTCAATTAACATAGGAAAAATTGTCCCATTAATTCCAAATTAAATGCATGTTTGGAAAACTTTAATTCAGAACATCAGTGACGTCTCTATCGAATTATCTCTTCACTGGCTTTGAAAGAGACCAGGCTAAAAGAAAGTGCTGGAGACAGATGGCTGATATCCTCTCACCAGAACAGCCCCCCTTTGCCTACGTGTCCCTCCACCCTGACCCTGGCAAGTGCCTGATCCAAATTGGAGCCAATGGAAACATTCCCATGGACTTCTATGGGATTTGAATTTTGAAACAAACAAAAAGAAGTGCTTCTTCACACACGGTACAATCTACCTCTGGAACTCATTGCCAGGGGATGTTGTGAAGGATGTTGTAATTGGGTTAAAAATAATTAGGTATGTTCCTGGAGGATAGGTCCATCAATGGCTATTAGCCAAGATGGTCAGGGACGTAACCCCATGGCTCTGGGTGTCCCTAGGCTCTGACAGGCAGAAGCTGGGCGTGGACAACAAGGGGGATGGACCACTTGATAATTGCCCTTTTTTGTTCATTCCCTCTGAAACTTCTGACACTGGCCACAGTCGGAAGACAGGATACTGGAATAGATGGACCATTGGTCTGACCAGTATTGCCGTTCTTATGAATTGTGTTGTACAATTAGAGTGGAAACTTTGTCTATTACTTCTATGCTGAAGGAAGCAATCAGCATTTCTGAGATTATGGACTTCTATCTAGTAGGAACTGGACTGAGACCTCCCAGCAAAGATTACTGACTAGGCATGAGGAGTACAATTCCTTCTAGTGCAGAGGGCCACCAGGGTGGGCTAGATCTTCAACTGGAAGTCAATGGAGTTAAGCTAATTTATGCTGGTTAAGGATCTGGCCCAAGGCCTATGACCACCTAAACTCTCCAGATAAGGTTTAAATGGAACTTAGCTCTTATGCTAGCTTCTCTGCCGAGGGGTGAATTTCACTCCAGATGAGAATCGGCTCTCAATCATTACCAAACTGGGCTGGATTGAGACGTGAAAAGCTGGTTGTAGCCCCATTGTGAGTCCCCCAATATCAACCAACCTGCCCCTACTCACCTTCTTCCTTGACTTTTTTAAAAGCCATGACGCTTTGCACCAGAACTCCAATCCCTTGTGGTTTGAATGCAGAGGCTTGCCTACTGCTATGTGTTATTTTGAGCCTCATTGCCAGGGCAAATCAGGGTAACCCTGCCTCTCTGGCAATCACACTCTCTTCTTCTATCCTCTCAGCCTCACTGCATTCAGCTTCGTGCCACATCTCACTATTACGTGCTCAGTATGTGCCTTGGAAACATTTGTGTTGGTAATGAATGCTCTGAGGGTTAATTGCCATCCAAAGGACCACTGCACCGGGCACCAAATGCTGCATGAAAGCAGTGGTTCCTCTCCTCTTTCACCTTGCCACGTGGTCGGAACGTGTGCCAGATTCTAATGCTTTGGTGCAACTGCTCTCACTCACATGTCTTGCAGCCACAGAGCAAGGGAGAAGTGCAACCTTCTCATGCTAAGCAACCCTTGGTAATAAGGTTGGTAGTCTGTCCTCCCTAGATGGAACAGGAGGAGGTCCTTTCAGCTGCTCTGCCTTCTTCCCTATGAATGATCCCAGAACAATAGGTTTCAAATATTCCAATGGTTGGAACTAAATGTTAGTAATTGGGTCTTCCTGGAATAAACAAAGGAAGATGTGAATCATTTAGAGAAAGCTGAATGGGGGAACAGATAGGAAAAAACCCTCTTGCATTGTGTGTTTTCTTCCCTCTTGATCTCCTGGTCTGTTAAAACATTTATTCTCTGCCACAAATGGTTTCTTCAGGCACACTCCAAAGGAGATGAGGTTTTGTTTGTTCATCTGAAAGAGCTTAGGTGCACAGTGAGTCATGCAGGCAGCAGTTTTTTCTGGTCTAATGTCCCTGGTTATCTTCGCCTTGTATTAGCTGGTTGTTTTGCAAATGCACGAGTGCCAACAAGATATCAGAGAGGAGGGTGCACAGCATGAAGATTCTCTTTTCAGATATGTAGAAAGAGCAGGAGGTGCTGGGATAGTTGTACAATTCTTTCCAGTAATCACCCTGCCAAGAACAGGCAGGTCAGTACCCTCAGCCTGGCTCTTTGCTAGCTCCTCCACCCAGTCCCTGCCAATGCCAGCTAGCTCTGCAGTCTCCTCTGCCAGTTCCATTCTGGAAATCCTTAAAGGGAAAGGTCTGTCTCTCACCCAGTTATCTGGAGCATCATTGTTTCATGGCTGGTAACCCTTCATTGAGTTGTCATCCTGCTCCTTCCTTGCAGAAGAGTGAGGGGTGTGCACGTTAATCAGGACATTTGCCTCATGAGGTCAACCTTGAGGAGAGCTCTAAGGAGAGAGGAGAACAGCAGGGGCATTCCAGGTCAGAACTGAGGCACATTGGTGCCCCCTACCAAGGACTGGAATGTCAAAGTTAATGGTGATGTATTGACCAAGATGGGGTGTGTGTGTTTGGGGGAGAGAGACAGAGAGGGGTGGGTGCTTATGTGGGTGAGAGAGAGAGAAAGCGAAGTGGAGGGGTGGGGACTGGAGTATCAGTGGTAAAGATCATGATTAACGTGCATTGGTTGAGCTGCTTGGGGAGATTTGCACATTGCATACCCAATTTATCCTGAGTTCTAAGTTTCTTGTCTTTGCCCCTCACTTTCACAGTGCTAATCTTGAATCCTTACATTTCTCTCCATTCCTTTTTGGCTGCATTGAACAATTGCTTGAAGAAATCTTGATCCAGACAGACCAAGTCCAATCCTTCAGGATGGTCTGATCTTTACAAGAAAGTTGCATCAGCTATAGTTAATTTGATGCAGTTAACCTGAGACAGCACATGTGCCCTCTGCACTAGAACAAATAGAAAATTTTCCAGTGTAATTTTTTTTTCAACAGGAAATGGCTCTTCAAATAAATGCAAATTTTCCTAGACAAAATTTCCATTTTAGTCAAAAAAAAAATTTCAATGTTTAGTTTCATCAGTTTTTTTTTCAGGGACTTAAAAAAAAAATGTTCTCACCAGGTCTACTGAGCACTCAATTTGGAGGATTTGTGGCTTTGCCTTGCCTCTACATTGCTGCCAACTCAGCTGAGTGCAGTGTTAATGATTTGGGTTTATATCCCAGAATTCCCAGCACCGATCCAAGCACCAATGCATTATGGATGATTGCCAATGGCTTTCTCAGAGACTTAGTGGGAATTGTAGCCATTGGTGTCACTGCATCTATGTGTGGACACTCTTATTCTGGATTAAGTGGATTAAATTGAATGCTGGCTATAGTCAAGATGTCCCTTTTCTGAAATAGTGCTTCAGATATGAGCTTTCTCAGGAACAGCAGCAACAGGTGGTGCAGGACTATATTTTGGGTCAATGGCCCACTTACTGGCAGATTGACAGCTCAGATCTGCGTCCCCTAGTCTCTCCAAATCAGCTCTTGCATATCCCTCTCGACAACCATCTGAACCTAAAGATCCTTCTTTGGTACAACAGGATACATTGTGATCATGGATGGGTAAATTTACATCTTTATCATTGGGGATTTTTGAGCTCCCCAGCCTGCCCCTGAGGAACTCAAAAACAAACAGCGGGTCCCATTTAGTTACAGCCTGCCCTCCTTGTCATCTTGGCGGTGGATGGATGTGCTTGACATCTCTGAATGCTGCTGCCATGACAGAGTGGCTACATCACTTACCTAACATCTAATTCATTGTTCATGCCAACAGAAGCCATGTGCTAGAAGAAGCAGCTAAACTGAACAAGTTACTCTTATTCCAGAATAAGAGCATCCATATCTAGAGTTATTCCAGAATAGCTATTGCACTTGAAATGCACAACTCATCTTAATCTGAGTTAATTTTCAAGTCTATGCAAGCTCTTTAATCTGCACAGGGAGCTATGAGGAGATCAGATCTTTCTGCCTGAACATCTCTGCTCTTGGAAACAGAAAAACCCCACTCGTGTTCTTAGCCAGGCTGCTGTAAATAAATCTCTTGCTAATGTCGGCAAGCGTGGGCCCAGAGCCAGAGCTGTGATCTGCTGCTCATCAATAAATCCTTGAGGTTCTGTCTCCCACAGAAGCCTGGCTTTGTTCTGATGGTGCTGGTTTCTACCTGAGGCTGCCCTTTCGTGAGTAATTTCTTTTAACCCCAAGGATCACAGCTGTGAGCAATGAAAAGGTTTCTAGTGGGTGGAGGCTGGGAAACGTAAAGTGTAAAAAACACCCCAGAAAGGTAGAGGGAAAAGGAAAAGGTTGGACAGTCAGAGCTTCAGGGCCAGGATACCAGCTGGTGTAAATCCATGTAGCTCCATTGGAATTAACGGAGTCACATCATCAGCTGGTGTAAATCATTGATTGTTCCGCTAAAGTCGATGCACCTTTTGATTGATATCGGCTGAGAATATGGCCCATAAATTTTCTGTTCAGAAGAGATCATTTTGATTAGCTTCCTGCATGACACAGACCATTGCATTTCACCCAGGGGTTCCTGCACCAAGCTCAGTATCCTGTGGGTGAATTAGACTGTATCTTTTAGGGAAACATCCAGTCTTGATGTACAGACTTTGGGCCAGATTCTAGTCCCCACTCTGGTAGTGTATTGGACTGTAACGGAACCACAATAGCGTCAGAGAAAATTCCTCCAGCACACGAGCAATGCTGGCTTACACAACTTCTGGCCGCTGTCCCCTTCCCTGCCTTCATGGCCTCAGCCATAGGGGTCTGCTGCAGATCCAAGGGGGTGTGCTGGTGCAAGATGGGGAGTGGCCAGAGTATTTTGCACTATGGGTATCTTGAGCTGCAGAGCAGCCTCTTCATAGCTGTTGGGTGGCTGCTATAAGTGAAAGCAGCCCTGGGTCAGTAATGAAACAAAATACCTCATAACTGGGATGGAAGGATGGTCTCAGGAGACCTTGCTTCAATTCCTAGAGCTGGTAGATGCTCTGTGTGACCTGGGGCAAATAACTTATTTTCTCTGTGCTTCAGTTTCCCATCTGTAAAGTGATCTACTGATTATCTTCCCTGAAACTTCTTTTTTTCCTGCTCTCCGGTATGTATCTAGCTTCTTAATGAGCTGAATGGATTTATCGAAAGGCTCTCTGACTCTTCTCAGAAACTCGGCATCGGGAAGGCGTTTCCATATTATGGCGGGGGAGTTCCTAGGTGTTAATTCTGGCATGCAGATTTTTAAATGTTCATTGCTGTCTTTAATTTCTCCCCTTTGGAGAAGTCTGTAACTAGATCTTCCTAGGCCAACCATCCAAGAACATACAGCCAAAGGGTTGCATTTAAAGTCAGTTTCTTAACTGGAAGGCAGCACATAAGAACATGAGAATGGCCCTTCTAGGTCAGACCAAAGGTCCATCTAGCCCAGTAGCCTGTCTTCCGACAGTGGCCAGTGCCAGGTGCCCCCGAGGGAATGAACAGAACAGAACAGGTCATCATCAAGTGACCCATCCCCTGTCTCTTATTCCCAACTTCTGGCAAACAGAGACTAGGGACACCATTCCTGCCTATCCTGGCTAATAGCCATTGTTAGACCTATCCTCCATGAATTTATCTAGTTCTCTTTTGAACCCTGTTATGGTCTTGGCCTTCACAACATCCTCTAGCAAGGAGTTCCACAGGTTGACTGTCCGTTGTGTGAAGAAATACTTCCTTTTATTTGTTTTAAACCTGCTGCCTATTAATACAGCAGGGAGATACCTATATAGCGAACAATTAATGAAAATTATAGAGGGATGTGTGTGTGTGTGTGTGAGAGAGAGAGAGGTGTGATTGTGGGGAAGTCTGTTGAGAGGAGTGGAGAAAAGAAAACTCACACAGGCTGGAGTGATGCAGAGATTGCTTTTCACTTTATTTTTTATAAAGGATTCTGTTGTTATGAATAGTATCACTGAGAGGCTGAGATCAAGGATCAGGTCCTCATTGTACTAGGCCCTGTACACG
The DNA here is from genome assembly GCF_003597395.2 of Chelonoidis abingdonii. NCBI lineage: Eukaryota > Metazoa > Chordata > Testudines > Testudinidae > Chelonoidis > Chelonoidis abingdonii. Next base: position 162,882,355 of record NC_133770.1, on the reverse strand, counting down.
CAGGTATGGGAAATCTAGTTCCTGTCCCCAAAGAGCTTCCAGTCCATGTGTATAATGAGAGATCGCATTCCTCATCCATACACAAGAGGGGCAAACTTACCTGCAAAATTCCTGGGGCCAATCATTCCATTACACCCCATTGACTTCATTTGAGTTTGAAGTTGTAACTGAGGGGGCAGAATTTGCTTCTCTTGTAAATCCATCCTACTCTGGGCGGGGCTGGGAGCAGCAATGCTATGGAAGTGGCAGGGACCAGAGTATCCAAATCACATGAAGTCCAAGGGGAAAGACTGGATGGACCTTGCGGATTTAAGACCAAACACTGGGAGTTCCATTGGCCCATGCACAAATGCCTGTCTCCTTTCTAAGGCTGGCTGTGTAGCTAGTTCCTTGCCATGCTGTCACTGGCATCTGGAGCAATAAGCAAATGGCCTGATTTTTCAGTAGTATTACTCAAGCTCTCATGGGACCATCGGCCATGATTCAAAGGCCACTGAAGCCAATGGAAAAATACTCTTTTTGGTTCTAATGAGGTTTGGATCTGGCTCATCAACACCAACAGGAGCTGCAGGAGATCAGCAACTCTGAAAATGAGCCCATTGATTTAGGTGCCTAACTGTAGATTTGGGTGATTAATTTTAGGCTCCCAGGCATGAAAATGTCACCTTAAGTAATTTTCCCAAGGCCACTCACTGACTCTTTTTCCTCATTCCCAGTCCTATGCCCTCTCCATTCAGCCAGGCTGCGTCAGCTAGAGCAAATCCTACTTCCAATGGAGTCACACTGAATTACACGGGCAGTATCTTTCCAGAAGGACATCTAGCACTGATCATGTCGACTTGCAGCTCTTTCATGAAGGCAGGTAAAACAGTTAGGGTTGGACTAAGTGATGTTTCCCAATGAGGAATGATGAAATCCTAGAGGCCCCTGGTCCAGTATGCCCCAGCTACAGAAAGTTTATCCGAATGTGCTAATGGTGTGGTTTTAGTTCTCAAAGTTTATCCGAGTCTGGATTGACCTAAGGCAGCCTGGGTGATTAGACTTGGGGCCCGATGCATCTCATTTCAAACCTCAACTGCTCCAGGAGGACATTTCAATATCATGCTTGGGATTCTAGGGATGATACTGTAAATAAGAACAACCAGTGGCACTTGTATTGATCAATAAGTGATTCAGGGAGCTGGCAAACATGAGGTATTGGTGCATGCATGCTCCACGGTTAGGTTGTTGATTAGAAGAACAGCCACTAGGTGGCATTGCTAAACAACTAAGGAGAAACATGCTGACCTATCAAGGATCTGTTATCTCTGTGATCATCCTTAAACATCAGCATGTTCTTTTTGGAATACGCACGTTCCTCTGCTTTTGGGGCTTTTATGATGTGGTTTAACTTGTTAAGAAAGGCTTTCTGTGCTTGGTGAGAAAGACACAACATATGAGTGTAGGAAATGCCACTGTGGATCAGACCAGCGATCCAGGTAAATCAGTAGCCTGATGTTGGCCAGTACCAGCTGCTTCAGACCCCTGTAATGGGCAGATATGCATGTACTGTCCATAGGGTCAGTTTCTTTTCCACCACATGTAGTTAGTTGTTTTATACCCCATAGCATAGTGTTTATATCCTTTATAAAAGAAATGGATCCTATCTAGTACAGTTATATGTGGTTATATAAATGTCAGACCTCGATAAATCCTTATCTGCAGGCTAATTACGGGCTGCGTTTTTTTTTTTTTAAGCATTTTTTTTTAGCAGCTTTAAATTTCCGTTTAATTTCATGCGGCTTTGTTCCTGCTTTATGAAGCAGGGCAAGCGGCAGCGCCCAATCTGCATTCTCCATATCATTCACTCTTCCATGGGCATTTGTCATGCCCCTCTTATTCATCTCCTCTTAAAATGAAACAGTTCCAATATTTTTTTCTCTCTCTTCATAGGGAAGTCTCTTAATCTCTCCCTTTACTCTCTGGCAGCACAGCAGACCCACTGATCCTCTTCCAGTCTTGTTTCTTGTTGTTTTTATGTCTTTGGCTATTTGTTAAGGAATCCCCTTAGTCCTTCTATTTTTACCTGCCCTAGTTTATGCTCCTTGCTATTGGCTTCACTGGGGATAGAGGGCTGGACTAGATGATCTCTGCCTGTCACTTCCAGCCCTACGTTTCTATGACTATGATTCCTGCATGTACCTTTGCTATTTGTACCTTGCTATTTAGCCAGACTGCATTTCCCCTCCAGCCTTCTTCCCGTCTATAAGGGCGCATCTGCCTTCTGTGACTGCTTAAGTAGCCTCCATGCTGAGATGAAGGATAATAATTACATTGCGAAGCTTGATAGCCTAAAAGTCAGCAAGGATGTGGGTGTATTTCCCTGGGCCTGCAGGCAGACCACCTTGTGCTGCAGTTTTGGCAAGGTCCACAGTCTTAGCAGGGTTTCACTGGGTCATTGCTAGGGCCCTACCAAGTTCATGGCCATGAAAAACATGTCACGGACCATGAAATCTGGTCTCCCCCAACCCTGGAAATCTGGTCTTCTCTATGCTCATACCCTGTACTATACAGATTTCATGGGGGAGACCAGTGTTTCTCAAACTGGGGGTCCTGAGCCAAAAGGGAGTTGCAGGGGAGTCACAAGGTTATTTTAGGTGGGGGCATGGTATTTTCACCCTTACTTCTGCACTGCCTTCTGAGCTGGGTTGCTGAGAGCAGCTGCTGTTGGTTGGGCGCCCAGCTCTGAAGGCAGCACCCTGCCAGCAGAAGCACAGAAGTAAGAGTAACAATACCATACCATGTCATCCTTACTTCTGTGCTGCTGCCTTCAGAGCTGGGTGGCCAGATAGTGGCAGCTGCTGACCAAGGGCCCAGCTCAGCAGGCAGCTGCACAGAAGTAAGGGTGGCAATACCATACCATGCTATCCTTACTTCCGCGCTGCTGGTGGCGGTGGCTCTGTCTTCAGAGCTGGGCTCCCAACCAGCAGCTGCCGCTCTCCAGCTGCCCAACTCTGAAGGCAGAGTCGCTGTCAGCAGCAGTGCGGAAGTATGAGTAGCAGTACCACACCCCCTCTACAATAACCTTGTAACCCCTCCAACTCCTTTCTGGGTCAGGACCCTTAGAATTACAACACTGTGAAATTTCACATTTATATAGCTGAAATCATGAAATTTATGATTTTTAAAATCCTATGACTGTGGTATTGACCAAAATGGACCATGAATTTGGTAGGGCCCTAGTCATTACTTAGATAGGAGACCTGCTCAGATACCACAGTGTTGGGCAAATGGTCAGACCCTAAATAGAACAGAAGGGACTCCAGTTGCTGCACTCCATACCTTGGATCTCTGTCTGCAAAATGGGATAATACTTCTTTCCTCCCATGCTTGGTCTGTATAGACTGTAAGAGCTTTGGAAAAGGACTGCCTCTTACCAGGTGAGTCCAGCACCAGGCACAAAGATGTCCTGATATCAGTTGGGTCCTCTGGGTGTTAGGATAATACAAATGAATAATAAGGTGAGAGTGTCAACTGCTGGATTACCAACACAATTTCCTCCAGCAACCGCATAGCCAAGTGCAAGGACTCTGCACCATCTTACACTTTCCTGTGAAGCAGCTGGCACTGGCCGCTGCCAGGAGATTGGATTACATGGACCACTGCTCTGATCCAGAGTGGCATTTCCTAGCATCATAGGTTGTGCCTGCCTCCTTAATAAGGGCTTTTTAACAAGTACAGGGAGCAAAGAGGAATGTTTTATCCATTTGGACCAGCAGAAAGAATTTGGAATGTGAGTTAGAAATGAGTCGTGACGCTAGGATTATTGACACTCCTGTTCCAGAAAGTGCCACAGAATCTTTAATGACTGACTACAAGGCTCAGGACCTCAGCATTTGTGTATGAGATGGAAGATGGTCTTCACAATGATTCCCCGGGGAAAGATAGCCTTGTGCTTAAGGCACAGGACAGGGCTTCAGGAGATCTGGGTTTCATTCCTGGCTCTGCCACTAACTGCCTTAGATAGGTCACTTATTCATAGTAGCTGTATGCTGCCCCAGAGACGGCTGCTTTGCAGTGGTAAGTGCAATGACTGTCTGGAAGCAGGTTGCACAGCTGTTTGCAAAAGGAGGGAAGGTGCTTTATAAATCTCAATTATCATTAATTAATTGCTAATAAGTACATATGATAAATGTGTGGGCTTGACACCGGCTACACAGACAGGGCAAGACTCATTCACTGCAAAACTGATTTGTGCCCTGAGCAGCCCAGTAGAGAACAACAGACATTTACATGAGTTCGAAGGTATTTAACAGATGATTTATGAGATGTAAGGTGATAAAACTCGAAAGGTCCATGTGCAGCATGGAGCTGCAATGTTTCTGAAGAACAGAGAACCTTAAGTGCTTGATTGGTTGAGATTATTAGAGTGTAGCTGTGGGCAGCTGTCCCAATATAATAGTGTCAGCTTCTCACACCAGATCTCTGCCAGAGGCAGCTTGATCAGGAATAGAGAGAGGCACACATCTGGACAAGTATGGCTATTGGGAATAGGCTTCTCATCAATGACCACTATCTCTAGGACCCACATATCATTGCACCAGAAAAGAGTAGTCAAATTAATAATGTTGATAGAAAGAGAAAGCTAAAAAAAACCCTAATTTCCCTACTCCCTCCCTGTTTCCATTTGGTTCAGTGGGTTAGAATAGGGTGCTAGGGGACAGGACTCCTGAATTCTAATTTCTGCTCTGGGAGGTGAATGAGGTCTAATGGGTTAAAGCTGGGTAGCATGGAAGTCAGGACTTCTGGATTCTAGAATAGCTCTGGTATGTGCCTGTAGGTAAGTTAGAGCAGGGCACTTGAACAAAGCCCAGAAATTCTTGCATTCAAGCAGAAGTAGTAGTGTGATCCAGTGGCTAGAACAGGGGTCTGGGAGTTGGGTCTCCGGGGATGTATTTCTAGCTCTGGGAAGGTCTCTAGTCTAGTGGCTTGAGCAAGGGACTAGAAATCTGGGCTTGGAGTTCCATTCCTGGCTCTCCTACTAGTTCGCTGTGTGATGTAGGATAAGTGACTTTCCTCTTAGCATCTCAGTCTCCTCATTTGTAAAATAGAAACCACGCGATCAGTTCACCAGGACGTGAAGAGCTGAACTGAGCAGCGGGCTTGGCTAGTGTGCACAGCATGCATTTCTTACAAAGGCCCAGGAGAGCCCAGCTGACACTTCTTCACCATGTGAAACCAAACCCATGCAGCACCCTTCCCCCCACACCCATTTTCAGCATAAAAAGCCCTGGCACAGGGCAACTCCTGCTCCCTTCTCATCTGGTCAATGCCCTAAAATACTCTACATTGCGGTTATTAATGCTTGTTTCCAATGGCCTTCTAACCCAAAGTGTATTGCTAGATATTCCATTCACAACAGTATTTCCCTCATCAAATAATACTATAGCATTTTGCAATAATTATCCACACCCACCTTACACTTGTACAGGATAAGTGTTTTTATTGGTCTGACGGTAATGCCTGGGGGTGTGCCAGGTGCTGCACATACATGTAGTGAGAGATGCTGAGCTTACAATCTAAATAAAGACAGAGAAAAACAGGTGTGTGTGCGGGGTGGGGGTGGGGAGGGGGTTAATAATGACTTACCCAAGGCTCTGAAACAGAGCCAGGATTAAATCCTAAGTCTCCTGACTGCAAGGACAGTGCATGCTCTATTAGACCATGCTGCTACCCCTACTTACTAGATGGCTCCACGTAGTGTTCTGGAAGGATATTAGACTAGTGCTCTAGTAGTTTTTATGCATAGCAGAGTTGTTCACACCTTTAACTATTATTAACACACATGATGGTAGCAGGGACTGTGTCTTTAATAATACCTAGTTCCCATATGTGCTTTACAGAGGATGTTCATATCATTATTCCCATTTTACAGATAGGGGAAACTGAGGAAGTGACTTGTCCAAGGTCACCCAGCTGACGAGTGCAGAGCCAGGAAGAGAATCCATGCCTCCTCTTGTACAAATCCATGTTATTACATGTTTGTGTAGCACTTAGCACAGAACGGTCCTGATCGTGACACAGGGCTATAGGTGTTACTGCAATGCAAACAGTGAATGATGATAATCATATGAATTACACATACAGAGCCCAATTCTGCAAGCCTTCATCACGTGGGGGCATCTTACGTTCCCATTGAAATGAATGGAACTACCTGTATCAGAGAGGTTTTGCAGGCTTGAGCCCATGTTTGCCTCAGAGGGCATCAAAATCTTCCACTCTCTTTGAAGCCTAACACAAGAGCTCTGTGACTCCCCCCTTTCACTGCAGTGTGGTTATTTCTGATACAGAATTTGAGAGATGTAAATACCAGAGTTCTGCATCCAACTCCATGTCCTTTAGCTGTCCTCCTGCTAAGAACTTTCTCTCTCCTCCCCCTTCCCACCCTCCCCCCCCAAATATGTTTCCTCCGGGACCAGAAAACCTGATTGTGTTAGTGACTTTGGACAATGGACAAAAAACCACCATGTCGTGCAGGAGACTGTGCAGTGGTTTGCATTCCAATTACTCTCCTCTCCTGGCATACTTAGGAACAAAAAGCCTTAATCAAGGAGAACAATTATATTTGAGAAGAACAACAAATAGAGATCAATAAGGAGACTGTGCTGTCTGCTGGAGAAAATTTATGATCTCTTGGCTGGATTATGTGGGCCAGCCAAGAAATATAGTAATACAAAGCAGTCCTGTGGCTTGGGATCAATCATGACATTTTATTACTCTTCTAAAGCCTGGTTAGAGTTCCCCCACCATTCCCCCCACCCAGTCTTATTAGAAACCAATCTTCAAAGGAAAATATTGCACTTGTTATCAAATTTTAAAGAAAAAGTTTAAAGCACAAAGTGATTGAAGGTCTCACTCTTAAAAAGGGTGAGAGAAGACAGGTAAATTTCACAGCTCCCTCTCGATTGGTTCCTTGGCTTATCTCCCAAGTTTTATGACATAATCTGTTGTAGCATTACCCAGGGTGCTCTCCATTGCGTGTGCTCACTTGGCATTAGATAAGGGGGATGATAGTGTTGGAGTGTAAAGTTTAGCGCCTGTGGTGAGGACTCATTTTTCTCATTTCAAGAAAGAGAGAAAGGATATAAAATGAAAAGAAAGTAATCAATAAAAGAAGAAAGGCCTACATCTTCAGAAAATACTTTGCTACCTACACTTTTTTCTGAGGCCTTAACACCAGAATAATGAGCTGAAAACCTTATTTTAGCAGTTGAGATTTGCTGTTAGACAACCCCCCAGTGCCCTCTTCCATCACAAAAACAGAGGGGCAGATTCTTCTCTCTGTTAGGACAGCATAAATCCAGAGTAACACCACTGGCTTCAATAATTTTGGGCTGCATTTACACCCACATAACGGAGAGGAGAATATGACCCAGTATCTTTTCAAATGATCCAAAGATCAGCTCTGGAGGTAATAAGCTAATGATTGAAATTCTGGTTTCATTTACTCTCATGTAACTCCACTAACCCTAGTGGAGTCACTCCTGATTTGCCCCACTGTAAATAAATAAATAAAAATAATCAGGCCCCACATGACTGCTTAGCTACCACAGAGATCTCTCTTCAGATTTTGTAGATTAAAAATCGGGCACAGAATCGCCGTTTTCCAGAGTATACACTCTCATTCTCTCTCCTCCACACACACAAATTTACAATTTTTTAAAAAAGCAAACCTATTCTTTCTTTAATGACAAGAATTTATGATAGATCAGTCTGATTTAATGGCTGTATAGTCACTCCGTTGTTAACAAATCTATATTTTCCTTTGAAACAGTATGGACTGCCATAAATATCCTCATAGTTATATGAATCTTAGCCACATCATTCTCGCACTGCAGAGGCTATAATGAGTTACATGATGGCTGTGTCAGAGGGGCTATATATTATTTATTTCTAATATTAGCTGGATGGCCTGTTTTTTTAAAAAAAAAAATAGAAAGGAAAAGAGGGAGAGAAAAGCCACAAACCTGTTCATAATTCTTGCCTTGCACAGCAGGTTTCACTTTAAAACATACGTGTTCATTGTTAAAGAGCTAAATCACATGGATATTGGGTAATACATAGAATTTATTTGCACTTGCAATATATAATCTAATAGGTATAAATTTACAGCTGGATAGAAACACTCCTAGGCTGTTGAGTGGAATTGATGTTCTATTGAAACCAGAAGGAAGTGTTAGATATGTTCACAAGCATGGCAGAAGCAGATTTCCCAGTCACATCTGGACTCACGCGCTATGTTTAATTGGTGAATGCAATTGGCTTGTCTGAACAATAAAAGAAGAAAGGATAATTTAGTGCGTAGAGCAAAGGCCTGGCCATTTGGACTCCTGAGTTCCTATCCCATCTTTCGGAGTGAGTCTAGTCCAGTGATTAGAGTGAGGAACTGGGAGTTACAACTCTATGGTTCTACTCCCAGCTGTGGGAGAAGAGTATGGTCTAATGTTTAGAGGAGTGGGGACTGGGAGTCAGGCATCTGGAGCTCTATTCCTGGTTCTGCTCCTGACTCATATATAACCTTGAATGAGTCACTTGACTTCTTCCAGCTTCAGCAGCTGCCTAATTAAACATCCCACACAAACTAGCAAATCAGATTAGATGAAAGAAGAACCAGCTTGAATCATCATTTCCCAGAATGGCAGCACAGTTTTCCACCCAGAAGAGGGAGCCTGATTGCACTGTAACTACTCTTGTATCAAATTCTGATCTCAGTTCCTGCACTGTACATCCAGAGTAACTTCATTGACACCTGGTTTATACGGATGTGACTGAGAACAGAGGTGGGTCTGTTGTGTTCAAATGAGACTGTTTGATCTTTCCTGCCTGATATTGAGCGGCAGCCACTTTGCTCCTTGATGACCACTTGATGGCTACATATAAATTGAACTACATTGCCCAATGAGCCTCATTATCCACTCCATGCCAGTGTCCTGGATGGCCCTATACTCCCATCCTGGGAACCTTTGTAGATGATGTGCAGAGAGCAAATTTGCCAGGGAGGAAATGAGCAATGCTCACTTGGCAAGAAAACATCCCCTAACATGCAATTATTTCCAAACGTGCTATTTATGATCCATCAAACAACTTCTGCAGAATAAGAAGGGGAGGAAGAAAGTAAGTCATCAGGGAATCATTTACAGTTTAAATTGTCCCTAGAAAACAGATGTGTCAGACTAGATTGAGAGGTGGTGTTATATTGGGAAGAGGAGGGATAGACAGCAATAGATAGCAATGGGGAAAAGCTGCCATATAGAAAAACTGAAAAGATGTGTAGGATGTGATCCCATGACCACTGAAATCTGTAGAAAGTCTCATTGGCTTCAGTAGGATTTGGGTCTGCTCCATAAATAAGTGATTCTTCTGTTAAGATACAGTGTCACTTTATTAAGGGTATAATGATAAATAGCTTATAAGGGGTTAATACACTAAAAGAAATTGTAATAAATAGTGAATTGATTATTAGAGAATCCAGTAGGTCAATAGATTGCTTATAACCTCTATAACACTTATGGATGTGTTCATAACCATCCATAAAGTATGCTACTCACCACTGCAACATATTTAGAACATCTATTAAACATGGATTAGTCCTTAATAAACAATTTATAAATGTATCTTTAAGATAAAGGGTGACCTAAGACACAGACACATTGCATCAAATTCATCCGCATTCACTGAAGTCAGTGGAATTGTACCAAGGTTGAATTTGGTCCGTACATAAAAATGCACATTCTTTCATCACAATCCTAGAACTGTTTTTTTCTGTCACTGCCCCCCCCAAAAAGTCATCATTTCTCATCTTTGGACAGGTAGTTCAGGGGTTCCATCATGCTGTCTTTCAGGTGAAAAGAAAAGTGAGAATTCTAACCGTATGTGATCTTTCCAGACACCATGACACTTCTTGCATTGATGAGAATGTTATCCAAAATATACTGGTCAAGTGTTTGGTCAGGAGTTATTTGGCATCTCTAAATTCTCCCCTGTAATTTCATTGAATATGATATCCTTCAATCCCTGTCCCAATATGTTGTGAAGTATTATTGTGTGCTGTTAAAGAGTGTGTGTTACAACCCAGATGTGGCTGGACTTCAGCTGCATCTGGAATGATCCCTAAATAGATTGACAAGGTGGTTGAGGAAATATGTTTTGTTGGACCAGCTTCTGCTGGTGAGAGACACAAGCTTTCGAGCCCCAGAGCTCTTCTTCAGGTCTGGGAAAGGTGCTCCCAACAAAACCACAAAATCCAAGGTGGAACAGATTATTTATCATAAGTAGTTAGCACATATTGTAGGAGACCGTTCAAGGGAGAGTGGCCTGTTAACACTTCTGCGGTCATAGGACAAAAAGAGAGAGTTATCAGATTACAGATTGTTGTAATAAGCCATAAATCCAGTGTCTATGTTCAGTCCATGATTTTTAGTGTCTAGCAGAGTAATGAATTTAAGCTCCCAGGCTTGTCTTTTGAAATTGTTATGCAGGTTTCCTTGGAGGATGGGGACTGATAGGTCAGCTATAGAGTGATTGCTTTGTGAAAAGTGTTCACCCACAAGTGATAGGATTTTTTTTTGTCTTTGATCGTTTTCCTGTATGAGTTAATTTGAGAGTGTAGCAATTGTCTGGTTTCACCCACATAATTATTTTTGGGGCAATTACTACACTGGATGAGGTACACCACATGTGATAGGCATTTGTAGACCCATGGATCTGGAAAGGTATATCGTGGGGGATGTTGATCATTGTAGCAGTGAAGATATGTCTGCAGGTTTTACATCTGTTATGGCAGGGTCTTGTGCCACTTTGAGTTGGTGTGTCCTGATCTGTGGGGAGTTTGCTTCTGATGACGAGCCTGGAGATATTGGGGGGTTGTTTGAAAGCCAGAAGTGGGGATTCAGGAAAGATTTGTTTCTATCAATTTGTTAAGGTTGTGATTCTGCATACGTCTGCTTGGTGTAAGGTACTTCTCAAAGTAATCAAAGGTCATTACTAACAGGGTATGTCTACACTACATTGTAAACCCAGGGCTGTAAGACCCAGGCTTGTGGACATGCCTACACTGCAATGAAACACCCATGGCTGGCCCATGTCAGTTGACTCAGGCTGCAGGGCTATACAACTGGAGTGTAGACATTCAGGCTAAGCTGGAGCTGAGGGTCTGTGGCTTGAGCTGTGTCTGCCCTGCAGAATGATAGGACTTGGACCTGAGTCACAGTGGGACTGGGTCTCTGACCCACCCACCATTAGCATCCTAGGACCTAGTCCTGAGTTCTTGCTGACCTGAATCAGACGGATTATACAAATTATATCTCCCCTTGCAGTAAACTGAAAACATAAGGAAATACTGTGGGCCAAACTCTGTTCTCAGTGGTGTAAATCCAGAGCAGCTCCTTTCACTTCAATAAAATTAAAACTGCTTTAAGCTGGAGTAAGTGAAAGCAAAATTTGGATCATTGACTGTAATGGAGTCACTTTGGATTTATTCGGGTGCAACTGACGGTGGAAGTTTACCCATAACGATTTCACCCAAGACTGAATAATTTCCTCTTTGCAGCATCTCTCTATGCCAGAGATACACTGGAGAAATCCAGCAATCAAGTCAGTCGTGCACTGAAAGATTTCAACTAGGTTTCCTGTGCAAGCATCTCTCTCTCTCTCAGACGCTGCATGCCAAGAAGCCCTATTGAGAGGAGATGATTTAGGATATATGTTTTAGTTCCATGCAGTATTACATCTGTTTTATCTCCCTTCAACCCAGGCAAATAATAAAGAAGAGAGTTTTCCAGGGTGACGGTGAGTGAAAAGGTGGCGACTTTGTTAATATCACTTTAAAGTGAGACATGCTGTGTGGTTGCCACGCAAAAAGAAACCTTCATTTTTTCCCCTTTATTATCTCCTTTAACTGCCTCTTAAAAAGAATTTCATATCGACAAAAGGACCTAGATACACATGATGCGTGGACACAGTGAGTGCACAGTGTTAGCGGTTCTTACCCTGTCCTCTTTCCCTAACCTCCTCACCCAGACTCCATTTGTTTGCTTCAATTACTCATTATATCTTGTCTTAAACTAAGAGAGTACAGGGTTTTTTACGGAGCAGGGACTGTCTTTTAAATCTGGCTCAGATCCTCGCTGGCAGCAAAGTAGATCTATTGAAGTCAATGCCATTGACTTCTTTATTAGCATTAGGCCTGATGTGCAGTTGGAGTAAATTAGCATAGCTCTACTGCAGCGATGGAATTACACCAGCCGAGAATATGACCCTCAGTTGAGATCAGATTTTTCAAGAGCATTTAGCTCCCATTCAGGCACCTAAATATGGACTCAGTTTTCCAAACGGCTCAGCACCCAGCTGGTCCCTTTGTGACACTAAGGAGCTAGAATTTAAAAAGGCCCAGTGCTCAGAGTGCACCCAAAAGAGGTGAGCGCTTATGAAAATCTGGCCCCGCGTATCTTTAGAACACCAAGTACAATGGGACTATGACCTAGCTGAAGCATCTAAGTGCTGCTATAATATTAACAATTTAATTTATACACAGCACCCCAGTAGGAGATTGGGGTGCACCCAGAGTGCCTGCCATGGAGGGGAATGGAGGGCATGTGTGGGTGCACCCAGAGTGCCTGCCATGGAGGGGAATGGAGGGCATGTGTGGGTGGTAGTGGAGGAGAGAAAGAGGGACCCTTGTACCAGATGAGTGGAGAATCAGGGCGAGGGGGGCGGATTGAGGAGAGTTACAGGGATTCCCTGAAATAGAGGGGAAGATGACGGTGGCACATGGGTAGCTTTTGGGAGCCCCTTGTGTGTACAATATGCTCAGATGACATAAGCTGTGAAGAACATAAGAACGACCACACTGGGTCAGACCAATGGTCCATCTAGCCCAGTATCCTGTCTGTTAACAGTGGCCAATGCCAGGTGCCCCAGAGGAAATGAACAGAACAGGGTCATTTACTGAGTGGACCAACCCCTGTCATCCAGTCCTAGCTACCCCTAGCAATACTAATGCTTTTGGATAGTTCCCCATCTGTCTCCTTTTTTATCTATAATTCAAGCATTGGGGTGTCTGCTTTGAATTCCCCCCTCAGTATTTGGGATCCAATAGGTAGTTTTCTTCTGAATTGAAATAAGGTTTGAGATTTGACCTATAACCCAGTTGTCACGTGGTATTATTGATCTCCTTAAAGGGAATATGCAGGCACACAGGTCTGCCATTTATTGGGCAGATTTATTGGAGCATTCTTAATTTACCAGGATAAACTCTGTTAGGAGGCATTAATTTCTAAAACGTAGCTGATTCACAGTGGCCAGGCCTGTTCCTCAGCTGAGGTTGCCACTAGGTGAGAATTATTCAAATATTGATCTGGACATTTCTAATTAACTGCACCCATGAATTGTTATGCATATGCACAAAAATTGATTTTCATAGGCCTGATAATTAGATTTAACACCTGGGGTAACATATTTATGTGTTTAATTATCCGATTCATTATGAATTGTAATAAACTTTATTGGCTCAAGAACTAGCCACCATATTTGGCACTCATTGACTTTTCTCTTTGCTAGTGAATTAATTGGCTAATCAGAACCATTTCTCCATACTGAAGATGATGGTTATTAATAACTATATTCATTTATTTTTATTGCATTTGCATTATAGTAGCACCTAGAAGCCATGGCCCTATTCCGTTAGGCACTTGTACAGATACTGAACAGATGGATCCTGCCCCAAATTGCTTATAATGTAAGTTAAAGACGAGAGACAACAGGTGGATACAAGATAATGAGAACAGAGGAAATAGCATATTCGAGTTACGCCTGGGACCCCATCATGCTCGGCATTGTATATCCTGAGAGACACTACCTGACCCAAAGAGTTTGCCATCTCAATAGACAAGAGAGATAAAGGATGGGCAACAAGGAAGTATATCATCACATTTTACAGAGAAATCAAGTGACTTACTTAAAGTCACACAGTGATTCTGTGGCAGAGCCAGGAATTGAACCCAGATCTGCTTCATACTGGTCTAGGGGTTATAACATCTCAATATTACTGAGGTGTGAGCCAGCAAAGAATAAAATCAAAGATGCTCCCCACCCCCAAACCTTTGCAATCTCTAATACCAAATGTCTGTGCAGAGAGCCTGAGTTGAGTGTGATTACAGTGAAAAGTCAAATGAGTGCCCACCACTTATCCCAGCTGTTCTTTCACTCAGGCCTTGGCTACACTTGCAAGTTGCAGCGCTGGTGAGGGGGTTACAGCGCTGCAACTTACTCGGTGTCCACACTTACAAAGCTCAGCCAGCGCTGCAACTCCCTGGCTGCAGCGCTGGCTGTACTCCTGGTCTGCTACGGGTGTAGCGAATCCAGCGCTGGTGATGCAGCGCTGCTCATCAGGTGTGGACACTCACCAGCGCTGTTATTGGCCTCCAGGGTATTAAGAGGTATCCCAGAATTCCTGTCTACAACAAACCGGAAGGTACTCCCCGGAGCTACCAAACACAGCTGCTCTTTGCTCCAGCGAGCGAGCCGAGCCGAGGCTTTGGAATGTTCACAGCTGTTTGCTTGAGGAGACAAACTGCACAGCGGGGGGGAGGGAGTCCGTCGGAGAAGCTGCTTATCTGGTCTGAAGCCTTTTTACATTTAAGAGTGATTGAGAGAGGGGTGGGGGAAATGGCCAGAATTTGCAAGGCAGGGAGCTGTCACGGTGTCTGCTCCAAAAATCCACTCTCTCTGTCTCCCACAAGCTCCCTGTCACACTCCACCCCACCCCCCTCTTTTGAAAAGCACGTTGCAGCCACTTGAACGCTGGGATAGCTGCCCACAATGCACCACTCCCAACAGCGCTGCAAATGCTGCAAATCTGGCCACACTGCAGCGCTGGTCGCTGTCAGTGTGGCCACACTGCAGCGCTGGCCCTACACAGCTGTACGACCACAGCTGTAACTACCAGCACTGCAAAAATGTAAGTGTAGCCATGGCCTCAGTGAATGTAAACTGCACATATTCAGTGCTTCACAATAATCTCACTCAGACATTATGCATTTTCAAAGAGCCCAAGTGAGTTAGAAGCATAAATTCCATTGACTCTAAACCACTCTGGCACTCTGGACAATATTACTGTTGCGAAAAATTCTTCATGTTGAAAGCTAGAAGTAGATATATCAGTATCATAGACTCATAGACTTACAGCCAGAAGGGACCATCACGATCATCCAGTCTGACCTCCTGCACATTGCAGGGCACAGTACCTCGCCCACCCACACCTGCAATAAGCTTATAACCTGTGGCCGAATTACTGAAGTCCTCAAATCTTGATTTAAAGGCTTCAAGTTACAGAGAATCCACCATTTACTTCAGAAGAAGGCAAAACAAAACAAAACCCAGGATCTCTGCCAATCGGACCTGGGGAAAATTCCTTCCTGTCACCAAATCTGGTGATCAGTTAGACCTTGCGCATGTGGGCAAGACCCACCAGGCAGATTCCTGGGAAAGAATTCTCTGTAGTAATTCAGAGTCCTCTCCATGTAGTGTCTCATCTCCAGCTGTCGGAGATATTTGCTAATAGCCGTCATGGATGGGTCATGTGTCATTGCAAAAAAACAACGAGGTGTTTGGTGGCATCTTAAAGACTAACAGATTTATTTGGGCATAAGTTTTCGTGGGTAAAAAACTGCATCTGAAGAAGTGAGGTGTTTTACCCACGAAAACTTATGCCCAAATAAATGTTAGTCTTTAAGGTGCGTCTAGACTCCTCGTTGTTTTTGTGGATACAGACTAACATGGCTACCCCCTGATACTTGATGCCATTGCAGGCAACCTCATCATATCATCCCCTCCAGAAACTTATCAAGCTTAGTCTTGAAGCCAGATATGTTTTTTGCCCCCTCTACTCCCCTTGGAAACCTCCCATGCCCTGACCCCACTCCCTGGCAGGAGCACTGGAGAAGGCAGAGGGTGGGGCAGGAGATTGCAGGTGGAAGGGGTGGGTAGGGGCCCCCACTTGCTCTGGTCCAAGGCCCCAGAAACCCCTAATCTGCCCATGCTCTTAGAAGTGTATCTCAAAATCTCACCCACCTTTTCACTGTGGGTGTCCAGGGACTTGGAGATGGGGACAAGAGTTACCAAACAGTCAGCTTCCAAAGGAAATGCATAAAAGCTTTGCCCAAGTCTTGTTTTAACATCTCGGCTCTCTTTCCCCCCAACCTGCCTTTATTATGACCACAATGCCTGTGCTGTAGCAGAGTATTATGGAGCATTCACTTGCAATTTGGTGCCAGGGCCACTGGGAAATTGCTGACAATTTGGATGAAAATGCTTGGAAAATTGTAGTGTTTTAGGCCCATTTTGTGTGTGTGTGTGCAGAAATTGGCGAGGAAGCACAGGAAGAGGCCAGTGGTGGAAATCTGTTGTTATTTTTCCCCTTGCAGTCCTTATGTATTTGTAAACAAATGTGTAACTCGAGCAAAAGAAATGGCCTGTTAAGGAATCAGGGAAAGGCTAAAAATATCAGAGCGAAGGGAAATGAAACAGAATGCAGGGCAGGACTGTCTCTGCTTTTCCTATCTCTGAGGGTAAAATTTGTCCTAGTGCAGAGGGGATTAAGATAGGGTTTAAGTAGTGCACAGATTTTGGGCTGGCTCTCTACACAGAGTGAATTTCACCCTAGGGAAAGATCAAGGCTCAGTTAAAGCATGTTTAACCCATTAGTTAGTGCATGTTAAGTGTCTCCTTCTGTGTCTGAGCCACAGAGGTCCTGAGTTAAGCTAGTGTGGCCTTTTAGCTCAAGCAGTAGAAGCCCATGCTTGTTTGGTTGTGAAGGTTCCTGGGTTCAGCTCCTGGGCTTGGATGGCATTCAGACTGTGAGTGGATTGATACCAAGGAGCTTAGCAAAAAGCGGCATCAGCATGTTCCTGGCATGTATATCCCATGAAGCTACATTGAGAGGGGAGTCTCTGGCCGAATTACTGAGCTAGGTGCATCCCCTTCTTCTGGCTACACCAATATGAAAAAAGGTGCATGTAGACGAACTCTACCCATGTCTCAGCTACTGGGCTAAAGTCTTGGGGTCTGATTTTTTCCACTGTTCTGAACCTCTATCAGATCAGAACGATGTTTTTTCACACCCACTTTGCACTGGTGTAAAAGACTGCACTAGCTGTAGGGCTTTGGAAAATAGGGCCTTGGACTGTCCAGGGTTCCACTTTAAGTTTTGCATCTAAACCGTATCTCTTATGTATGTTGTAATCAAGTCAGGTGGCAGCTATGTTGTCACTGGGTCCCAGCTAAGTTGGAATTTGAGTGGTGATGGAGCCTAGGGGAATTTAAGAGGAGGGACAAAATTTTCAAGAGTGATTAGTGATTAGAGATTGTTGAAAAAATTTCGATGGAACAATTTTCCTACATAAAATGCAGTTTTGTCAAAATCAGAACAGCTCATAGGAATGTGTCAAAAAGAGATGAAACATGACATTTTGACTTTATCGATTCATTTAGTTTAGGTTTTTATGTTTATATTTGCATATATTTAATATTTTAATATAATACAAAAGTGGAAACAAAGTGAATCCAAACAATAAAGTCAAAATGAAACATTTCAATGGTCCCAAATCAAAACATTTTGGAATTTTTATTTCATGGGAAATTTAGAAGTATCAGCTTTTTTTCTCACTTGGAATGGGTTTTCTCCCCTGGGTTGGGGGAATTTCCTATGGAATGGAAATTCTGGTTCTTGATGAGCCCTGCTAGTGATTTTCAGTAGGAGACACTTCACAGCCACCTGGTTTTCAGAAAGCGCTGAGCATTTACTGTTTGAAAATTGGGCCCTTTCAAGGTGTCTCAGGATGACCCTCCTGAAAAATGGACACACCCTAAATCACTAGTCACTATTTAAAATTTATGCCACCATAATAACTTATACCTTCTTCTCTTCATTTGCTCCATAAAATTTCCTACTAACTGTGAAGTTATTTATGTGCAAGGGCAGTTACAGGTGAATGGGAAGTCTTTATTTTGTAAGTTTAAGTGAGACACCCATCAGGGGCCGTTAGGAACAATAGGATGTTTCCTTATAAATAATGGGCTTGTGTTACCCTGGCGCCATTGATCACTCTTCGTGGATACAGGAGCAAAGAGCACAATGGTGCAGTAAACCAGCTACCAGCAATGTCTATTGATCTGTAAAAGCCTCTTGAAACAGAGTGACTTTTCTTTCTGGCCTTGACAGATTTATTTCTTCCTGCTGTGACAACATAGACAAACTTTCACTGGGAAGGGAGAGAAGTGGCTGTTAGTCGCTTTTGCGACCCCTCTGTCCCCATGCCAACTAGCAGCCTCTCTGCTTGGATTTCAAACAGAACTGTGTTTGGCACTTGTCAGATCCACTGAGAGAAGCAATGTATTCCCAGGAATGTGACCACGTCAGACTTGATTCATCAATGTCTAGGCTGTAAAACCCATTTGCTCTGGATGGCAGTCATTACAAGGAGCTGGAGGACAAGCGCAGACAAATGGCTGAGTTATGTGATATAGCTTTTCTCAACTTCTTGAAGGTTCAGAGATGAAGCAGCACAAGGGTAACCCAAGAGGGAATGGCAGCTGCACACCTTTGGCACCCTATCAGAACAAGATAACCCCTCGATTTCAGCTGGCTGGGTATATTTTGCAGGACAGCAACAAACCTTGATAGGGAAAATCTTATAAAATTGAGAGAGACAAAATGAGAGCTGCTTTCATGCAGAAGGAGTGTGGTCTAATGGTTATGGCAGGACACAGCTGTCAGGACTTCTAGGTGCCATTCCCAGATCTACTACAGGCTCACTGCATGACCTTGGGCAACTCAGTTAAGTTCACAGATGAACCACAGATAAAGTAATCCTGCCTCTTGGCAGGTTGTTAGACTAGATGACCCTTGCGGTCCCTTCTAATCCCATGGTTCTGATTCTAGGATTCTAATACCTATCTTTTCCACAAAGCTGTTTGAAGCTTAATTAATTGGGGCCCAGGAACCAGACACACTGGCAGGCCTTGCACTCAGGGCATGCAGTGGTTGCTCAGAACCTATGACACTGCTGTCTTAAACCTTACCAAAGGGGTTAGGGGGTGTGGAGATGGCAAGATACAGAAGGGAATGGGCCATTCACCTTGTGAAGGTGGATTGGCAGCTTTGGAAGGGACTGTTTGAAATGGAACATTGCCCACTGGAGTTTGGCTGGAGCAGTCCATTTCAGAGTACTTCATGCTGGAATACTTGAGTGCACCTCCTGGAATGTGTTGTGCTACTGGGAATCCCTTCTGAAGTACTTCTAGCATCTGAAGTCCCTTGTGGAGCACTTCAGTTGCTGAAGTCCTTTCAGGAGTGCTTCACTCTAAAGTACATCCATCTGGAGTACTTCAGTGCATCTGAAATGCATTTAGGATCAGTCAAGACTGAGATGAACTGGCAGAGCTGAGAGTGGGGATCCCACAAATGGAATATCAGAGGTTGTTGCAGGTCAGGATGGAGGAACACTGACAGAGCTGTGTGTTGGGTAGAACTGGAGTAACAGGGTGAAGACTTTAGAGCATGACTGAGGGGCATCAGCAAAGTAGCGTGCAGGGAACGGGGGAGTAGAATTGGAGGAAGGGCTGCAGGTCAGGCTCAAGGGACATTGGCAGAGTTATGTATATGTGGAGGCTCAGAACTGAAATAGAGGGGATGCTGGACTGAGGTGCTCTGGCTGGCTGTGCTTTGGCCTGAGCTTTAACGAGAGCTGACACCAGCAAAAAACAGATAGCAATAAAACTACACTTGTAAGGAAAAATGACTTGAGTAATGCTAAGTGCTCGATGCCTCAGCATTCTTGCTTCTGTGGGTTTAACCCCACGGGGAGTGGACCAAACCATGATGGAACGGGTTTGGGGAAGGGGGGAACCCTAACTTCTGCAGTCAATTGAACATGGGCTCACAGTGTGATACTGTGGCCAAAAGAGCTAATGCGATCCTGGGATGCATAAATAGGGTAATCTCGTGTAGGAGCAGAGAGGTTATTTTACCTTTGTATTTGGCACTGGTGCAACCATTGGTGGAATAATGTGTCCTGTTCTGGTGCCCATCATTCAACAAGGATACATCTGAGAGGGTTCAGAGAAGAGCCACGAGAATGATTAAAGGATTAGAAAACTTGTTTTATTGTGGGAAACTCAAGGAGCTCAACCTATTTAACTTAACAAAGAGAAGGTTAAAGGGTGACATGATCACAGTCTGTACATTTCCATGTGAGGAACAAATATTTAATAACAGGCTCTTCAATCTAGCAGAGACGGGTCTAACGGGATCCAGTGGCTGGAAGTTGAAGCTAGACAAATTCAGACTGGAAATAAGGTATACATTTTTAATGGAGAGAGTAATTAACCACTGGAACAATTTACCAAGGGCTGTGGTGGATTCTGTATTACTGATAATGGATGTTTTTCTAAAAACGAGGCTTTTGGAATTATTTGAGGGAATTTCTATGGCCTGTGTGAGCCAGGAGCTCAGACTAGATCTAAGTGGTCCCTTCTGGCCTTGAAACTCATGACTCTATGAATCCGACTGACTCTTCCATTGCATTCTCTTTGCAGTGACAGCAGTAACAAACATCCATTAGGCTTAGGCATTAATGATAGTCTGGCAACTGGCAGCAGCTCATGGGCTCTCTATCCTGCCCACAAGCCAATTTGCTGTGTCTCATTCGTGAGCATAATGGCTGTGCAAATTGTCCTGTGTGAGGCTATAATGACCCAGCCTGAGGGAAGATGAAAAGGCTGCTGGGAATAGATGGGGACAAAAGCTTGCTTTTTAATGAAGTAAACTGCTGCCTAGGGGTCACTGTTGCTTCTCTTTCCCCACTCCTCATGCAAAGGAGATTAAAGGAAGGAACCCTGTTCTACTGGCCTAGGCAAAGAGGGACACAACTGGATGGCAGAGCCAGAGCTGCATTGCATTGCACCTCTCTCTTCTAAAAACAAACCCATGTCAAACAGACTTAATTTCTTTGTCCAGCAGCCTCTGTATCATCTCTCCTGTTAATGCGATGCTATTATTACCGTAAGACTTACTGAGATTGGGGCCCCATTGTGATAGGCCCTGCGCACCCACGTAGCGAAGGATAATCCCAGCCCCAGAGAGCTTGCAGTCTAAAGAGACAAAGGCACAGATAAGCATGGAGCCAGATTTTCCAAAAAGCTCAGCGCCCAGCAACTCCTATTGCAATTGTAAGCAGAATCAGGCTGAGCGCTACCCTGACATCTGGTGGTGAATTGTAGAGAGTGTAGAAAGAATGTTAAGAATTTCCATTGGCATCCACCCCCCCTTAGCATAACCTCTTAGCATAACCTCAGAGCAGCTTGGGATGGTGATTTTTACAGCTCTGGAATCCCCAATTTCTTTGTTATTGGAGCAGGAGGAAAAAAAGTTTGTCACCCTGATTGTGTGAATGGGGAGCTGTGGGACTGCTTTGTGACAGAAATGACTCAACCTCAGTTGGGTGGTACTTGCTAAACATGGGACATGGGTTCCAAAACCTTATGAAGGGAGAGAGGTTGGGGACTGGTGTGTGTATCTGATGGCATGGGCCCCTTTTGAGGGCCTGGAACACCAATTGTGCATCCTCCTCTCTCCACTGTTAAAGAGTAGAGCTAATTTGATTCCATTAGGAGTCCATCTATAGACTGCTGAACTGAATTCATGTTGGACCAATGGTGCACGAGCACTGGGGCTCCCCTACTGAGAGATGAAATCACTGAAAGAGCTGAACTGATAACACTGAGTGCTGTGTTAACTAGTGGGGAGTCTGAAGACCTCTCGTTAAGCGGCTGGCAGAGCGGAGCAGTTGCAGCGTGTTGGAGCAGCCCATGGAACAGTGAGCAGAGTGAAGAGGTTTTCTGGGGTGCCTGGAGAAGCAGCACAGCTGGTGTGTGTGGAGCTGGTTGTGGTGAAGGCTGCAGCAGAACTTCATGGAGAGGTGGAGCAGTTGGCCCTAGCCCACGTAAGGTGCCCCTTAACACCCTGTGTGGACTTCCCTCCATTTCCACCCAGGCTGGGGGGTAAAACTCTACAGCTAAACTCTTGAATTCTGGGGTGGCACTGACCAGAGACTTTTGGATTGTTGGACTTTGGGGTGATTGGACTTAAGACCCTAAGGGGAAAAGGACATTGCCAAACATACTTGGAGGTGGATTTTGTTTATGGTTTGTGTTATAACCCTGTTTGTGGTGTTTCTCCAATGGGATGCCACATTTATACCTTCCTTTATTAAAAAATATTTTACTACACTCAGACTCCGTGCTTGCGAGAGGGGAAGTATTGCCTCCTAGAGGCGCCCAGGGGTGTGTGGTATGTAAGTATCCCAGGTCACTGGGTGGGGGCTTGAGCTGGTTATGCATTGTGTTACTGAAACGGAACCCCTGGATACTGAACCCGGCCCTTGTTGCTGCCAACTCAGAGGGGCAGAAGGGTTACGCAATGTTACTGGCCAGCATTTCAGCTCAGCACCCAGCCCCCTGAGCTCTTTTGAAAATCTGGACCCAGGTGACTTGCACAAGGTCCCACAGGAAGTGGGTGGCAGAAGTCAGAATTAATTTTAGTGAAGTTACACCAATCTAAATCTGGAGAGGGGAATCAGCCTCAGCTTTAGTTTTCTCACCTGTACAACAGCTGGGTCACATGCCCCACCCCCCACAAAATTTGCTGCTTGTTTTGTACTGAGTATGCTCACATGGACTGAGCATGCTCAGTGATACTGCTGAAGTGAGCTGCCCTCACTCTGCTCTTCCTGAACTATTGGCAGGCATGGGTCACTTCTGGCTGATGTTTACAGGGCCGCCCAGAGGATTCAGGGGGCCTGGGGTCTTTGGCGGCAGGGGTCCTTCTGCTCCGGGTCTTCAGGCCACTTCGGTGGCAGGTCCCGGAGTGAGTGAAGGACCCGCTGCCGAACTGCCGCTGAAGACCTGGAGCGGAAGGAGCCCCCGCCAACGAATTGCCACAGAAGACCTGGAGCAGAAGGAGCCCCCACTGCTGAATTGCCGCTGAAGACCCAGAGTGGAAGAAGCTCCAGGTCTTCGGCAGCGGGTCCTTCACTCAATCTGGGTGTGTTCAGTGGCCAAAGACCTGCCGAAAACTCTCATGGGGGCCTCTGAAAACTCTCGTGGGGGCCTGGGGCAAATTGCCCCACTTGCCGGCCCCCCCTTCTGGGCAGCCCTGGATGTTTATGGGGGTTTAGAGTCACTCATCTATGAACCATTCTGACTGGTGTGTTGAATTGAGCTGGGTGAAACATTGTAAGTGAAAATTTTGTCAGCAAAAAGTACAGACATAATGACACCGAAGCATGTTGTGAATTCATGTCAATTTCACCATTTGTTTGGGAAAACAAAACAAAACAAAAAATATCCTCCAAAAACCCAAAATGTTTCATTCTGACATTTTCAAAATGAAACATTTCAATTTTTCAATTTGAAACTATTTTTTCTTTTGTATTTCCTTTGATTTGCTTTCATTTTAATAAGTGTTTTTAACAGCTCAAAATCAAAATGAAATATTTTCTTTTGGGTTGAATGAAATTATTTTTTTTACTTTACCTAAAATTTTTTAAAAATCATTCTCTCTTCTCAATGGATTTTTTTTTTTTTTTAAGGAATTGCCATCAAACTGAAAAATCCAGTATTCACCCCCAGCTCCGGTGCTGAGTATATACCATTGCTAGTTAGTGCTCTCAGTGGTGATTCATTGCTTGTTCCCATCTGTCCATGCTCTCATGCAAGCACCATGGTTCTGCTAACTCATTCCTAAACTTATTTTCCTTTCTTTCTGTTTTCCACTCCCTTTCTTCTTATTTCCAAAACTGGAACTCTCCGGAGATCCCTTGTAGCACAAGGCAGTTTACATTCAATCTAGGAACCTTGTTAAAGACCTGGAGGGGAGGGAAAGAGAATCAAACTGTTGATCAAACTAGACGAATTCTCGAAGCCTGGCTTACACATACAGAATGAGATGCTAATTAATGAACGGCAAAAGCAGCCAGGCTCCAATTTGCATAAATATGCATTGTCAAACTGTTAGGTAAACAAAGCCCAGTAATGGCAGCACAAGATGTATTCATTACACAAGAGATCCCAGCAAGGCTGTTCAGAGGGGATTACAACCTCTGCAATTTTATTTATTTATTTATTTTCCTTTTTAATTTCTCTCTCTCCGGTTAGAATTCAATTTGACATCTATAATCAGCTGCAGACAGAACCCCTGATGTAAAACCTAGACACAAATAATAATAAATGGAACCTTTTCCTTTTTTTTCTTTCTTTCTTTGTATAGAAATATTATTGTTAATATATTTATTTGATCTGCACATAAAGAAATGGGATTTTAATATGTACATTGAAAAATGCAAATGACGGATGCTTTATAATCCTTTCTGATTACAGCTAACTGGGGCCCTTGATCATGCTGAATGCTGAGAGCTGGCACAAGAAGGTCAGCCCATTCCAATGCCCAGAGGATAATTAGATACCCTGGAGTTAATGGGCAACTTGGGAGCTTCCTTTTTCATTGCCCTTTGATAAATGGAAATGCTCAAAATAAGAACACAGTCGCATTTCAGCTTGATCGCTCCTCCTCTGAATCATTGGGGTGTTTGTCATCTGGGATTCATTCTTCATCGGGAATTAGCAGAGCCAGCCATTGCTTTGCTCCATTGCTATAGGCTTGACGTGTGTTTTGTTTGGCAGCTGTAGTTTTAATTTGGTGGGTTGGAAGAGATGTGTTTTCTGGTCTTCTGGGAGGAAAGGTGTGTAATGAATTGCAGTGTGTATGTGTGCGCAGGAGGGCACTTCATTGCCTTCTGCTGGCTGGAACCAGAACTTCTGATGGATAGATCTATGCAGTTAACAGCAAATTGGAACTTCAGTTTCAGCTCAAGTGGTAGAAGCCTGCTTGTTTGGAGCCAGAGCATCTGAGTTCTTTCCCTGGTCTTGCTGTGATGTTCCAAGGGTGCTCAGTATAGTATCAACTGAAATTCCAAGAGGTCCTCACTTTTGCTGTAGGTGATATGTCATCGTGCTCTACATGGCTAAGTTTAGTCGGATTGGTTCTTTGCATTTTGGCTGCTGGTGTTGACTTGGCAATTTTGCATTGAGGGCTTGGCTACACTGGAGAGTTGCAGTGCTGGTGAAGGGGTTACAACGCTGCAACTCACTCTGTGTACGCACTTGGAAAGCCCAGCCAGCGCTGCAACTCCCTGGCTGCAGCGCTGGCTGTACACCTGGTCTGATTGGGGTGTAGCGATTCCAGCGCTGGTGATGCAGCGCTGGTCATCAGGTGTGGACACCAAAAGCGCTGTTATTGGCCTCCAGGGTATTAGGAGGTATCCCAGCATACCTTTTCAGCCACCCTGCTCATCGTTTCACATTCCACTGCCCTGGGCTCAGGTGACCCACCCTTTAAATGCCCCGGGAATTTTAAAAATCTCCTTCCTGTTCGCTCAGCCAGGTGTGGAGTGCAATCAGTCACTGACCATTCCTCCATGCCCCAAACGAGCCCCAGCATGGAGCAATGGCGAACTGCAGGACCTCATCAGTGTTTGGGGTGAGGAAGCTGTGCAGTCACAGCTGCGCTCCAGCCCGTAGAAATTATGATATCTATGGGCAGATATCAAAAGTCCATGCTGGCAAAGGGGCCATGAACGGGACGCGCTGCAGTGCAGGGTTAAAGTAAAGGAGCTGCGGAGTGCCTATTGCAAAGCCCGTGAGGGAAACCGGCGCTCAGGTGCTGCCCCACGACCTGCCGTTTTTACAACGAGCTGGATAGATACTTGGGGGTGACCCCACTGCAAATCCGAGGACCACGATGGACAGTTCAGAGCCGGGAGAGGAGGTGGGGGAGGGTGTGGAGGAACCAGAGAGTGAGGGTACTGGGGTGGGAAGATACCCCAGAGTCCCAGGAGGCATGCAGCCAGGAGCTCTTCTCTCAAGCCAGGAGGAAGCTAGCCAGTCGCAGCAGCTGGAACTTGTTGGTGAAGAAGAAGCAGAGGAGCGTGATCCCCGGTAAGCAGCTTTTTTTAAAATGTTTTTGTGAGAGGAGGGGGGGTTATGGCTGCCTGAGTGCATGCATGCATGCCTAGATGTGGAATAGCCCATTGATTTGGTCTATCACGTCGCGGTAATCGGCCTCTGTAATCTCTGCAAAAGTTTCTGCCAGAGCGTGGGCAATGTGCTTGCGCAAGTTTTATAGGAGAGCTACCGTGGTCCTTGTCCCAGTCAGGCTAACGCGTCCGCGCCACTGTGCCGTGAGGGGTGGGGGGACCATTGCTGCACACAGGCAAGCTGCATAGGGACCAGGGCGGAATCCACATTGCTGGAGAAGACCCTCCCGCTCTTCCCAGGTGACGCGGAGCAGGGATATATCTGGAAGGATAAAATCCTGTGGAAAATGTAGGGATACTGTTCAGTGCACTGTCCCCCCAGTGCTCTCTGCTTTCCCCAATGCCCAAGAACCCCATTGAGCCCTTATCAGGCAGCTCCCCTTCCAGGGGAGTCGCAGCAGAAACATTGATTCCAGGAGTAAGTGCTGTGGCAATTGTGGGGGTGGTGTTCAGTGGTCTTTCCCCCCAGCTGCTCTCTGCTTTCCCCAATGCACAAAAACCCCATTGAGCCCTGACTCACTCAGGCAGCTCCACCTTCCCAGGGAGTCGCAGCAGAAACATTGATTCATTAGTGACCAGCCCCTAGTACTCACCATGTCTTGTCTGCTGTTGCCTCTCTGTGCTATGTTAGGTATGTGTAAATGATGCTACAAAAGAGTCTACAAACTCCTGCACTGTGATTATAAACAATGCAGCCTCTGTAATAATGTTCTGTTTCTGTTTCCTTTTTTAAAAGTGTCCTTGAATCTACGGCTCTAAGTAGTACAGAGAAAGAGACTACAGAACTTGAGAAGGCAAAGGAGAACCAAAGAGATTTGGTGAAAGCAGTTATGAATCAGTATGCCAGAGACAGTAAGAGAGTGCAGGACTGGAGAGAGAAAATGCACCAGTGGAGGCAAACAGAAAGCAGGAAAAAAGAATTGGCTAACAGGAAAAAAGAATTGGCAAAGAAGAAAACCACAAACCAGCTTATAAGCCTCCTGTGCGCGCCAAACAGACTGTATGCAGTCACTGGTAGCCATGCAGGCAGATCTATCCCGTGCTAACCCACCCCCATCCCAAAGCTCTCTCCCTTTTGCCCCAGTGTTTGCTCAAATTAACCCCTTCCCAGTATCCTGCTTCTTACCACCACCAGCTGCCCCCCACACCTGTACGTTCACCTACCAGCCCTGAGAACTACGACCCTTACCCTCTGCACTCAACCCCCATCACCATGCAGCATAGTAATCCTGAAGTGCAGCAGGCATTGCAGAGCACTCCAGCCAGGACATATTCAAACATCTGACTGTACAGTTCATCACCCTACCCCCCCAACCTTTTATGTACTGTATTTTTAATAAAGGATTTCTTTTGCTTTTAAAACAGTTTTTATTATTGCAGAAAGAGAAACATACTGTACCCCAAGGGAAAAATCATTGTAACCACTGCACTTAACCCCAGTGCAAGGCACCAAACATTACTGTTGGCTTTCAGCCTCAAATTGCTCCCTCAAGGCATCCCTAATCCTTGAAGCCCTGTGCTGGGCCTCTCTAGTAGCCCTGCTCTCTGGCTGTGCAAATTCAGCCTCCAGGCGTTGAACCTCGGAGGTCCATTCGTCACTGAATGTTTCACCCTTCCCTTCACAAAGATTATGGAGGATACAGCACGCGGATATAACCGCAGGGATGCTGCTTTCCCCAAGTCTAGCCTTGCTCCTCGTCAAGACTTCTCCCTCATCCTCTCAGTGTATTTATCGTTTCATGAGCCAAGACATTAAGGGTTATAGCTAGGCGTTCAGGATCACATGTGGCATTTCGATTCCCTTACTTTGATCTTTCGGTTGGGAAAAATAGTCCCGCCGTGCAGGCTCATAAGTGGCATCTGTTCTGTAAGTGATTGCATATTGCTACTTTTCCAGCGCCCAGCCGTGTGTATATGTCAGTGAATCGTCCTATGGTCGTGATCTCACATAGCGGCAATGTGGAGACCATAGATGACAATACCCCTTGCCGAATTAATTTACTCGGGATGCCTGTGTGGGGTGTGCCATGAACAGGTAATATGTCGTCCCTCTTCGCCCCCACAGTTAGGTAAACCCAATATTTTTTTTTTTCAATGCAAGCCATCCAGTAATATGTCCTGCACAGTCCCCAGTATCACGGTTTCTTAGCAGTGATGCTGATGTTAATGGCCGTGGTCAAACTTGCTATTAACTACTTATTCCTAAGGTAGTTTTCTCCACTCTAAATTCTGTTCTTCGATACTCGATCGGTGCTCTATCTGGAGTGCATCTTCCTAGACTGCAATAGCTCTGCTTCTCCACTGTACAGTGCAGCTTCAATCTCTCCTGTTCTATGCGCCACAGGGTGGAGCGAGCTCAGCACACTTAGATCCATGAAAGTGGTATTTTTTCATCACGTGGAAAGTTCTGCTA
Organism: Chelonoidis abingdonii; assembly: GCF_003597395.2. Taxonomy (NCBI): domain Eukaryota; kingdom Metazoa; phylum Chordata; order Testudines; family Testudinidae; genus Chelonoidis; species Chelonoidis abingdonii. The sequence goes on along the minus strand of NC_133770.1, from coordinate 162,853,756 downwards.
AGTCACTGCTCGTCTATCCCTGACTTGTAGGATCGATTGTGATCTCCACCACTCCAGTACTTGTATCTGAGCCCGATATAAGCTCGGCGTTCCACCGCTCGCTGACACGTCTAGTTTACTCTCCCAGCCAATGTTAGGTGTCACACGCTGTCTAGGTGAATCTATTCTGTATTTCATCATTTTCGTCGTCGGACTCCTCCTGGTCACTTTGAGCTTAAGTGTTAATAGATAACTTGTCTAAAGTGTGATGTTGCTGGCCCGACATTTCATCAGCAAAGTCCTCGATGCATGCGTTCGGTGGCTCTTCATGTATCTATACCCGAAACCCACGCTGTGATCACATATGGCTACGAACTGCTGGAAGCCTGAGTGCACCACAGGGCCGTTGGGACAGTGATAGGGAATGATCCGCACCTTTCCGTCCCTTCCGATACTCCACGCGCCACCTCCCCCTCCCCTCCCCCCCTCACTCCCTCCCCCTCCTAAATGGGACGAGTGTTCTGTGGTGATAGTGCCCACTAATGCACCATACCACTCCCAACAGTGCTGCAACTGCTGCAAATGTGGCCACACTGCAGCGCTGGTAGCTGTGAGTGTGGCTACACTGCAGCGCTGTTCCTACACAGCTGTACGACCACAGCTGTAACTCCCAGCGCTGCACATTTCCAAGTGTAGCCAAGCCCTGAGTTTCTAGTGACTTTAGATCACTAATTTGGGTTTCAGCTGGTAGATCCAGCCTGGTAGATCAATTGTATCTACCTTATGGTTTATACTGCTGTCTTCTGCTTTGAGCTGGGGGTTGGACTAGATGACCTCCTGAAGTCTCATCCAACCCTAATCTTCTATGATTCTATCACCACAGCATCTGAACACCTTTCCTTAACATATTTGCAGTAGAGTGGGTCAAATTCAGCAAATTTATTCCATTAATATGGGTCTGAATGTGCAAACACATACTGTATTTTTGTAGTTGTGTTTGGGACACCTTTGTGTTCCACGAACATCTTACCATCTGGGAACCATGAGATTTCCCTTAGAATGTTCAATGCCTATAGAATACTCAATGCCAACCAAAGTGACTCGAGGTCAAAGAGGTTTAAATTCCTACAGCACTTCCCCAACCCTTTACTGGAGTCTACATCTATACTATACAGGCTAATAATGTGAGAACGCTTCTCTTTTGATTTGATGCAATGCTTATATGAGGAAGGCTGCCAGAGGTATTCTTGAAAATCCTAAAAATACAGACTGAAGCAGAGAAGGCAAAGCCAACATGTTTTATGTTTACTTGTAAACTTTGTAATCATACCAGTGTATCATTTGCATTAATCCCAACCCCCTACAATTCTTGGTGGGGCAGTTTTTTAGTGTGTGGTGGAATGATCTAAAATGACATTTCCTTGAGCTACCAGGGGAAAGGAAAACCTACTGAGAAGGGAGATGTCACCAGAAATGGCCCATTGCCACTAGCTGTAGCACATTTTTTACTTCTTTCCTCCCAGCATACAGCTTCACCATTTTCTGACTAGAACCAAAGGGACAGGAGCTGGTTTTTCCAACAGCATTGACTGATTTCCCAGAGTTTATGGAGTCTTCTCCCAGAAATGTGAAAACCCAGCTGCCTTTCACGAGGAAAGGAAGTAGAGTCCTGGTGTCCAGTGCCAGTGCAGCAAAGCTTGGCTTTCTTGAGACAATACAAGCCCACTCTACATTGTTAACATGGTGCAAAGTGTCCATTGCCATCGATTTCCAGAGTACTAAGCCACTGCAGCATGCGCACACACTCACTGTGTGTTTAGCATTGTTCTTTCCTGCATGGAATCAGAACTGCCCAATCGTATATCATAGGCGCTCTGTTATAGGCGAGGCAGCGTGGTCTAGTGGGCAGGACAGTGGCTTGATAATCAGGAGCCGAAGGTTCTAGTGCCAGCTTTGCCTCCAATGTCCTACGAAACCTTGGGCAGATCAATTCTTCTCTCTGCGCATCTGGTTTTCCTGCCACCCTTTGTCTGTTTAGACTGTAAGCTCTTTGGGGCAGGATCTGTCTCTTACCATGTGTCTAGCACAAGGGGGCCCTGATCTTAACTGGGATCTGTAAGAGCTACTGTGATGCAAATAAAATAGTATCTACACTTGAAAGAGCTATTGGAGATTCTCCCATCTAAGGGGTAGTTAGATGGATGGGCAGATAGAACTGAAAGGTTTTGGCTGGCTGATTATTCACTCTTAGTAAGTTTTCTTTGCTGTTCCAGGACAGTCGATTATACCACATCAGCAGATTTTTAGTTTGATATCATTTTCACGTTGATGTAAAAAAAACCCAGTGGAAATTAATGGAAACTCATCAGCATAAGAAAGAAATAACATACATTAAAAATAATAGCGATTTTTTTTTAAAAGCAAAAATAAAACATGACCCCCTCAGAATGTAAATATCTCCAGAAAACCACAGCAGCAATGACAACATTTCTTCCCCCTCTCAGTCACCTGATTGCAGAAGGGCCTATGCACCATTTCAATCCTGCTTAATCCCTGTGTTGAAGATTTACATGGTGCATGCCTAAAACTTTGGGCTGTCCCTGTGTACAGGAGCAGATTTCATCCCTATGCAGTTTGTTCAATGAAACAGCGACTGTGCTTTTCGGATTAAACATTGAACCAGATCCTGATTTCAGTGTATCTCAGATGTGCCCCTCAGAGAGAGATTCATATGTGGAGCTTTCCATTTAAGGAAAGAATGGCCTTTTTCCAATTCAGAATTAGTGTGAGTTGCGCTGGCAGCTGGAGAACAATATATTACAGTATGTGCTGCCATGGATATTTTATGATATCAATTACCAAGGCTGGTCTCTGAGTAGCTGTGATACCTCCATTATGGGCAGAATTTGGTAGGTCAAAATAATAAGTATTTGCATTGGAGGGGGAGGGGAATGGAAATCTCTGAATCCCACCAGGATATATTATTCTTCTACTCCTGTGCTCTGCTCACCTTCTTGGCTTGTGTAATAAGCTTCCAGACAGGTTGTAAAATAATTTTTTTAAAAAAGAAAAGAATTGTTAATGGTTCCCTAGAAAGCCTCCTCAACCAAAGGAGATAGCAAAGAAAGTTGCACTTCCATCCTTAACCCGCACTGTTACACCTAGGTATAGGCAGTGTTTAGGCCCGTATTCAGTAAATCACTAAAGAGTATGTTTAACTTTCACCCCATGAATGCAAAGCACCATTGACTTCAATGGAACTCTCAAGTGCTTACATGCTTTGCTGAATCGAAGCCTTACTGAGATTATTTGAGGTGAGGTAGTTATGATTTAGATCTTCTAATGGTCTTCCCCTCCCCATCCTGCGGGCAGATCTCAAAACACTTTATGCTTGAAGGTCAGTATTGCTGCCTAGCACCCCTCCCTACCCCCAAAATGTGAGGACCATGAGGCATGTTCCTGTGACATATCCCTTCCTTGAAACTGTGCTCCTCAGCCATTATCCTAAGCACTGAGTATTAGCTCCCTGGGGCTAGTTCACTCAAATGACCTCAACAGGCAACGCTAATGGCCCCAGTCTCTTCCTACTCACTACTCAATCCTTTCCTAACAATACAGCGTAGCTAGAGAGCAGGGCACCAAAATGCAGATGTCACACGCCACAAAATGGTTTCTCATTTATATCTGTCAAATGAGAGTCTTAGGAGATGGCAGCTCAGACTATTACATAGCCTGCTTTCCTTCAAACTCCCAGAAGCCAGAATAACATCCATCCATCCAAAGGAGTTACTCCAGGTTTGCACTGGTGTTAGGATCACCAGATGTCCCGATTTCATAGGGACAGCTCTGATATTTGGGGTTTTTACTTATATAGGCGCCTACTACCCCCCACCCCTTATCCCGATTTTTCACACTTGCTGTCTGGCCACCCTAATGGGTATAGCTGAGACCAGACTCTGGAGGCTGACTGCAAAGTGCTTTAAGATCCTTTGTCACCAAAATTATGTGAGGTATTCAATTTCCTCACATATCAATGGGCTTCAGCCAGGTCTGGAGTGAACCTGACCCTTGTTAGCCGTGGAGGATCAGTATGCTCCCTCCCCTATTGTGCCATCCTCCTCGTTGTCCCCTGGGAGCAGTTTTCTCTGAAGACACCGCAGTTAGCAGTTGGAAGGATAGAAAGAGGATTAGCAGAAGACAAGGGATCAGTAATCAAGGGGAATAGGCCTGGGAGGAAGAGGAAGGGAGAGTTTGCTGCTTGCAGTCTCGTCTGTGAGAAAATCCTCTCATGAGCTATTTGAAAGGATAAAAACTCCTGCTTATGTTGACCCTGTCCCTCTGATTGGTGTGACATCAAGCACTCATGAAAGGGACAGTGGGTGTCTGCATTGTCAAAGCAGGAGCTCAGGGACAGGAGGAGGGGAATATACAGAACTATTCACCGCTCAATAGAGACTGTAGGAGGTAATGAAATACAAAACAGGCAGATTGAGTTAAGTGAACAGCAAGGAACTATTGGAAGAGGTGTGGGTCAAAGGGAATGGGAGTAATCAGAGGGTCATTTAGTACTGTTTCTCCTGGTATTATAATGCCAGTGAGTGGGAGTGTAAGTATGCATAGAGGGTATATCCATAGGTGTATGCGTGTGGGTGTATATAGTCGTAGGGACATAAGCAGCGAGGAGCTGTTGTATAAAACCGCAAGACAGATGGATAGATTATGTCTGTGAATGAATGCTGTCTATCTGTATCAAGGATGGGTGCACAGTTGTGAATGCTGTTTGGTGTGAGTGAATGATGTGTGGTTTGTCAGAGAAAATTGAGCATGCATGTGTGGGTACTGTACTGTATGGTCCCTATGTGTGTGATTTTCCCTCTGACAGAGCTTTAAGAGCTGTCTGAGGTCAGCACACTCAGAACTACCAAGCGCAACGCAAAATACCTTGGATCTCCTAACATTTGATATCTGGGGGCAGGAAACAGATTTCCAATCCTGGTCTGATATCCTGACATGACTGAACTGGGATTAGAGTTCTGCTTGTTAATAACTTGTAGATTTTTATAGGAGGTCTAACCTTCTTTTTTATGACTTTTATAAAATCTGTTTTATAGACGCCCAAAGAATCATCTGGGAAATACCAATGTTTTGTTTTCCAAGGAAGACCAAATGAGGTTAGGCAGTTCGTTCAAAGAGCTCCATCAGGAATTGAAAGAGGCAGCCCTGAGGATGAGATATTATGACCTGCATACTGTAACTTTCCCATCTATTCTATCATCTTGCTTACAACGTCCGTGTGATTGTATGCATTTCTTTATTCCAAAGAGAAAGGTTTGATGCTCCTTTTTTACACGCATAGAAATCCCTGTCAGAAACCCTTGCACATGTGAGAAACCCTGCAGGGACAAACTAATATGCAGAGCACAGGACACTAGAAGATACTTGCCATAATAGATTACTGTATGCATGCCCTGATGCTTAGTGACAATAGAATTTCGGCACTTTGGTAAAAATACAGATAGGTAGATATGTGTGTGTATATATGGAGAAAGACAGGTGGATAGATTTTGGTAAAGCAACAGATTTTCAGTCTGGATCCCAAAGAGTTAATATAAACAAGACTGTGAGGGGAAAAAGATATGAAATATCCATAATATTCAAACTGATGACTCATGCCTTTGCCGTGTTCCTTTAAGGATTTCAGAAACAATGTGGGAAAGGAGGTAACTGATGCGCTAGCTCTTCATCTTCCCTAATCCTCTTTTTGTTCCACTAGCAAAGGTTTGCAAAAGATGCAAATGAGAGTTTTCCTGTATTGCAGTGGGTAGGATCAGAGAGTGAACCAACCTCCAGGTTCTAGCAATTCTAACACACTTTACAAGGTAATTCTTAAATATCTATTTAAAAACGAAAGTGGAGGGAGGAGAAGAAGAGAGGGAGACATAAAAATTAAAATTTTAATTATCTCACAATTCATATTTAATGCCAGTCATCATTACTTCTGGATAATGGATTTACTTTAATAAGCACTGTCTTTCAGCTCTTTGTGGGCCCGTCCTTGGATGTGACAGCCTGGGAGGAGATTGGGGTCTTAGTTTAGATGTCATCTCCAGTGCTTAGAGACTGTGTTGGTGGGCAGTGCGGAGAAATCTTAGATAATTGTTGGACAGACAGACAGGCAGACAGACAACCATTCACAAACTCCAGAGGAAGTCTTGTGCCTTCTATGCTCTCTAGGTCCATTGGAGTTCTAGCTTGTTCTGGTAGTGGTTTTCCCCATCCCTAACGTGGAACAGAGGGAGGTGCGTGATGAGGAAGAGGAGAGGGCAGGGCCGGTGCAACCATTTAGGCGACCTAGGCGGTTGCCTAGGGCGCCAAGATTTGGGGGCGCCAAAAAGCGGCACCCCCCAAAATTTTTTTAAATGGTTGCAGCGGCTGCTGCTGGATAGGTAGTCTGAGCTGCCGGCGGCCGGCAACCCAGGGCACCCCCGGGGTCAGGGTGCAGCCGCGGCAGCCCGGCAGCCCAGGGCGCCCCCGCGCAGCCGCGGCACCCGGCAGGCCCAGGGCGCCCCCGGGTCAGGGAGCCACAGCGCGTGCAGCCCGGCAGCCCAGGGGCCCCCAGGGTCAGCGTGCCGCCGCAGCAGCCGCGGCAGCCCAGGGCGCCCCCCTGAGTCAGGGAGCCACCTGCCGCAGCCCAGCAGCCCAGGCGCCCCCGGGTCAGGGAGCCACCACCGCGCCCAGGCAGCCCAGGGCGTCCCCTGGGTCAGGGAGCGCCGCTGCCCCGGCGCCCTCGGCAGGGAGCCGGCTGGCGCGGGCAAGCCAGCAGCGCAGGGTCAGCCCGGGTGTGGCAGGGAGCTACTGCCAGCCCCAGGGCCCCCCGGGGTCAGGGAGCCGCGGTGGCGGCCCGGCAGCCCAGGGCGCCCCCGGGGTCAGGGAGCCACCGCCGCGGTGGCCAGCAGCATCAGGGCGCCCTGGGTCTGGAGCCACCCACAGCGGCGCAGCCCCCCCCTGGAGCAGGGGCCCAGCTTCCGCGCGGCCTCGGCAGCCCAGGGCGCCCCCGGTCAGGGCTGCCGCCGCGGCAGGCCCCGGCAGCCCAGGGGCCCCCGGGCAGGCGCCCCCGCTTCAAGCCTGGCAGCCCAGGGCGCCCCCGGGCTCAGGGCCCCCCCACGGCAGCCCAGGGCGCCCCCCAAGGGGTCTCAGCGGTGGTCTGCTGGAGCGGAGAAGAAAAGAGGACCCCAACGCTCATGCATTGGGCAAGGTAAGCAAGTGCCTCCCACAGGTCGGCCTCAGGTGCCTGTGCTCCTGCCCCCTTGGTCCTTGGCTGGTCCCTGCTCCTGCTCTGCTCCCCTTGTGCCTGGACGGCTGGAGAGAACAGCAGCCTGCAGAGCTGAGCTGCCCCAGTGCCCCCAGGCCCCCAGCCTGACCCCTCTGATCCCCCCCCCCTGCCCTGACCCCCCCAGCTCTGAGCCAGTCCTCTGAGCTCTGAGCCCAGCCCCTCTGAGCTGGACACCCCCTGACCCTATCTCCCCACATCCCTGAGCCCAGCCCCTGTGAGCTGGGCACCCCTGAACCCAGAGCCCAGCTCCCCACCCAGCCCATTGGTACCAACCATCACAATCACCCAGCAACTGCCCACTATGTAATTGCAAATGTATACATACCATTACAGCTTTTAATGTTTTTTAAATATGTATTTAGTTTATTTTCAAATTATTACAAATAATTTTGAATGTATTTCACTAGTTATTTTACATTTCCTAATACATGTTACTATAGTATTGCAAATGTTTTATGGAAGGGGCCCCCGATTTTGCTTTGCCCAAGGCCCCCTGAGTCCTCTGGGCGGCCCTGTCTGACTTTTAAGCCCTGCTGCTGTGTTTTGCCTGCAACAGCAGGCCTAAGCCTGTGAGTGACCCCCATAGCAGCTCGCACCCCGGGTCAGGGATGGCCACTTGCAGCCCAGGGGCGCCCGGTCAGGGGACAACGCGGCAGCGGTCCTACGTACGGCCACAGGTGGCCCGCAGACGCAGGCGCCCCCGGGGGTCGATGCTGCCGGCCGCAGCACCCGGCAAACCCAGGGCGCCCCGAGTTCGGAGCACACCCCGCAAGCCAGCAGCCGCCAGGGCGCGCCCCGGGTCAGGGAGCCCAACCACCGGCCCAGCGTCCAGGCGTCCCCTGGGTCAGGAGCTGCCGCTGCAACAGGGCGGCCCTCGGGTCAGGAGCCGCTGCAGGGGCCCAGCGCAGCGTAGGGCACCACCCGTGGTCAGGAGCCACTGCCAGCCCAGGCGCCCCCGGGTCAGGGAGCGCTGTGGCGGCCCGGCAGCCCAGGGCGCCCCCGGGTCAGGGAGCCACCGCCGCGAGCCAGCAGTCAGGGCGCCCCTGGGTCAGGAGCCACCACTCGGCCAGCAGCTCCAGGGTGTCCCCTGGGTCAGGAAGCCGCCGCCGCGGCCCGGCAGCCCAGGGCGCCCCCGAGTCAGGGAGCCGCCGCGCGCCTGGGCAGCCCGCGCCCCCCGGGGTCAGGCGCCCCCGCAGCAGCCTGGCAGCCCAGGGCGCCCCCTCGGGTCAGGGCGCCCCCACGGCAGCCCAGGGCGTCCCCGAGGGTCCGTGTTGATCTGCGAGCGGAGAAGAAAGGACCCCAACGCTCATGCATTGGGCAAGGTAGCAAGTGCCCTCCACAGGTCGGCCTCAGGTGCCTGTGCTTCCTGCCCCCTTGGTCCTTGGCTGGTCCCTGCTCCTGCTCCCTTGTACCTGGAGGGGTGAGAGAGACAGCAGCCTGCAGAGCTGAGCTGCCCCAGGCCCCCAGGACCCCCGACCCCATCCCCCCACAGCCCGACCCCAAGCCGAGCCCAGCCCCTCGAGCTGGACACCCCCAACCCGATTCCCCACACCCTGAGCCCAGCCCTGTGAAGCTGGCACCCTGAACCAGAGCCCAGCTCCCACCCACCATGGTACTCAAACCATCACAATCACCAAGCACTGAGAATCCATATGTAATGGCAAATGTATTACATACCATAAACAGCTTTATAAGTGTGTTAATAATTGTAATTTAGTCTATTTTCACAATATACAAATCAATTTTGAATTGTATTTGCCTAGTTATTTACCAATTCCTAAAATGTTACATATAGTATTGCAAGTTTTACGGAAGGGCCCTGATTTGCCTTTGCCCAAGGCCCCTGAGTCCCGGGCGGCCCCTGTCTGACTTTTAAGCCCTGCTGGCTATCTACCTTGTCACTAGAACATGACATTGCTCACAGCATTGACTTGGAGGAACTTGTTTCTAAATTTGCTAAACTTAAAGCGCAGAAACATAAATTCTAAATTATAACATGTTACTCTGTGACCGTGTACTGTGTATAATCTATGTGATTTTTGGGGGTGGGGGGGCGCAAGATGGAAGTTTCGCCTAGGGCGCAAAGTATCCTTGCACCGGCCCTGGGAGAGGGTGCAGTGAAGTTGTTGCAAAAATCCATGTTGAACAGTTGCTCAGGCTGTGCTGGGGTCCAAGAGCCGCCCATGTAAAGCAACCCCCTTTTCCCCTCCAGGAGGCCAGAAAATATTCTTATGAGGCCACAGAATGCTGATGGCTGCCACTTGAGTTTTTACATTTCAGTTGCCCCAGGATACCCCCTGGACTCATCAGCTTCCTTTGAACCCAAAGATCCAATGAGCAAAATCACAGTTCCATAAACTCCAGGAAGGTGCAGTGCAACCGATATTAAATATTAATGTGCTGAGAACATTAGGAAAATCCATCGGAACTTAAGTGACTTTGAATGCGAAACACTGATTAACTGCTGGAGGGGATTACTGGGGAGGTAAATGGGAAGTTACATGGGGAATCACCTAATATGGATTGATCAGGGGCTCCCTTTAGACCAGAGAGGGATTATTAGACACAGTACCTGATGCTGCTATTCAAAAGCTATGGTTAGTCAAGCTCCTTTGCTTCCCCTTTCTAATAGCTTATTTGAAGCCCCAGGGTAGTGGAATATCTCCAAATAGGATGAAGCTGTATTTACTAATTCATGAGGATTAGCAGAAATAGCATTATTAAGATCCCTATCAGAGGCTGTTGCAAGGTGTGAGGCTGCTCTGTTGTATCTCCACGTTGGTGAAATTACAAGGAGCAGGAAGGCAGAAGCTTGACATACCAATAAAATGAGTCCAGTTACTCTGACCTACCCCTGCCTGCTGTGCCCTGAAGCCCATAGCGGCTTGGAAAAGACATTTTAGCAGAAAATCATCTGATCTTTTTCAGGTGCTCAGAAATACTCATACCCAAAGATGGTGTTTCCAATAGCCATGTAACTTTTTGCAAAATAGAGACCACAAGTGTGGGAGTAACAGCCTGATAGGGGAAGGGGCTGGCACCCTCGCATTCAGAGCTCCTTGAATCTTAATAGAGAATGACTGCTGAGAATAAGTTAACCCTAAACGGTGCTCTGGGACTGAGCACAGGACTGAGAACCTGGACTCCTGAATTTCATTCCCACCTCTGCTACTGCTTTGATGTGTCACCTTGAGCAAGTCACTTCACCTCAGCTCTTCTGCTATACCCCAATCCTGGCCTGAAGTACACAGCTGTTCTAGCCTTTTCCCTCCTAGTTCCACTGATGCACCCCCAGCACACTCTTATATTCCAGTCTTTCTGACACCCAGCTCTCCTGTCCTGCAGCATCCCTACTGTATCCTGAATGGAGTCTGCCAATGGGGTGAAATGGTGAGCTGGTTTCTGCAATATAAAAAAAGGAACACTAAACCTAATTTTCACAGTTACCTAAAGATCAAAATTTAGTCCAGGTCTCAAGTGGCAAAAAAATGTTGATGAACTAGTGGACTTTGCCTCAGCAGCCTCCTTGGTTCTCTCTGTATAAATGCTCAGGTATCTGTCATATCTCTGACCATACATAGTGCTCTGTATCCAGCAGACAGAACCCCAGAAGTGGAATCTTTGAATGAGTCCCCATGTTCTGTTGGAAGGGATGGTAACTGACAGAAAAGGGTCTTCACTCAGATTTACAGAAAACCTCTTGTGTATTTTCTATCGGAACAATAGACGTAAAGGGTTAGAAGGAAAGAATCACATCAGCTCTGTAATTAATGTCTCTGGCAAGGATGGCTGGCTTTATTAACCCTCTCTTCCAGAGCAACATAAATACTGGCAATATATCAACCAGTTACAGACTTTAATAGACACAACTCACTGTGGTCAGGCCAGCCCTTGTCCCTCTTAGACTATGATGCCTTCTGACAAGCACCCGCAGGAAGAACCAGTTTAAGCTTTGCAAATGGGAAGAAAGTTATTTAGTTGTGTAAGGACTTAGGAGAGGCCACTTTCTCAATCCCTCCACATGGAGAAAATAGGCTTCCAGCAGGGTTTGAAAAACAGCTTGTTACTACAAGTAAGGTAACTACTAGAGTGCAGTTAAGGTAGCCTTGTGGCTGATGCATTGGGGTGGAGTGCTGATCATCTGTATTCAAATCCTGACTTTCCTTTAGTCTCCTTTGCCTGAGTCACATACTCTCATGAGGAAACTGAGCCAGAGGGAAATAAAATGACTTGTACAAAGCAGGTCAGAGACAAGGCTAGACCTCAGGAGTCCTGATATATTTTGTTTTTCCTTTCCCACAAAATTTCCTCTCCTCTAAAATTTTGGTTTTTAAAATAATTATTTTATGTCAGTTTCATCCTGACAAATTGTTCTCCCTCAGCTGTCACTTTTCAAAATGCCTCCTCCAGCAATTTGTTTGGTAACAGGAAGGAAAAACTCTTTCAGGAAGATGAATCTTTTATACGGAAAAAAAGTAATCTTTCAAATCATGCTTGTTAAACAGCCCAGCTTTTTGTCATTCACCTTTTTCTATTTAATGGCTTCAGAAACACACCACTTAACTATTGGTTTGTCTGCTCTGGATGTGCCTTTATTTTTTCTCTATCTACAACAGATTATTTGACTTTTATTTTTTAAACCTTTCTTCCTTCTCTAAAGACATGTGCTTGGTCAACCAGAAGGTATGACCATAATGTAGGAAACACAGGAGGAAATTCCAGGGTTTGCATTATACAGGAGGTCTGACTAGATGGTCATAATGGTTCCTTCTGGATTTGTAATCTGTTAATCTATGAATCTCTGTCTTTGATTAGCCAAAACAAACATTGGGCTATTCCACCAGACTTTCATATCTGAATACCTCAGTAAAAATCTGGTTCAGGTAATTAAGGGAAATGAGGTTGTAGTGGCTCTGTCATATATTCCATTCCTATAAAGTAGTGTGTATTCACTATAACCTTAGACAGAGTACTGTTCTGAATAGATCAATGATCTGATTGGATGTAGCAAACCCTATACTCCTGGAGTGTCAGATGAGACTGTGGCAGAAATGTGTTCATATCATAAAAACACAATTCCACTCCCCACAACTCAACAGTTACTTTTCAGGGGCCCAGGACTAGAACAGCTCCAGGAGCGGGGGGAAGGAGGGTCCCAAGATCAGGATGGAAGAGCCTTGGCATAGCTGTGTGAGAGATCAAGACCAAAGTGGGAGTTAATATTGCAGGTGAGGGCTGAGGTGCGCTGACAGAGCTGTGCACAGCAGGCCTAGCATAACAAAGATTACTAAAGGCCGTATTTGAGGCACATTGCCAGACATGTGTTTGGGGCTCAGGGCTAGACTAGGGTGCAGAGGGAGGTTGCTATTAAGGTGCATAGGCAGAGCTGTGGTTTCTGCTGATTGTGATAGGAGAGGCATTGCAAGCCAAGACTGATATGCATTGATAGATCCATGTACAGGCGTAGGAGGACTAAACCAGAACAGGCTGTTGGGGGGCAGAGGAGGGGCTGAAGGTCCGGTCCAAGGTGCATTGGCATAGTTGTGGTTTCCAGGACTGGAATATGAGAGACTGCTGCAAAACAGAGCTGTGAGGCATTGGCAAAGCTGCCAAGGGGTCCCAGGGCTCCAATAGAAGGGAAAGCTGTGGGCCAGGATTCAGATGCATTGCCAGAGCTGTATGAGGAGACTTCTAGAGAGTCTCTGCCTGCTCTGTGCCTGGTTGTTACCAATGCTATCATTCCCTTACTTTTCCAAACATCAAAAGCCAGTCTCCACACCTCAAAAATGCATGTTTTTTATGTTTGCTCTAATAGAAGAGTCTTGTCTTATTGATTGCAATCCACATGCTGGCATGGCCGTGTGTAGCTTCAGAAGACAGAGAGAAGAAATCAATCAGAATCCCAGGGTACAGTGCTATTTCCCAGTTTAGTGGATTATCTCATTTCTCATTGTGGAAGGAATGCCCATCGCCAGGGCTTGGAACATGAAGCACTCAGCCTCATAAGCTCCCAGAGGTGCCCGCTTGTGATATTCAACAAGTAAATCAGCCTTCTGGAGACTGAGTGAGCTGACTGCCCAGCTCAAGTCAAAGGAAAAGAGAGGTGATCAGCCAGCCAGCAACATTCATATACATCGAGCCTGGGGCCAGTTGCAAAGGTAAGGTAAAAACACCATGTTTCAACTTTATCACTTTGATTCTTGGTGCTTATATTATATTTAGGGCTGTCAAGTGATTAAAAAAAATTTAATCGCGATTAATCGTGATGTTAAACAATAATAGAAAACTATTTATATAAATAGTTTTGGATGTTTTCCACATTTTCAAATATATTGATTTAAATTACAACACAGAATACAAAGTGTACAGTGCTCATTTTATATTTATTTTTTATTATAAATATTTGCACTGTAAAAATAAATGTGTGATGTCCTATTAACCTTATAATGTTTCTTATAATTTGCATATCTTAACTGAGACCTCATTGCTTCCCTTTTCTTTTTCCAAATCCATCCACAGATGTATCAGTACTCTGCAGCTGTGAGTTCCGCAGGTGAACGCTAGGCTGTGCATACAGAAATATTTCCTTTGATTGGTTTTTGATGTACTGTGCTTTCATGTCAGAGGGTGAATCAGAAGGACTGCCTGACCAGTTTTCATATAGTTCATAATTTTCTGCAGGTGACAAGCCTTTCACGTGTTCCAGGGAAGGGAAAGAAAGAAAGACAGATAGATAGAGACCTGCTTTTGATGGCTGACTGGAAGCCTTGATTTAGATGGCAAGCCACCAGCTTGTTACATTCTGAGCTCCCAAAATAGAACAATATACTTGCTATTTATTTTTAATCTTTATTTCTTTTATTACATCACCATATCATATCGAGTCATTTAGGTTTTTGTGGGATTTTTGCTTTCTTCCCTTGTGCTCTGTCCATGGTGCTGAATAGCTGATCATCCAGTTCAACTCTAAAGACTTGGGAAGAGTTTGCTCTTTTGCCACTTTATGTGGCCCATGATACCAGTGACTGACTGGTGATTGTGTGGGTCTCCTTGTAGCTATCTCAACTGATCCCCCAAGAACCTACTAAAAACAGGCAAACGTTGAAAGCTCCTAATCCCTTGTATTCTGTCAGGCTTTAACTTTCTGTGTCTGCTCCAAGTAGAATGGGTGGGAAGGGATCCCTGGCGTACAACCTGGAATTGTGGGACTGCTGAGTCCCCTTAACACTCCAGCCTGGGCTGTCTCTCACAAAGCTGTGCCAGTGACAAATGGCAAACCCTCCAGGTGCTGTGATCACTCAGCCATCAGTATGTGGAGCCCCACTCCCAGCTAAATTGCATTAATGCTCTCTAAGCCAGTCATTAATTATACAGAGAGAGGCACCAGCCAGTCACCCCAACCCTCAGTCTTGCACCCCAGAAATATACCATCTAACACTGCTCAAGACTCCTGGAACGGTGAAAACTCATGAATTAGTTCACCACTCTGACAAAGGGTAGTGGGTGTGCCACAGCCCGTTAATCTGAGCTGAGTTTCTCCAAGCACTTCAACCAAAGACACACTGTTTTAGGTAAAATATAAAACAGGTTTATTAACTACAGAAAGATCAATTTTAAGTGATAATAAGTAGCAGGCAGAGAGATCAAAGTTGGTTACATAAGAAATAAAAATAGAAACCCAGTCTAAATTTTAACTTCAACAAGCTAAGAAAGATTTGAATCAAACATCTTTTCTTACCCTAATAGATGTTACAGGCAGCTCACAGTTCTGAATACACAGGCTGTATTCCCTTTCAGCCTGGGACCAATCTCTCTAGTTCAAAGTCTTTGTCTGCCACACGATCTTCCAGGTGTTGAGATGAGGGAAGAGAAAGGCCCTGTGGTGATGTCACTGTCCCTCTTTTATGCTTTCCTCCAGCTGCCAGAAATATCTTTGCTGTATCACGAGTTAGGTCTCCTCCATCCTGTATGTGCCCTCTGAGGAGTCTCTGGGTGGCCATTGGGAGAGTGGATTCCCCTTAATGGGCTATCAGTATATTTTTGGCCAGTCCTGAGGTAAATCTATCTCACAAGGTGCTCCTTTGTTGCCACTCAAAGGCTGGCTGTAAGTGTCTCCCACCCTCACAACATATTTCAGTAACACACACATAGCAGTACCTCACAGGTTCAGATGCAATGGGAACACAACCAATTCAACAAGGTAGTAATGTTCAGCAGATCATGACTTCTCAAATGATACCTCACAAGGCATACTTTGTACAAAACAAATTACAGTCATATCACAGTGAGGGTTCCAGGGTGCTATTTTGAGGTACAGAGTGACGCAGAAGGAAATTGCTGCTGTTTGGGTCCCATGTGGCTTAGATCAAACTGGGGCCAGTACGAGGCTTTTCCAACTTGGAATTGTTTTAAGAGAACAGATTTCCTCCCTCCCCCGCCCCCCCTACTATTATTGGAGAAGTGCTGCAGGAGGAAGGTCAATGATCCCTTGAAACTCCAGTTTACAAGCCCAATGTCCTGCTTTGTACCTATAAGCCTCAGTGTATTATTTCAGTAAATAGCGGACACTTTTCAAAAAGCCATTTGAAAAAGGTGACCCTGAGCCCCTGAAGAGTGAGATAAGATATCCAGAGGACGAAGAGTCATTAGAAATCGAAACTAAAAATGCGTCAGCAGACTGATTACTGAGAAGGCTGCAGAGGAGTATGCACGACACAGATACACCTTGGACTGACCAGTCAGATGGAACACTTACCCTCTCAGTTTTGCTTCCTAACCTTATTCCCTTAGAACCACATTCTGCTCTCAGACTGTGGTGGATACATTAAAACTCCATTAATGTCAAGGAACAGCAAGGGAGAGTGGTTTTGTAATTAATTCAGAGAGTGTTCACTCAGGACAGTCTTGCCTCTGCCACAAGCATCCCGTGCACCCTTGGGCAAGTCATCTAACCCACAAATCCCATTTCAGCAGAGCATGTGCTTCATAGGGTAAAACCCCAGCCTCAAAAGTTGCTAGGAGTTTTTGCCATTAACTTTAATAGGGTCAGACTTTCACCCATAGATTGTAAGGCTGGGAAGGAGCACTGTGATCACCTCATTTCACCTCCTGCATAATTCATTCTTCAGTAAGACTGAGGCATGTGCATGAAGTTAAGCATGTGCTTAAGTGTTTTACCAAACAGGGTGGGCTTATCATAAGCATCTTTCCCAAATCTGGACCTTAGCGTCCAGAAATCTGGGTGCCTGCATGAAACCCTCTAAGCTTAATTACCAGCTTAGATCTGATATCGCTGCCACCATCCAAAAGATTCCATTTTTGTCTCTCACTCTGTCTCCCAAACCCTTCCCTTGTAACCCAAGGACCATATGCCCTGGATCTACAACAAAGTGAAATAACCCCACTTCCTCCCCTCTCTCTCCAACCCCACTGTCCTCTCTGGGCCTACACTGAATTACTATCCGCACCCCCTTTACCATCACCAATCCAAGTTAACGACTGTTCCTCTTCCACAAAGTAGACTAACCCCACAATACCAACGAAACAGAAAATTCTATCTCTCTTCCCCCTTAGCTTCTCCTCTCACCGCCAATTCCCTTTGGCTTCAATTCACCTCCGTAGACACTACACACAGACGAATAATTCCCTCCCCGTTCTTTAGCCATGCCTACTGAGACGAAAACTCAACAAAAGTTCCTTAACAAGGAAACTTTCATCCATAAAATAAAAAACAGGCAAACATTTGACATTGTCTCCTCATCAAGGTTGACTACACGCTATGGTCTTAAAAGCCTATATACAACAGTCCCTTATTCAAAAAGAGATATCAATTTAAACATTCCATCAACTACGGCAGATTTAATATACAAAAAAACCCAAATAACATCCTATTTTTTTTTAATACCTTTGACTAAACTTAAACTAATATTAAGAACTTAATATAGGAAAAAATCCCCTCTCATAGGCTATGCCAAACAAATGACACATACCCAAACATTCTCCTCACTTGTAAAAATCCGGGTTTTCTATTTGTCCTCTAGTTCATGTGCTTGTGGTTCGCTTTTTAAACCCTCCTTTACAGGTGAAAGAAACATTAACCCTTAGCTATCTGTTTATGACAGGGCTGCTGAACTGAGACCAAGGAGAAGTGAAAATGACCCACAGTGATAATGATCTTAGTGTATGTAATACAGTTCATTTGTAAGGACTCCGGAGCATTTCACAAACAGATCTTCAAGCTATCCAAAAAGAAGTTCGGCTGCCATTCAAGTGCAGGGTCTGGTCCAATGCCCTCTTTCATGAATTGGGTTTCACCTCAGCTTCTCTCTCCTGTAGCTCCATTCATACTGTTCAGACTCCATGCACATTTGTCTTCCCCATGGCTTTTCATTGAGCAATCACGCTCAAAACCTGAATTGCTGGCAAATTTCAGCAGAGTAAAAAATATAAGTTGAGTAGGTGGTTTCAGGGGGAATAAAGGGGTTGTTATGCTCTGTGCTGATTAATGAAATCAGAAAGTGGAGTGGAACTCATCTAATATCACACAGATAAAAAATAAAATACGTAGGTTAAAAACTCCCCACACAAAACTGCAGATTCCTTGAAATGTCAAAATATCTCATTATTCAGAAGATAAAGATGCAAAGAATAACAGGGTTTCAGTTATATGTGCCACATCATATCTCCTCCCCTCTATAATTTTTATAAAAATATTAGCATTCCAGTAAGTTATGATACCTTCCAATTTATATGTGTATATGAAATACTAAATGTTTGTGTCTGGAAGGAGCCTAGAGCCTGGAGCTCTCTGTTTAATTCTAAGAGCAGGAGAGCATCAGCAATGACCACATAAATGTCTTTACCAGAGCCTGGAACCTGCCCTTATTGGACCGTCTCTAGGCTGTGTGGGGAATTCTGTCCCTGTTGGTGGAGAGTATATTTCAATATAGGTAGATAAACAGATATAATCAAAGAGAAGGAGAGGGGACATAGACAGCCAAACTGGAGGCAATTTGATGCAGTGCATATGGTGCTGGTTGCAAAGTCTGGAAACCTTGCTCCTCTTCCTTGCTCTGACACTGACTTGTGTGACCTTTTGGCAAGTCATTTCACCTTTCTTTGTCCCCTTCCACCCTTTGTCTATGTAAGCTATTTGGGCAGGGATTGTCTATTGCCATATGTCTGGGGAGTGTCAGGTTCACCAACTGGTGCCTTGAGATGCAACTAGATTACAAAAAATAGTAAGATTGATAGAATACTCAGTTCTCAGCCTCTCTACTGCCAAGACAGGCTTTAGAAACAATAGTAATGGTGGTTTAACCAGGCAGTTATATGGTTTGCACGTCTCTGATTAATTTCATTGGAAGGCAGAGCAGAATAAATTGTGGAATCTAAATGTACTTTATTTAGTACATCCAGGTTTAGGCAGTTTCTGGCCTGCATTTATGCTCAATATCAGAACCATGGAAATCAGAGACACAGAAACTCTAGTGTCAGGGGTGGCTCCAGGCACCAGCGCAGGAAGCGCTAGCCTGGTGCGGCAAGCCACGGGGGTGGCCTGCCGGTCACCATGAGGGCGGCAGTCAGGCTCCCTTTGGGGGCATGCCTGCGGGAGGTCCACCATTCCCATGGCCTTGGTGGCAATTCGGCGACGGGGACACTGAAGGCATGGGAACTGTGGACCTCCCGCAGGCATGTTGCCGAATCAGCATGACCAGAGGACAGCCTGCAGGCGCGCCTCCAAAAGTCACCTGACTGTCGTTCTGGGGGTGGCAAAAAACATAGAGCCTCCCCTTTCTCGTGTGGTCCCATCTAATCATGCCTATCCAGCCAGGACAGAGGTCAGCTTCCTGCAGTGCTTTGTCCAGCCTAATTTTAAATTTGGCAATAGCCCCCCCTTGCCGGTTTCTGACAATTTCTGCTCCTTCGTGCCTAAACACCAGCTGTCTACTTTCCCAGGACAGCAAAATGGTGTTTGCCTTTCCCTTCTTGAAGTCCCCTTTCATTGCAAAGTGCATCCCACCAGAGAGGCCTTGACACATGCACCAACCTCCGTTCTCCACACCCCAGGGCATGGCACTTGCATTGCCTCTGCTAAGCTAATGGCTTTATTAAAGACAAGATTCAAGGGAGCTAAAAATAACCTCTCCCAGATCATAGGAGCAGCCAGTGAGCACAGCTTGAGAATGAAACTCCTGCTGTTGCTCATGACCTTGAGTGCTTTTCCAGAGTTAAAAATAGCATCAGGGTGCTGGAGTGGATGGTGGTGTCTCGATTCAGAAGAAACATTTTTCAGTAGGCTTGGGGAATATCTTAGCTCTGCTTCTGGCGATGGATAAGGTATTGAGGGGGGCTGGGTTTGAATGAAAGCAGGGTCTTGCTGCTGCTTGAGAACAGAAGGAATGGTATTTAGTAGTCAGAGTACAGGAATGGGAGCTGGGACTCTGGATCTCTATTCCCAACTCTGCCATTAAAGGAAGCCACAGGAAAGATAATCTAGTGGGTAGCACCCTAAGCTGGGACTCAGTAAATCTGGGTTCAATTCCTGATTCAGTGACTGACTCTCCTGATGTACTCTATCCCTCAGCTCCTCATCTACAAAGCAATAATGTTTATTACACAATCAATTTGTAAGTAGTTAGAGTCTCATAGGGTTATAAGCAGTAGCCAGCATGGATTTGTCAAGAATAAATCATGCCAAACCAACCTAATTTCCTCTTTTGACATGGTGATTGGCCTAATGGATAAGAGGGAAGCAGTGCACATGTTATGTTGATTTTAGTAAGGATTTTGATACATTTCACTTGACATTCTCATAAGCAAACTAGGGAAATAAGATTTAAATGAAATTAGACACACTAGGGTGCCCAAAGAATAATTATCAATAGTTTGCTGTCAAACTGGGAGGGTTTATCTAGTGGGGTATCTAGGGGTCGGTTCTGGGTTCTGTACTATTAATTATTTTCATCAATTACTTGGATAATGGATTGGAGAGTGTGTTTATAAGATGTGCAGATGACACCAAACTGGGAGGGATTGCAAGCACTTTGAAGGACAGGATTAGAATTCAAAACAAGCTTGGTGGTAGTACTGCTGGAAAGGATCTGGAGGTTATGGTAGATCACAAAATGAATATGAGCAGCAATGTAATGAAGTTGCAAAAAAGGCCTATATCTTCTGGGGTTTATTAACAGGATTGCTGTGTGTAAGATAAAGGTGGTAACTGTCTTGCTCTGGTGAGGCCTCACCTGAAGTTCTTGTGTCCAATTCTAGGTGCCACACATTAGGAAAGGTGTGAACAAATTGGAGAGAGTCCAGAGGAGGGCAATTAAAGTGATCAAAGGTTTAGAAAACCTGATTGCCAAGGAAAGGTTTAAAAAACTGGCATATTTAGTCCTGAGAAAAGAAGACTGAGGAAGTCACCTGACAGCAGTCTTCAATATGTTAAGGGCTGCTATGAAGGGGACTGTAATCAATTGTTCTCCATGTTACTGAAGATAGGACAAGAAGTAATGGGCTTAATCTGCAGCAAGGAAGAGTGAGGTTAGATATTAGGAAAAACTTTCTAACCATAAGGGGAGTTAAGCACTGGAACAGGATTCCAATTGGTCCTGCATCAGCTCAGGGGGTTGGACTTGATGAGTTCTCAAAGTCCCTTCCAAGCCTACGTTTCTATGATTCCATGAAAATGGAGATAATACTTTCCTACCTCACTGGGGTGTTGGTAGGTTAAAGTCATGAACAATTGTGAGGAGCTCAGAGACTACAATCAGCAATGTATAAGTACGTGGACTATCTTGCCTTGAGTGAGTCACTTCACCTGTTTGTGTTGCATTTTTTCCCATCTGCAATATAGGCATTAATAATACTGACCTCCCCCTCAGGAAAGTCACGACAATTGAGGAGTGTTTCTGGAGTGGTTTGAGATACCTCGGTGAATGGCATAGTTAGACATGCTAAGTGTTGTTATTCTATGCTGTGGTGTTATTATTCTATGCTAAATTTCCTCTGTGGGACCAGTGCATTCAGCTCTCCCTGGAAAACTAGGAGGAGGTTTTGGTTAGAACAAATTATGATGATGTCTTGTTGAAAATTTTCCATCAAAACAGATTTTCAATGAAAAATTGTTTTTTCTACTATTTTTTTTTTTTGGTGAAGAGTATCTGTTATTATCCAATTTTTTCATTGAAAAACAAAGCCTGAAAACCAAAATATTCCAATTCTGAACTGCCACTGCAGTGTCTCAAGGGAGCTGTAATTTAGGTGTCTTGTGCTCCCATTTTTTTTTGCAGGCTGGGCTCCCCAGCTGGACTTTATCTCCCATGACGTACCATGCCCATGATGCTCCCATGATGCACCACCTCACCAAGATGGGAGACAGATGCATCAAAGTATATACAGTCTGACCAGAGAGTCTGACTGAAAAGTGCCAGACTGACAATCCTGGAAGTCTCTTTTGTAACCTAAGGCAGCATCAGCCCCAGTGCAGAATTTGTATATGGGTGCACACGCTCACACCCACACGCTGCCTCCAGCCAATGTCCCTCAGCTCAGCTCTGCAAGAGACTGCTTCAAAAGTGGAAAGAGGAGCTCCTGTTTCTTGTCCCATTCAGTCCTTGGCCTGTGCTAGAAAGGCCTTTCACCAATATTGACGTTGTATGAAAGTGCTTCTGTGATATGGACACCATTTGTTATCAGCAGTGTGTTATTTTACAGTCATCCAGTGCAGACAGTGTTGTGTCCTTTGCTCCTTCCTGAATATACAGGACTAATCTGTTGCATATTTCTTCTTTATGCTTTGATATTATCTGTTGAGTTGTGTCTCTGTGTGTGCAGATGTAGTCAGATCCACACTAGGCTCAGTGCTGCTGGATGCGCTGTGCAACCCCTTCTCCCCCACTCTTCCGCCTTCCTTGGCAAAGAGTTTCAGGGTCCATGAGACACCCTGGTTGGCGGGTAGCCTTGAGATTACATTAGTTTTGCCCCTCAGGGTTTTGTGCCTTGTGAGTAACATGGGCAAAACCAAGTCTTTAAAGCACCAGGACACAGAGAGCAATCACCAGATGGTGGCAGTGCCTGGATAGATAAACAGAAATGTGTGGGTGCAGGGGAGTTTATGTGTAGAAGGTATTCCAAGCTCTGTCTGAGCAGGGGATTTTGGGGTTAGGAGGATTACAGTTTGCATGTGGGGCTGGAGGAGGGACCTTGATGGGATTGGAGGCTCAGCTTCACTGCAGCACTTCTGCCTCAATAACTCTTTGTAAAGGGGGAAAATATAAAATCCACATATCCTCCACTCCTAGAAATTCTCCCTGGTGGTTTCAGAGCAGACTACTGATCTGAGCAGCACAGCCTGACAGCTGAACTCTCCCAGCTCCACTGAGGACTAGGCAGATCACACTCTGGTGGGGATCACGCCTTTGGCTGACAAACCACGGCCAGCACTCAGGAGACAGTGCCTGGAGTTCTAGGCAAGCTGAAGAAAAAGAAAGAGCTCTTAAAGGTAGCACTGGCTGACAGCTCGGGAAGCTGAAATAGAATAAATAGCCCCCCACCCACTCCCACACACAGAGTCCCCGGATATATGGTCCCTGACAGACAAACACACACCTCTCTGCTCCCACAGCCCCTTAACTCACATGGCTTCCTGATACACACTCATTGACAGTACGTCCACACGCGTTTTCAAAAGCCACCTAGATGACCAAGTCCCTTTGAATACCAAGTACCTAAATCACTTACAGCTGCCTAAAGCAATAATAATAAATATTAGGCTGAGATTTCCAGCACTGCTTAAGGGATCTGTGCAGCCAAAATCCCACTGAAATGCTTTTGGAACAGGGCATCCAGCTGTTTTTGGCTTTTTGGAAAACCCCAGAGGAAAATAATACTCGTTTTTCATTTTTACGAGCTGTTCAAAACCAACAGCAGGTAGCACCCAGCATTCTGACAACACTCTAGCAAATCAATTTGTGTACCCAACACCCCTACTGGGTAAACAGGGAAGTCATTATCCCCATTTCACACATGGAGACCCTGAGGCACAGAGAAGGGAAGTGAGTTGCCCAAGGTCACACAGCAGGCCAGTGGCAAAGCTGGGGACAGAACTCATGTGCAGCTAGAGAGCAGTGGGCCTGACTCTCAAAGATGCTGGCCACCTGCAGCTGCCAAGGACTTCACTGGAGTTTGAGGATGCTTAGCACTTCTGAAACTAAGCCAAAGTTCAGGGAGACACCATGAGGTACTGATTTTCTAGCATCATTCTAATAGTTAAGTGGGACATCGTTGTTATTGTCAAAAAATTTTCTCCCCACTATTGCTTCTGATTATTTTTTGGAAGCCAGCATTGGTTTGTTATTGTGAAGTTTCTTGTAGACATTGGTTTGTTACTGTAGGGTTTCTCCTGATACCTCTTTCCTATCATAAAGCTAATTTATTTATTGAGATTTATATGCAAATGTGGCTTTTTGTGGGTGTGCTGCTTTGTTATTGTAGAACTGGCCATAGCCAGTTATTGTTATTGCAGGGTTGCTCTGGATCATTGTTCTGAAATCCTAAGGGCAGAGCTTAGCTGTAAAAAAAAATCCAACATACCTGCAAGAAGTTTTACTATCGCCCAAGGGCCAGATCCTCAGTGGGCGTAAAGTGACATAGGTCCATTGACTTTAATGGTGCTAAACTGTTTTATACCTGCTGAGATCTGAGACGACATTCTGGTGACAAGTTCTTCCCCATCCACTGGAATTTCTCCTCTGTACCTTTAATATGGATCTGTTCCTTTTTTTGTTTTTCCTTTTATAATTTCACTCTGTTTTTTTGTCTCCCCTCTGGGTTGCTCTAAGGGGAGCTGACAGTGAAGTTAAATCCACCTGGTTCTCCTTCCTGACCATCTGTTTCCATGTCAAAACATTTAAGTACTGGAGAAGATGGTGCTTTTTAACATTAGGACTGAAAGTTGGAACCCAAGCCAGGGCTTCAGAGCTGCTTCCCCTGGAACCTGGGGTTCTTTGCAGACCAAACTGTCTCCTCAAATTACATCTGCAATGTGAAGCTGTTTTAATTTTGGAATTTTATGCTTGAGAAACACACACACATACCAGCATTCCTGCCCCTACCTGGCACATGCTAATGGAAAGTAAAAGCTAAAGGGTTTTTTTTTTTTGTTGCTTCTGTTATCTTATTTTACATGCTTAAATTAACTCCTGGGTGTCTGGATTCCCTACTAGTGTAATGTGTTTGCACAAAAGCTCTGCTTAGTGGGTTTTATTGCAAATCACCTCAGGCAAGATGGAAAGAGGCATTTTACATTTATAACTTTGCCATTGCCATTGGATGCCCTCCTCAAAAAACTCACCATCTCAAATAGCACTGATGGGATCCCCTGGTTGGTAATCTCAGCACAGAGACCAACGATTGAATGAGGCTTGGAGACTCAATCATTCCCCTCTTGCACTCATTCGTGCAGTTAAATGTGATTCCCTGCGTCCACCAAGCCTGAGAGATGCTCTGATTATTCGGGCTTGAGTGAGTGAGAGACTCACTACAAGAGACAGAGAAGAAGGCATGAACTGGTAGGAGACTAGACATGCAAAGCCAAACGACGGAAGTTCTTTGTTGGGTAGTAATTTACCGCAAGAGTTGCACCAGTGACTCAGCTCAGTGGGACTCTCTGAGGATGAACGCGCTGGTCAGGAATACGTTTAGGCTGGAAGTGAGAGGAAGGTTTCTAATCATCAGAGGTGTGAGGTTAGAACATAAGAACATAAGACCGGCCATACCAGGTCAGACCAAAGATCCATCTAGCCCAGTATCTGTCTACCGACAGTGGCCAATGCCAGGTGCCCTAGAGGGAGTGAACCTAACAGGCAATGATCAAGTGATCTCTCAAGAGAGAGATCTGGCCACAGGCTAATGGAAATAAAAGCTAAAGGTTTTTTTTTTTGTGTTTGTCATCTTATTTTACATGCTTAATTAACTCCTGGTGTCTGATTCCTACTAGTGTAATGGTTTTGCACAAAAGCTCTGCTTAGTGGTTTTATTGCAAATCACCTCAGGCAAGATGGAAGAAGGCATTTACATTATATTCTGCCATTGCCATTGATGCCCTCACTCAAAAAACTTCACCATCTCAAAATACAATGATGGGATCACCCTGTTGGTATCTCAGCACAGAGACCAACGATTGAATGAGGCTTGGAGACTCAAATCATTCCCACTCTTGCACTCATTCGTGCAGTTAAATGTGATCCTGCGTCCAACCAAGCTGAAGATGCTCTGATTATCGAGCTGAGGAGTGAGAGACCTCCACTACAAGAGACAGAAAGAAGGCATGAACTGGTAGGAGACAACATGCAAAGCCAAACGACCGGAAGTCTTTGTGGTAGTAATTTACCGCAAGAGTTGCACCAGCTGACTCAGCTCAGTGGGACTCTCTGAGGATGAACGCGCTGTCAGGAATACGTTCAGCGCTGGAATGAGAGGAAGTTTCTAATCATCAGAGGTGTGAGTTAGAACAAAGAACATAAACCGCCATACCAGGTCAGACCAAAGATCCATCTACCCAGTATCGTCTACCGACAGTGGCCAATGCCAGGTGCCCTAGAGGGAGTGAACCTAACAGGCAAATGATCAAGTGATCTCTCTCACGCCATCCATATCCATCCTCTGACGAACAGAGGCTAGGACACCATTTTACCCTTCCTCTAATAGCCATTTATGAACTTAGCCACCACGAATTTATCCATTCCTAAACATTGTTATAGTCCCAGACCTTCACAACCTCCTCAGGTAAAGAGTTCCACAAGTTGACTGTGCGCTGTGTAAGAAGAACTTCCTTTATTATTGTTCTTAAACCTGCGCCTATAATTCATTTGGTTACTACCTAGTTCTTGTATTAATGAAAAGTAAATAACTTTCCTTATCCACTTTCTCCACATCCACTCATGATTTATATACCTCTATCATATCTCCCTTAGTCTCTCTTCCAAGGCTGAAGAGGCCTAGCCTCTTTAATCTCCCTCATATGGATCCTCTCCAAACCCCTAATCATTTAGTTGGCCTTCCGCTGAACCTTTTCTAATGCTAGAATATCTTTTTTGAGGTGAGGAGATCACACTCTTACACAGTATGGAGATGTGGGCGTACCATGGATTTTATATAGGGCAATAATATATTCTCAGTCTTTCTCTATCCCCTTTTTAATGATTCCTAACATCTTGTTTGCTTTTTTGACGCTCTGCACACTGCGGGACATCTTCAAGAGAACTATCACGACGATGCCAAGATCTTTTTCCTGACTGTTGTAGCGTAAATTAGCCCCAACTCATTTCTATGTATAGTTGGGTTATTTTTCCACATGTGCATCACTTTACATTTATCCACATTAAATTTCATTTGCCATTTTGTTGCCCCAATCACTTATTTTGTGAGATCTTTTTGAAGTTCTCACAATCTCTTTGGTCTAACTATATAATCCTGCCCCTGGAAATTTCCACTACCTGCGTCTGACGAAGGGGTATTCACCCACAAAGCTCACGTCCAAAACCTCGTTAGTCTATAAAGTGCCACAGGATTCTCTGCTGCTTTTGAGTAACTTAGTCATCTGCAAACTTTGCAACCTACTGTTACCCCTTTCTCCAATCATTTATGAATAAATAAATAGCATTGGTCCTAGACTGACCTTGGGAACCCACTAGCTACCTCTCTCCATTGCTGAGAATATACCCATTAATTCCTACCCTTGTTCCCTGTCATTAGCCAGTCCTCAGTCCATGAAATGACCTTACCTTTTATCCCATGACAGCTTAATTTACGTAAGCCTTTGGTGAGAGGACCTTGTTAAAGGGCTTTCTGGAAATCTAAGTACACTATGTCTACTGGATCCCCCTTGTCCACACTTTTGTTGACCCCTTCAAAACGCTAATAGATTCTAAGACACAATTTCCCTTTACAGAACCATTTTGACTATTGGTCAACGTTTATATTTTCTATGTGTCTGACAAATTTTTATTCTTAACTATGTTTCGACTATTGCCTTGTACCGATGTTAGACTTCAGTCTGTAATGCGGGATCACCTCTAGAACCCTTTTTAAATATTGGCATTACATCTACTAACTCAGTCATTGGTACCGAAGCCGATTTAATAGGACAGGTACAAACCTTAGTTAATTAGTTCCGGCAACTTCATAATTTGAGTCTTTCAGAACCTTGGGTAATGCCATGTGTCCAGTGACTGTTAATTGTGAATTATCAATTAATTCCCAAACCTCCTCTAGTGACACTTCATGCTGTGACAGTTCCTCAGTTTGTCACCTACAAAAGCCATTCAGATTGGGAAATCTCCCTGAACCTGACCATCATTCAATAGGAGAGTGCGGGACAACTACTAACTTTTCAGTGGGTGCTTGATAAGTTTGTGCAACTCAGGATTAACTGATGGCATTGGTTGATAGCAAGGACTGGACTTGACTGACACAGGAGTCCTTCCATGGCCTATGTTTCCTGGTACTGTACTGTCAGGCATGGTTTGGAATCTGGGCTCATAGCAATGTGGGCCGTGGTGACATGAACGGCTGGGAGGGCTAGCTACCCCAAGTACATGCCTAACTATGGTAAGCCTCCCACTCTACTCACCACTTCGGTTACACTATTTTTAGCATGTGGATG
Source organism: Chelonoidis abingdonii (assembly GCF_003597395.2). Taxonomy (NCBI): domain Eukaryota; kingdom Metazoa; phylum Chordata; order Testudines; family Testudinidae; genus Chelonoidis; species Chelonoidis abingdonii. Next base: position 162,825,779 of record NC_133770.1, on the reverse strand, counting down.
AGACCTAGCCTGGTATGTCTTCTCCTCCTTGGAACGTTAAATATCTCCAGCTCCAGAGTATAGACCTAACCTCTGTGTGTCCTTCCGTTCCAGCTTCAGTCTTCCCAGAGATGCACGAGTCCTGAACCTGCCTGTGGCAGGTGGGGGGGATTTTCTGCATGTTCCATTCAGAGAGGAGAGATTACAGTGTAAACTACGATCAGCAGGGAGAGGAATTACGCCATGAGACCCATGGGAAGAGCTCTGTTTCCAACGGAGGGAATACTAATTATTTTTAGAAGAGCAGATTTTCAAAGGAACTCAGCCCAGCAGATCCCATGCGTGACATGTAGCAACCTAGACGACATCCAAACATGCTTGAACTCTGAAAATCCTGTCCCATACTTATCTGCATATGGACTCAAGAACGTAAAATGTGGATCAGAGTCTGGTGTCTGATTGGAATTTTGGACACGTCTCCAAAATTGGTGGTGACTACGTCTGGTTCTTTAAGGGACCATTTCAACTAATAGATGCGGGGCTGGCGCTTTGAAACCCAGGCAAACTGGCAATGCATCATGACCACTCTTGACTCTATTAAGAATATATTCCAGCACAGCATAATCTATCTATGTACTACCGTGTCTTAGGTATTTATAATACATTAATCAGATCATTGCATACACATTCTCCTAAAGCTGCTTTTGGGAGAGGCAGGCTACAACGATAAAGAGCCTTACCCAGCATCTAGATGGATGTCCATCTGTCACGGTTCCTTTCCAACACTCTGAACCCTTTAGGGTACAAATGTGGGGACTGCATGGACACATCTAAGTATTTAACTAGGCTTACGGATCTGGAACACCTTGCCACCATCCAGAAATTTCAGTGCGTGGATACTTCTTGTCCGCCTCGCCAAACCTCGCCTCCCTGGGCAGCCTTGAAGGCTTCACCAATTCCCTGAATGAAATACATCGATCCAAACCTTGGATCTTAAAAACACAGAGAAATTAACCATCTCTCCCCTTTCCCCCCACCTAATCCCTGGTGAGTCCGATCCAATCCCCTGGATCTTAAAGAACTAAGGAAAATCAACTTCAGGTTTCTTTAAAAGAAAGCTTTAATTAAAGAAAGAAAGAAAACAATGCAACCTCGTAAAATCTGGATGACAAAATACTTATCAGTGGTAAATCAGATTCATATAGCCAGGAACCCCCTCTATGCCTTAGGTTCAAAGTTACAGCATACGCAGAGGTCAAATCGTTTCAGCAAAAAAGACATTTAAAAGTTGAGAAACACAAAAAATAAAACTATATCGCGCCTTGTTGCTGTTTACTTACAATTTTGGAACCATGAGAGACTGATTCAATAACCATTTGAGAGTCCTGGATGACATCTTCGCCTCTTAGTTCCAAAGAGGGAGAACAACATGCAATTGAACAAGAGCACAAACAAAGACTTCCCTCCACCAAGATTTGAAAGTATCTGTCCCCTTTATGTCTCTGTCAGGTGCAGCCAGGTAGCTGAGCTATTAACCTTAGCGATAAAAAGCATTAACCCTACACTACCTGCCCTACGATGGTATGTTATAATACATTAGTCAGTATACTGTACACATCTCCTAGCTGCTTTTGGAGAGGCAGGCAGCTAGAGTAAAGATCTACAGCACATCGAGGTAGGACAAGCGTGCATAATTCGTCCCATCGCTTGCTAAACAGACACATGCTACCTAGCCTCTGAGGTGGCGGTGGCATTTCGCAGGCCCGAAAGGCAGGAAAAAAATACATTAAATCCATACACCCTCATGGGTGACAGATGCGACCTTTCCTTGGCAGGTTCATTAGCGTACTGTGCTCAGACCCCTGGTTAATCTATTGTAGAGATGAACTGGGCACGTCCCTCCAACTTTCAATAGCTCATCGGTGCAGCTGCGCATTGGATAGCTTGTCCGGACGAGTTACCGGCTTTAGGCTTATGGTAGTCCTCTGCAAAACCGTGTATTCCCAGCTGGTTTGGGTACGAAACCACTGGAGATGCCCATCGCCACTGGTAAGATGAAGCGCCTATTATAACCCATGGCTGTAGCATGTTCTGGATCTCCTTTCTAATAGCAGCTTGGCGTATGAGTACACCCGGTTAAAGGTGGTGTTCTAAACTGGGTGAACATTAACCTGTGTCAATGAGTGGTATGCCTGTTCGTGCCATCTGGAGTGGCGAGAAGCGAATGGCGCGAAGCAGTGGTCACAGCTCCTTGATTGTTGCCGCGCGGGCGTCAGGGTTGTGAGAGGTTCACTCTTCCAAGCCAGCCGTCCTTTATTTCCCCGTCGTAGTAGAGCACTGCAGCCACTCAGTTCATCTCCTCCCTCGGACTGTAAACTGACTAAACCTGTAACGTCTCTGGAATAAAAGGGCTGAGAGAATAACCTGACACTTTGGGTTTTAGTGAGGAATTGGCAATGCTATGGTATCTAAGCAGCTCCCAGGCGGCTCTTGATCCTGTGAATGCCCTTCCCATGATGCTTCCATCTTATGGCCTCTGAGGCCTTCGAAGGACCATATACCGTGGTCTCCTACGTGAAGGAATTCTCTGGTATGTTTATCATACAGCCTTTTTGCTCTTACCTGCTATTCCTTTAGGTTTTTCTCCTAGCAATGGGCTAAAGAGTGTCGAGGTGTTTTTGTAAGTTGCTTACAAGTCCAGAAATGTTAGTTCCTGGGAGGGTGTAGAACCCTCCCATTGTTGCTTCACTCTATTGAGTAATGGCCCTTAAACTCGTGGCATACACAAGTTAAAATGTGAACCCTAAACTGGATGTTGGTACAGCCCTGAATAGCAAAGACAACTGCTGCAAACACTAGGTCAGTCGTTGGAGTGTTCATATCACGAATCTTACGGATCATGCCCCCAAAGTTCCTAAAGCTTTCCACCAGGTCCATTGTTTGATGGTGTAACGTGGTGGCAACCAGTGATCACCCCATGAGTTTCCCACAGTCTTCGGGCCTGCCAGGAAATTAGATTCTGAATCCGTAAGGATATCGGTAGGGCCAACCTATCCCTGGCAAAAAATGTCATTAAGGGCTGGCACATCAGCTTTAGCCTGGTGTTGCCTAGAAGCTAGACTGCTCCGGCCATCGGGTAGCCAAAGTCACGAACAGTCAGTACGTACTGTTGTCCTCTGGGCATCTTTCTGGGAAAGAAACTCACGAATAATCCACAGCTATTCGGCTGAAATGGGGATCTCAGTTATGGGATTTTGGGGGTTTTTTTTTTTTGTGGCTGGGAGAGCGGCCTTGACCTGGTCTTGGGGGCTTCCCACCTCTTTGGCACACTCACAAGAACCGGACCATATTTGGCAACATCCTTTCCCACCCCTCCAGTGGAAGGACTTCCCCACTCTGTCTTTCGTTCTGTTCACACCCAGCATGCCACGGGATGAGCATCGGCTAAGCTTGAAGAGCTTCGCCGGTACTAGCTTGGAACCACCAACCGTTTGTGCGGTCTGCCATTCTTCCTGTGTCCCCTGAAAGAAATTTCCTTGTATCAAATCTTTGGCTATATAACAAACGCGCGGGCTTGGTCGGGTAGAAGAGCTGATTGACGTGGTGGCCAGGGGAGTGCTCCCGTGCCGCCCCGGCCAAGTTCCGCATCGCTGCTTCTGAAAGGCTGCATATGACTGACACTGAGCTAGACAAGATCTGGAACTGTGGGGTCCTCTTGACTGGGGACACGCAAGTTCTTCCTCAGCCGTGACTTGGCTGGTCCCTCTGGAACGATGTAGGTGATGGGGTTGTTTCGCGTTGCCGTGAACCATCTCCGCGGTCACCTGGGGTATTTCCGCTCTGGCTGAGCCTCTCGATATGGTTGTCTGTTGCTCTGCCATTCAGGCTCACATGGCCCCTCTGCATTGAGTTGAAGATGTGGTTGCAATTTCTGGTGCGGTGCTGGTTGTTGTCCAGTTCCGGGCCTGGGACTGAGGTGGCTGTGCTGGTTCCGGCCATTGCAGGGGATTCGCGGGGTTCCCCCCCCCCCCGCCACTACCTCGTGTCGGGTTTTCTGGTAACTACAGATGGGGCTGTCTGGTGACGGCTCAGAAAAGAATGGGTCAGGAAGCTTGCCTGGTTTGGCTGCGTCACTATTCACTCTCCTTGCTCCCGGCTTCACCTGGTTGCCAAGTCTTCTCCCATAGCATCTGATGAAAATTGTCATTAGACTGCAAAAAGTCCACATTCCGGACCAGCATTTGTACTTGACAGGCAGTTCAGCTGTAAGGCAAGTCTACAGGCTTTGACATGAAGGGGTAAATGGTCACTTTGGCCTTTGGGTTGATGAGTTTGGATCCACGAAGGGATTGGTGGATACTGACACTTGTGCCCGCGGTGTCTCTCCACACGGTAACCTTCTTCCGCCCACCTCAGAATTTTCCCATCGCTCCAAAGGGATTTGAGAGGTATCTGGGCCGGGATCTTGGTGTGATGTGGGTAATGACTTGCACCGGTGGGTTCTTTTGGGCAGTTGCCTTTATATGTCGCCAGTTCATTACAAACTTATAAGCGATCTTCCAGCTGACGGGTCACTGGTCGAGGTGAGTTACTGGAGACTGGTGAGGTGGAGTGAATAGGGTGTCTATCTTTCCTTGGGTTGTAGGTGGGTTTTTGGGTGCGCCTCGTTGTAGGGTTATTGTCGGTGTCCCCTGGGGTTTCATTCCCCTTTACAGTACTTTCTTGCTTTCTGCACCTGTCCCATTGGCTCCAATTCTCCCCGCCTTGGTGAGATTTGGGTTTTCCATCTGTATGTACCGTGCTATGTCTCAGGAACACCATCCAAGAACTGCTCCATTTGTATGAGGAGGTGCAGGTTCGTCAATGGATTGAACATTGTTCCTGATATCCAGGCTTAATAATTCTTTCCAACATAGTAGGACGTGTATTGGAAATGACCCATCTGGTTTCCACTTTGGGTTCTGAAAACGTCGAGTCGGACATGATCCGGGGTATCCCCATTCTGGCATCGCCCTTGGTTGAAACAGTTTATAATCGTTCTTTTGTCGCTTTGGCATTTGCAGACACCACCTCTGCTAAGGTCTGAGGGTACCTAGCTCTAGCCATGTACTGTCTTCAGAATGCTAAACCCAATGCCACTCTTTCAAAATTTTCTAAGAAGGCCTCAATGTCAATCACCTGCCTTGTAGGTGGGAACTTTCTTGTGCCGGTTGAATCAACAACTGCGACGGGGTTAGGATTAGGTTGGTTCCGTTGCATTCCTGTTCTATATTTCAGGCCTGTTGTAAGGCCCTCTCTGTTTTTTCCATCTCTTGTTGGTGGGCTGCATCTTTGGCTTCTTGTTCCCTTTATCGGCCTGCCTCTCTTCTCTTCTCTTTATCTCCATCTCTTGCATCTCTTTTCCATGTTCTCGCTTGTGTCGCGTCTTTCATTTGTTCTCTGCCTCATTTTGCCTTGAAGTCATGGTTTTTGTTTTCTTGGTGTTGGGGGCCCTCTTCGTGGTTAGTGTTGAACTGTGCTGGCTCTCCTGTTGTCTCCTGGATCTGCAAGCAACTCCGTTATAACTTACTAGGCCTCTCCTGAAGCAGTTAAAAAGCAAAAGAAAACCCTCTTTTGTTATTACAAAGTGTTCTGGCTGGAGTGCTTTCTGACGCACATAAGGCTGCTTGTTTAAACATAACGACACACGTTACCTTTAATAGCTCCGATGCAAGTATCAGGAGCAAGGAAAAAAAAATTCTCTGCTGCAGTTTTAAAATAAACCTCCCTCTGCTTATAACCAGCTAGCAAGAAGCAAATTAATAATCTTACTGGCTTGCGATTCTTATCTTCCCACTTCGCTGCTCAC
>NC_133770.1:162816521-162819927 GCF_003597395.2 Chelonoidis abingdonii | reverse complement strand
ATCTCTCTCACGCCATCGCATTCCATCCTCTGACGAACAGAGGCTAGGACACCATTCTTAGCCCTTCCTGGCTAATAGCCATTTATGACTTAGCCACCACGAATTTATCCATCCTTTTAAACATTGTTAAGTCCCGACCTTCACAACCTCCTCAGGTAAAGAGTTCCACAAGTTGACTGTGCGCTGTGAAGAAAACTTCCTATTATTGCTTAAAACTGCTGCCCTATTAATTCATTGGTAACTCCTAGTCTGTATTATGGGATAAGTAAATAACTTTCCTTATCCACTTTCCACATCACTCATGATTTATAACCTCTATCATATCCTCTCCTTATCTTCCAAGCTGAAGAGGCCCTAGCCTCTTTAATCTCTCCTATATGGATCCTCTCCAAACCCCTAACATTTTACGTTGGCTTCCCTGAACCTTTTCTAATGCTAGAATATCTTTTTTGAGGTGAGGAATCACACTCTGTACACAGTATGGAGATGTGGGCGTACCATGGATTTTATATAAGGGCAATAAATATATTCTCATCTTATCTCTATCCCTTTTTAATGATTCCTAACATCTTTTTGCTTTTTTGACTGCCTCTGCACACTGCGTGGACATCTCAGAGAACTATCACGACGATGCCAAGATCTTTTCCTGACTCTGTGTAGCTAAATTAGCCCCCATGACATATTCTATGTATAGTTGGGTTATTTTTCCAATGTGCATCACTTTACATTTATCCACATTAAATTTCATTTTGCCATTTGTTGCCAATCACTTAGTTTTGTGAGATCTTTTTTGAAGTTCTCACAACTCTTTGGTCTAACTATATAATCCTGCCCCCTGGAAATTTCCACTACCTGCGTCTGACGAAGGGGTATTCACCCACAAAGCTCACGCTCCAAAACCTCTGTTAGTCTATAAAGTGCCACAGGATCTTCTTGCTGCTTTTTGAGTAACTTAGTATCATCTGCAAACTTTGCAACCTCACTGTTACCCCTTTCTCCAATCATTTAATGAATAAATAAGCATTGGTCCTAGACTGACCTTTGGGAACCACTAGCTACCTCTCTCCATTGCTGAGAATAACCATTAATTCCTACCCTTGTTCCCTGTCATTAGCCAGTTCCAGTCCATGAAATGACCTTCCCTTTTATCCCATGACAGCTTAATTACTAAGACCTTTGGTGAGGGAACTTGTTAAAGGCTTTCTGGAAATCTAATACACTATCCTAACTATCCCTCTAGAACCCTTTTTAAATATTGGCATTACATTAGCTAACTTCCAGTCATTGGGTACCGAAGCCGATTTAAAGGACAGGTTACAAACCTTAGTTAATAGTTCCGCAACTTCATATTTGAGTTCTTTCAGAACTCTTGGGTGAATGCCATGTGGTCCCAGTGACTTGTTAATGTGAAGTTTATCAATTAATTCCAAAACCTCCTCTAGTGACACTTCAATCTGTGACAGTTCCTCAGATTTGTCACCTACAAAAGCCAGTTCAGATTTGGGAATCTCCCTAACCTGACCAGCCATTCAATAGGAGGAGTGCGGGGGACAACTACCTAACTTGTTTTCAGGTGGTGCTTGATAAGTTTGTGAACAGGATTATATGATGGCATTGGGTGTGATAGCAGAGGACTGGACTTGATGACACAGGAGTCCCTTCCAGGCCTATGTTTCCTGGGTACTGTATGTCAGGCATGGGTATTGGAATCTGGCTCATAGCAATGTGGCCGTGGTGACATGAACGGTGGGAGGGGCTAGCTACCCCAAGTACATGCCTACTATGGTAAGCCCCTCCCACCACTCATTCCACTTCGGTTACACTATTTTTAGCATGTTGATGGGAGCTAGCATGGTTATGTCTTCTCCTCCTGGAACTTATATCTCCAGCTCCAAGTATAGACATAACCTGTGTGTCTTCCGTTCAGCCTTCATCTTCCAGAGATGCAGGGAGTACCTTGAACTCTGCCTGGTGCAGGTGGGAGGGATTTTTCTGCATGTTCCATTCAGAGAGGAGGAGATTAGTGTAACTACGGCACAGCAGGGAGAGGAATTACTGCCTGAGACCATGGGAAGAGCTCTGTTTCCAAGGAGGGATATAATTATTTTTAGAGAGTCAGATTTTCAAAGGAACTCAGCTCCCAGCAGATCCCATCGTGACATGTACAACCTGAGACTGACATCCAACATGTTGAACTCTTTTGAAAATCTGTCCCATACTTACTGCAGATGGACTCAAGAAGTAAAATGTGGATCAGAGTCTGTGTCTAGATTTGGATTTTGGACAGTCTCCAAAGTTGGTGGGTGACTAGGTCTGGCTTTTCTTTTTATGGGACCATTTCAACTAATAGATGCTGGGGGCTGCTGCTTGTGGAAACCCAGGGCAATGGCATGCAATCATGACACTTCCTTGACTCTATGTTAAGAATATATTCCAGCACAGCATAATCTATCTATGTACCTACCTGTCTTAGGTATTTATAATACATTAATCAGTATAATGCACACATTCTCCTAGCTGCTTTTGGGAGAGGCAGGCACTAGAGGTAAAGAGCCTTACAGCATCTAGATAGGAGTGTCCATCTGTCAAGGTTCTTTCCCCACTCTGAACTTTAGGGTACAAATGTGGGGACCTGCATGGACACATCTAAGCTTAATTACTAGCTTAGATCTGGTAACACTGCCACCATCCAGAAATTTCAGTGTCTGGATCACTTCTTGTCCCCTCCCAAAACCTTCCCCTCCCTGCCCACACACTTCATTCACTACAGTTGGAAAACTGGGTAAAGTCACTAGAGCTTGGTAAATATCCTGCAGTTAAAGTATTTAAAAAATAATCAACCACTTCTTCTGGTCACAATTTAGCCACAACTAATTTAGAGCCAATTTTTGCCAACCCTACTCACACATGGTAGTCCTTTACTTCTAAGGTATTCCTAGTAAAATCAGCGGCACTATTCACACAGGGCTTAGCTACACTTGAAACTCCAAAACGCTGCCACAGGAGCGCTCCCGTGGCAGCGCTTTGAAGTGCGAGTGTGGTTGCAGCGCCAGCGCTGGGAGAGAGCTCTCCCAGCGATGCAGGTACTCCACCTCCCCAAGGGGATTAGCTTACAGCACTGGGAGCTGTGCTCCAAGCGCTGGGGCACTGTTTACACTGGCGCTTTACAGCACTGTAACTTGCTGCGCTCAGGGGGGTATTTTTTCACCATTTATTGGTTTATAGATTAGAGTAATTTAGTATTTGATATTCAATATTTAACTCAGATGGAGTTTTGACTGAATACATATAGTAGATTACATATTTGTTTGTTCCCTAACTCTTAGAATGGAGGTTTACGTTGCAAGTATCCACCTTTATGGACTCAGAATTCACTTTCAACAAATGTTGTTGTTTCAGTGAACAT
>NC_133770.1:162802051-162810992 GCF_003597395.2 Chelonoidis abingdonii | reverse complement strand
TTGGTCCTCTGGTCAGGTGTCAGCCAGGTTCACTGAGCTTGTTAACCCTTTACAGGTAAAAGAGACATTAACCCTTAACTATCTGTTTATGACACTATCCATCACAAATGTTGTGAAAGATGGTCCTGATCAATTCGGTGCGGGGAAACTCAAGAGGGTGTGTGCGCTGGAAGGAATAATTTGAACAAGTTGCACACATTGCTTGGCTCTAAATTAACTGTAATGGCTCAGGACAAAGACCTGGACAGACAATTGTTTGGAAGCATAAGGAATGGAATGGAGAAGATAATGGAAAATATTATGCTGCTATGGATTCCCTCAGCCGGCACACCGTGTTCAGTTCTGGCAATCTCATCCTCAAAATAAAGCAGAAAAAGAAGATGAATGATGAAAATTATTACAGCCATTGAAGGCCATCCCTGTGCAGAGGGATAGTCCAGGATGGTTTGGTGTAGCAAGATGGACAAGATAAAATAATGGACGCAATAGAGATGGTAGATGGGGCACTTGTCCTTACCCTCTCTTGTAGGAACATAGAACTGGAAGGGACCAGTCCCCTGCTATCCCAAGCCACCTCTCCTAGTAAAAAATTAACAGAAAATTCAGTTAAATGGAAAGCTAGCAAATATAAAACTGATACAAAGAAATACTTGTTTATTTGCACTGTTTTGTTGTGAAATTAATTACTAGAGGGTATCCCTGAGGTCAGGAGCTAGCTGGATTCTAAAAAGATGAGACACATACTGTCATAAACAGATAGTTAAGGGTTAATGCCTCTTTTACCTGTAAAAGGTATGGATGGTTAAAGTCTCCTTGTGATAAGATCCAAGGGGTTGGATCGGTGTTCACCAGGAACTTGGTGAAAAAGCCTCTCAAGGCTACCCAGGGAGGGGAAGGTTTTGGGGGGACAGAAAGTGTTACAGACACTGAAATTTCTGGATGGTGGCAGTGTTAACAGATCTGAGCTAGTAATTAAGCTTAGAAGTGTCCATGCAGGTCCCCACATCTGTGCCATAAAGTTCAGAGTGGGGGAGGAACCTTGACGCATACAGATAATGAGAACATCTACAGTATATTAGCTAAGATACACATGGAGAAAGGCTATGAACCGTCCTGCTTTAGGGCATAAGCTAACCAGGGGCTGACAGAGGTCAGGGAGAACGTTCTTGTATGAGCAGGTTATTCCATAATAGTCCACTAAGTGCTTTCTTGCACTTTCCTCTAAAGCATCTGTTACTGGCCATGGTTAGAGACAGATTACTGAATGAGGGGAGAAGACTGGTTTTATGGCCAAGGCACTGGACTCAGACTCAGATGAGCTTAGTTCCACTCCTGTCTCTGCCACAGACTCGTTGTTCGACTTTGGGTGAATCACTGAATCTCTTAGTGCCAGATTTTAAAAGGTACTGGGGACTTGAGCATGCAGATAGGCCTAACGTGAGATTTTCAAAAGCACCTACACTGGCCATCAGTGCCTCAGCTCCCCATCTTTAAAATGGTGATGATAATATTTCCCACGCTGGGTGCCGTGAGGATGTAGATATGCTAATGAGAAGTAGGCACTCAGATACTAGAGCCATGTAAGTATCCGATATAGCCAGGCCACTGGGCTGATGCAGTTTGGCAATTCTTTTGTTGGTAGGTCAGCTTGGAGGAGACTAAAATATCCTGAATCCAGTTTTGGAGGGGGGGAAGGGGAAAAAAAAGGAAAATAGCTTCCAAATGTGCCCACTGCTGTGCAGCCATATCTGGGCAACCCAAAGCAAGCACAGTGCCTTCATTGTCTCCTGTGTTAAAGGTAAAGCCCTTAAATGAAAATGTTCATGGTTATTGACCACGCTAACACAAATGAACAGCTCAGTACTCCCAAAGTACGGGATAAATTGTCTAGTCTGCTGGCTGGAATATTAACTTTGAGTGTAATAGCATTTAGAAATGACGTATATTTCTATGAGATTCCCTTTCACAATTAGAAGCCTAGAGGGATTTTTTTAAAATTCAAAATTATTGCCATAAAAGCTCTTGGAGGAAAAAAAATAAGTGACACTTTAACTCTCCTTTTTAGTTTCTAAATAAAAGTCTTTAAAAGGCATCATTTCCTGAATAAACTTCCTAATATGCATTAAAGCCTCAAAGCTGCAGCTGGAGAAGTGACTGTATAAATAATATTTCATGCTGCCATATTAAATGCCCTCAATAATTTCCAGATCAGATTCACTCACTTTATAAGTCAAACAGGATTAATTCCACCCTCTGCCTTTTATCCACTCCCAACTTGCCTGGTGCTGTACAGCGCCCCCTTGTCCCTGAAAATCAAACTGCATTTCTCTTCTGCACTGTAAAGGTTCTGGAACTGGAAGCTGGCTGCCTGTAGCCTGTGAGTTGGAGAACAGGGGATCTCACTCCCTAAAATGCTTAATTCTTATGTAGTGCTTCACATCAATAGACCTGAAATCATTTTACAAAGGAAGCATCATACACTCATAGTACAGAAGGGGAAACTGAGGCACAGGAAGGGTCCAAATCAATGGCAGAGCTGGGACTAGAACCCAAGAGTTTAGAATCCCAGGGCAGGATCCTCTGGTCTGCTAAGGCTACAGTTGGAAGATGCCAAAGAATTTCCCCTCTGTTAGGGAAATTCTCTGCTGCTATAACCACTTCACTCTTCCATGAAAGGGAAGGGAGTGTGTTGGGAGCATTCCCTTCTTCCGGTCTATGTGTCTACTTGGCTATTGATCAACAGACTGATATAGATCTTCAGCTATCCCTGTCTCATTCTCTGGATGCAGTTAGAAACTTTCAAAAGTATGCAGGGGATTTAGGAGCACAAATCCCAGTGACCGTCAATGGGGCTTGTGCTCATAAATCATCTAGATACTTTGAAACTTTCCCTTTGGTTTATCTGCAATTGGATGCACTGTCTAATACAGACAGACATGGACAAACTGTACAGCTGGCTAACGATGCACAAACCCACTTCTTGCAAACACCTTGGAGCAGAAAACTTTTCCAAGAGACCTCATTCTTTTCCCGCACTGTGGACTCACGATAAGCTAAGCTGCCATTAAAGTGAGGAATCACCAGCAGTCTGGGTTATTTTAAATCTTTAATAGACATATTACCTCACATTAGGGCTTCATCATCTGCTTCTCTGTGTAAGCACACAGAGAGTATCCATCACAATTAGTGTAACATCCCGGAAGCCATAAAAAAGATGGACGTGTGTGCCAGAGTGAAGCGTTACAAACTATACACCTCTGGGGTACATTTGCTCAGGTTTCAGGCACAGATCCAGGGCAAGAAGTTGCTCCTTCCTGAAGTAACAAAGAGCTTTAAAGTAAGCAGAGGCACATAGGCAGCTTTAGAGATACCAGCCCTGGAATTCTAACTGGAACATTCATTGTGGGACAATTTTATCACAACTTTCACAACATTTGGTGTTTTCCTTAAACCCCAGGGGCCTGAAGTCATGATCTTACACGAGAATCTGAGCTTTCATTTAAAAAAGAAGTACATTTCTAGCCCACACGTTCCCATTAAAAGCTGTGAAATGTGACCCAAGGCTCAGAAGGCAAATTAAAAGCAGACACAGTTTATTGTTAAATATCTTATGATTTTTAAGCCAAACTCATTATTTTGGGAGCTTTGATTCATGAGTTTTGAACACTTCAGTTTGGCAACACTGAGTGTGTCTCTTTTTTTTAGAGCAATGCTTTTCAGCCTTTTCCATCCTGGGAGCACCTTCTCATTTAGTGAGGATCTATCCAGGACCACCTGCCCTCTTAGCAATAGGGGAAGGGCAGCATGGCCACTGTTTGATTAGTAGGAAGTGATGTAGCAGACAGACAGCATTACAGGAAGCAGATCTTTTTTAAACAGGCATGCACTCGGTGTGGGGGATGGAGTTGCTTCTAGGTTGTGAGTGGGGTTCTGTTTAGACTGGGGCTGTATGTAAGGGGAAAGGCATTACATGAGATATTTGAAGCGACACCAACTAAAGGCCAAATGCAATCCCATTAGAAAGACAGCCGTGAGCACCGAAGTGGAGGGAGCAGGGGAAGAGATAACAGCCAGCTGGCTATGGGAAAAAAGCTGGCTCTCCAGAGTCTAAGAAGTGGCTGCTGCTCCTGCATAGGAGGGAAGGAATTCCCCTGAAGGATGTCTTCTGTATGTGGACTTACTGCTAGATGGATGGAGGCTTTGCTCTCTGTAAAGGTAACAGATGGCTGACTAGGGAGTATAAGAAAGACTATAAAAGAGACAGATAGAGTGTGTCAGGGTGGCAATAGATTAATTGTGGTACAAGCTATTAAAGGCCAGTCTGACGAAATCAATCCAGAGAATCCTTGGCAGCTGAGCAGGAATGGGCTTGTCAGCCTGAAGACTTCACTTACCATGATGATTGAGAAGGAAAGATGAAGAGCTTCTCCTAAGAAAGCTCTCCCAGGGCAAGCTTTCCCTCAAATTCCCATTCCTCAGCCCTGCTGCATTGGTACTCTGGTTTGGGATGCACCAAGTGGAACCAAGATGAAGTGACTCGAACCATCAGACAAAACTCTCAGCAATTAGCATTATGGTAAAGTTCAGAGAAATGAGGTTAACAGAGTGAATACATGAAACCAATGGGAAGTTTCAACACATACGTGCTCTCACACACCATCACGCCTGCATAAGGACTAGTGGGTCCATCCATCTTGGATGTAACATGGGCATCTCATCGCAATATCTGAGCACCTCACAAACAGCAATGAATGTATCCTCCCAGTCCCTCCATGACACAACTCAGTTCCAGATGGTGGAACTACAGCTCAGAGGGATAAGTGACCTTCCCGAGCTCAAGCAAGTGGTGAGCTGTGACATCTGCTTTTCTACCAAACCCAATTCGTTCTAGTGTTTCTTTGTCCATTCAGACCACCCCTCCCTGCACTGCCAGCTGTATCCCTATCTGACGTGCAGCCTGTATGTCTTGGGGACAAGAACTGTCTTACCTCTCTCTTGCTTGTACAGCACTTAACACAATAGGGCTCTGATCTTTGACTGGCGTTCCTAGGTGCTACCGTAATACAAATAATTGTAAAGAATGCACCCCACAAAAAGCTTATAGTCGAGCCAGGAATAGAACTCCAATCTCCAGAAACCCATCCCTTGAACACTGGGCCATCCTTCCTCTGCTGAAATTGCCTTCCAGGAGGTTTATCACCACCTCTTGCGAAGATGGCTTTGGTGTGTTGGGGAAAACGGATTTCTTTGACTAGATTTAAATAAATAAATAATATATGTAAGTTTCAGTGAACGCAAGGTGGAGTCTAAAGCTGGGATATAAGTGGGTGAGTGCTACGGATAGGTCTGTGTTTTTTTAGGAGACGTGTATGATGGGGTCATTTCTATATGCTAGGTTTTCAGATGGCTATTACATGCGGGAAGCTAATCAGTGCAGGGGGCTGGACTTAATGACCTCTCAAGGTCCTTTCCAGCCCTACATTTCTATGATCCTATGAATCTCCCATGGATTTCCACTCTCCGTATTTTTATCCCAGAGTTGCTCTAATGATGATTCCCTTCCGATCCCAGGGTCTGAGGAGTGGTAGAAAGAGAAACTTTTCAGAACTAATGATAAACCCTATGTCTCAGGCATAAGAAACATTAGAGAACAGGTAACAAATAGAAAATGTGAGGGAGACTTTTCCCTGCCCAGAGGGGCAAACTTGTGAAACAACCCTAATAAGGTTATAAAAAAACCCAGCAACAACATTCATGAACTGGAGCAGCATCTGCAGTGACAATACATAGTACAGATCCTTGCACTTCAGGGCAAAAAATAAATTATCCTTATCTGGAGGGGGGGAAATATCTACCCACATGGTGTGCACATCAGGGTTTTACAACTTCCTGTAAGGGTATGTCTACACTCAAGTTTGGCAAATGTAATTTCCAGCTTGGGTAGACATATGCATGATAGCTTTGATCAAGCTAACATGCTAAAAATAGCAGTGTAGCCACGACAGTGGGGGACAGACTAGCTGCTTGAATAAGTACCTAGGGTCCTGGGTGAGATTGTATTTAGGATGACTAGCCTGTCCCACAGCTCATGCCAACAAGGCCACGCTTCTATTTTTAGTGCTCTAGCTTGTACAAAGTTAACATGCAGATGTCTTCCTGAGCTGAAAAGTGTGAGGAGATTGTGAAATAAATAGCGTAGAGACTAAACAATCATCATCTTGCTTCCGGCCTCGCTTGTAGTTTGAATAGGCTGAATAAGCAAGTAAGAGCATATAAGTGAAATCACAAGTCTGCACCCCTTCTCCTCCCTCCCATCCCTCAGCTGGTAGCCTTGAAGATAAGGGACTAAAGGAGCAAGGGGTTGCAGTGGTTACCGAGTAGCTGGAAGGGAGAGGAAGGTGTAAGAGGGAGATGCAGAGTCTGTAAGACAGTGACCATGACCAAAAGAAACCCCGCTCCTTACCCCTCCCATCAGGTACAAAAGAAGCAGTCTTATCAACTCCAGAGTCAGGAGCCCCCAGAACGGACAAAGACAATGTATTGGAAGGGGTGGTACCCGGAGAGGGGCACTACAAGAATAATTAAGTTTGCCAAGAATGCAGGGGAGAGGGCACTCCAGTGTCATGCAAAGCTAGGGATTAAGAGAGGAAAGGGGTTCTATCAGCATATAAAACAATAGTTGGGGGAGGAGAAGAGGAAAACTCTATTGGCATATAGAGCTAACCCAAAGTGTGAAGGGCTTCAGAATATGCTTGCTTGTTTAGCCCCAATAAACCCACCAAGTTGTCCGCAGACTGGACTCTGGACTGTTTTTTTCCGGCAAACTGTGTCTGGGAACTGAGAGGGAGGAGGGAGTGGGACCCCTGCCAACAGATAGTACAACGCCATCTCTAGCGCAGTGGTAGCCTAAACCATCTAGAGCTGGCTGCTGCTGGAGAAAAGATATTGGATTGGAGGGATCATCTTGAGGGGTGTCGGGATTCCAAACAAGAGGGACTGGAGGGAGCCAATGCGATCCAGTCAATAGGGCTTATAGCCAGAAGACTTGAGTCATAGTCCCAACCTGCAGTGTGACCGTGGGAAAGTCACCTAACCTTCCCAGGCCTCAGTTTCCCCCAAATTTAGATGATGTTCCTCATCCTCCTTGGTCAAGTGCTTGAAGAGCTATGGATGAAAAAAACAAAAGTGTCATCATTATTAGTCTGAGCAGATACAGCAGGAGGTAGCAGAGCAGACTAAATGGTCTATTTGTTCTACCATTGCAGCTCCTTTTTTACTATGCTCTACAAAGAAAGAGCCATTGAATTAAGATACCTATTCTTGTTAGAATCAAATAAAAACTCATATAGACATCTAATTAGGAAGTAGTTAAGGGAGGGTAGCTGGGTCGGGTCTGGTGGGCATTTCTTCAGCTCAGAGTACGTTGCTTTCCCCACTTAAGCTACTGTTCAATGGGAGACTTGATATCTTCACCCCACCAGCCCCTCCAATAGATAAATCTATGCCTGGACTTTTCAAACAGCAGTTCAAGAAATAAATAACCTTTCTCTTGTTAATTTATCATTTTTGTAACCCGGTAATCAGTTTTGTACAAGCACGGCCATTGTATTACAATGGAGCATGTCAGAGTAGCCTCAGAGCTTAAAGAATAAAAAGCAATTAAACTTCCAAAACCTGCACAAATGTCTGTACAAATCCCCTTCTTTTTTATTAATAGTTCTAAGCCATTAAAGAAACTAATTACTTTCTTTTTACATTTGCAGAATAGTCAAAGTCGGACCTCATTAGGTAAACACTGATTTGCTAACCGCTTTGACTTTATATCAGCAGACACAGAAGCTGCTTTGCTTGATGAGGTTTCTCCTCCTTGCTCAATCTGCAAAGAGAAAAAAAAAGCTGGCTTTCATCATGCCATTAAATCCAAGGAAAGAAACTATGGTACCGTGGCAAAAAACTTTTACTTAGATTGTAAGCTCTTTGGGAAAGAGACTGTCTATTTGTCTTGTTTGTACAGCACCTAGCACAATGGGGCCCTGATCCGTGATGGGAGCTCCTCCATGCTACAATAATACAAATATTAACAATAATTGTTAGTGCCATGGCCGCAATGCCTAGTGGGATGGCAGAAGGGTGGAGGGATTTGGCACAGTGGAAGTGGCCGCTTGAGCTGGATGAAATTTTTTCTCCCCCTGCCCTCCCCTCCATTTTTTTAATGCAAAATATCTTTTCAGCTTAAATGTTTTTTTTCCTTCAGTTTTTGGTCCAAAAAAGAGAAACATTTTTGGATTTCAGGTTTTTTGGGCTTTTACCAATGAGAAAAAAAGAGTTGGGGATAGGGGAAATGAACGTCAAAAACTGGAAAATGTCCGGGTTTTTGTTTTGTCAAAAAACTGAAAAAAATCCCTAACTCTAACTTGGGATCCCTGTGCAGCCTAGGGCAAACCACATCTCTCTCTGTCTCAGTTTCCCCCTTTTTACAGTGAGGGTAGCAATGCTGCTTCTTTGTCTTGTCTTTTAATATGGCAAACTCTTCGGGGCAGGGACTGTGTCTGAAAAGCAGCTACCATAATCGGCTCTGATTTCAGCTGGAGCTGCCATCACAACTTTGTAGTGTAGACATGGCCTAAGAGTTGTAGTTTGCTCTCTGATTGCAATGCCCAGAATATAAGGAAGATAATGAAACACCATTTATTTCATTTCAATTTTTTTTCTTTAAAGATGGGACTATTTTTCTTGAAGAGGCAGGACACTAGGGCAGAGAAACGGAGTACTCAGTTCCAGTGTATAAATAGCTGTGGCTTGGAGCACAGCACAATAGCTGTTGCTCAGGCCAGGTCTACACTGTGACTTTAAATTGGTTTAATGGCCGATATACCGATTTAACGCTGTACCCGTTCACACGACGTCGTCATTAATATCGAGTTAAACGGCTCCTTAAATC
>NC_133770.1:162724562-162801951 GCF_003597395.2 Chelonoidis abingdonii | reverse complement strand
TGTGGACGCGCTAAACCGATTTTATTAGATCTGTTTTGTAATATCGGTTTAAGCTAATTCGAAATAATCGTGCAGTGTAGACGTACCCTCAGTCACTACAGAATGGGACTAATAAGCAGGAGAAGGAGCAGCTGCCTTTCCTAAGCAACAAAAATCCTGTTTTCATCGCAAATAGCTCTTAGTCATAAAATCCAGAGGAAAAGAAAGGACATGGCTGTGTTGTATAAGCAGGATTATCTTGGCATGGAATGTTTCTCTCAAGTTTTTTTTTCCCAGGAGGCATCAGAAGCCCTTTAAGCCGCTTGACTCTAGCTGGAAACAAGCAGTACTGAGTGATTTGCCACACAGAATCTGCTTTCATTGCTTTCGAAATGCTATGAGAGTTTAACGCATGCAGCAGCTAATGTGAATGAGAGTGAGATAAAGATGTTTTGCAATGATGCTACAGCATCTTTCACCCCACAATTCAAAAGTGCTTTGCAAACATCAATTAATTAAGTCCTTGAGGTAGGTATTATCCCCATTTTACAACTGCAGGGTAGGGACAAGATGTGCCCAAAACTACATGGTGAGTCAATGTCAGAGCCACGAATAGAACTCAGGTGCCCCTTCTCTGTGTTCTCTGCTTTAACTGCTAGGACAATAGGAAGTAAGAAGAATATGTAATTGTCTTTTAAGCTACCCAGCTCATTTTATCTTGTGAGAGTGGTATATGAAATTTTTATGTAGGCTTTGGTGTCAGATGTACCCCCTTTACAGGGCATCTAATATATAAAATTCACACGAACTATCATTGGTGCACCACTGCCCTCTAGTGAACAAAATTGGAGCATATCAACTGTGTGTCATAGATGCTATGCTGCTAATAGCCAGCAGAGATTCTCCTGGTGTTTGTGTGTGCTGTTGCCATGAAGCTATGAACGGCCATGGCATGAAGCACAGTGACATCTGTTCAGTCCGTAATGGCAGCAGATTTGTTCATAGATAAATAGATGGCTGCCAGTGCTGGTATTTGGTCATTGTGTGTTTCAGTGGGGATCTGCACAGGAATGTAAATCTACAGCTAACCCCTCCTCCCCAAGCATACAGGTTCCCCATACCGAGGTCCCCCATACCAAGAGTACAGGTCACTTGAGGTATGTCTACTCTGCAATGAAACACCCCCGGCTGACCTTTGTCAGCTGACTCAGACTTGCGGGGCTCAGGCTGTGGGCCTGTAAAATTGCTGTGTAGGTGTTCAGGCTCAGGCTGGAACCTGAGCTCTGGGACCCTCCCTGCTAATGAGGTCCCACTATAGAGCTGAGCCCGAATGTCTACATTGTGATTTTACAGCCCTGTAGCCCAAGTCGGTTGACTCAGGCCAGCCATGGGAGTTTAATTGCAGTGTAGAGATATCCCTTGTTTGTTCTGCTCACCAAACTGATCTCTACTGGCCATCAGAAAAGGAATTCCTGCTATGGGAAAGCATAAAGCAGCAGATGCTATTCATGCCACTACAACATAAGTAGCCTGTAAATTATGTAAATCAGACTTTGCCTGCTATTTAAATTAGACCTCACCTTCTAAAGGCCAAGCACCTTCCATTCATCTGAATAACATGCTTGCATAGTGTGCTTTGTGTTCCCCTTTAGCAGCTGGTTCATAGCGGATAGCTGGTCTTCCCAACCAAAGCCAATCCTTTAGCTCCAATGTTATTGTGGAAGCTTTGAGGTCGAAACTCTACTCATGGCCCTTTGTAGGGCTTCCATAAATCTTCCTGGAGAGGGAAGGGGTAAATCAGGATTGCACTGGGAAACCTCTACCATAGAGATTTGCATACAAACTTTGGCTGATCCAAATTTCCATTACTTTCTCCAAACCATAGACCCCTGAGCTCACCTGACATCACAAACACCCATATATTCACAGCAAACCTTAACTTCTAGTTTTAATGAATTTATTTAATTCCTGCCTGCTTCCTATTCCTTGTCTTGGAGGTGTCTCTCCTCATCTCTGAATCTGCTCACTGTAGCTACGCATGCTCCTAACCCCTGGCTATTTCAGAGGCTTGCTGCACTGGAGAAGAAGAGCCTTGTACATCAGATAAGGCCAGAGTGGCCCTGAGGCCAGAGCTGGAGCTTTGTGCAGTCATGCTGGCTCTGGGATGGATGCCAGTTTCAATTGTCTCAGTTCTCCTTGTGTAAGCCCCTTTCCAAGACAGCAGGAAAGCCCTTCAAATGCTTCCAAACAAAAGTGGAGGGGGTGGGGGAAGAAAAAAGAAACAGCACTGTCTAGAGAGCTCTGCTGTGGATTCCACATGAAAGACTCACGTGCTGATGGACAGCCAACCTGTCCGCCTCCCTCACCCCGAATGCTGGCAATTCCCAAATGGAAGGAAAAAAAAAAAAAAAAAAGCTAGCTTATGTGTCCGTATAAAGGCTAGGAGAGAAATGAGATACAAGCTGTTTCTTGGCACAGCATGGGTGAGATACCTGGCCTGTTCCAGCTACCACAGCTCTGCTTTCGTGTCCTGTTCTTGCCCCACTACCGGCAAGCTCCCATTTTGCTCTCTTCTCTTGATATTGGTTCAGAAGGAAGGATGCTCTTATGGTAAAGGGCTGGGATTCAAGAGTTACACCACACAGAACCAGAACAGCTCTGTATTTAGGTGGGTTTCATGTCTGTGGCAGCACCAACTGCTTCAGAGAGAGGTCACAGAAACTCCCTAGTGCTGTAACCTGCCTTTAGGGGAAGTTTCTGCCTAACCTCAGACAGTTAGTGCTTGGTTTATTACAGGAGGCAGAAAGGTTTATTTCCCTCATGATTTCTTATCCTGTCTAATGTTCCGCTGGATGTTTTCATGACCCATATAAATCTCTAGTCCGTTTAAAAAAATCCTTCTAGGCTCTTGGCTTCAATTATATCTTGTGACAACAAGTTCCATAGGTTCATGCATTTGTGGTTAAGCCACGCCCACTGGATGTGGCACTCTGTCACCCTCTCACGGTGGCTGGGACACATTGAAGTTGATAAGCCAGCTATAGACTTGGCTGACAGAGGTCTGTCTTTTAGTGCAGTCAGTAGAAGTTCAGACATTTAAATTGAGAGGTCCCAGATCTAATCCCGCTGTCACCACTGCCACATCCAGGGGCGCTGGGATTACATGTGTTTTTTTGTTTATTGGTTTGGAATGTGCTGCCTTTCCCTCGAGGCGCACTTTCTGGTTTTCACAATATAGCAGTGGCTTGAGTTAAAGCATGCGGTTTCCAATGTCTCAAGGAGATACGGAGACCCTCATGTCAAGGTTAACATTGGATAGGGAGCTTGGACAATGAATAGTACCTAGTGCTTACCCACCCTTTTAATCATTAGGTGTCAAGCACTTAACAAAGGAGGCAAGGATTTTCATCCCCATTTACAAATGAGGAAACCGAGGCACAGGGTGGTAAGGTGACTCACTCAAGGCCACCCAACAGACCAGCGGCAGAGCTAGGAATAGCACACAGGTCTTCTGAGCCTCAGTCTAGTGTTCCATCCACTGCCTCACATGACCAGGGATCAGAAAGCACAGTTGCTCTTTGCCCCAACTTGCCCCATGTTGACAGACTCAGAGGAACGGGCAAGAACTGAATTGTCAGGGATAAGGAGGCAGTTACTGAACATCACAGATAACAATAATAATAGACATTATTTAATAATTAAGTAGTGAGTTATTTATTATTTAATAATTTACAATATTAAGGTTCCCCGTATAAATAGTGTATGCCTGTTTAATAAATGATCAGCATTTATTAAAAATCTATGGAGTTCATCATAATAGGTCAACGGGTTGATTATAACATTGCCTTTGGATGTGCTACTAACCAGCTACAGAGGTTACCAAGGGAGGTTGTGGAATCTCAGGCATTGTGGGTTTTTAAGAATAGGCAGGACAAACACCTGTCAGGGATGGTCTAGGTTTACCTGATCCAGCCTCAGTACAGGGGGCTGGGCTAGAAGACTTCTCAATATCCCTTTCAGCCCAAGTCTATGATTCTATGGCCTAAAACATATACTACTCGTGTCTGTTACATGCTTATAACATGTATTCACCCTTTATTTATAAATTATGTATAAAGGGAACTTAAGCATAAAGTGCGACCTTGATAGGTGTAGCGAGCAGCATAAGTGTGCAAAGCTCTTTATGCAAAACATAAAGAGACAACTCCTGCCACAGGAAAGCTAGTTGTAACAATGTCGATGGTGAGTGCCACCATTTGAAGAGTGAGTCAAATACATGCCCAGTGTGTTGGCACATGGCTACCCAGGGCCATCTGTGTAGCATTCATCATAATGTGCTTGGCTTTGACTTCCCCCCACACCCAGTGGTACAGTAACCTGCCTCATTCTGCTGTGGGGATTAATGCAAAAATGGATCTGAAATAGAGTGACTTTTCAAATACAAGAGGGCCTGGTGCCAAACTCTGGATACAAGCACCCTTGAATGCTGGGATTGTCTGATTTCTGAATCTGCTCCTGGGTCCACGTCCCAGATCTGATCATCCTTGAACTCTAGGGTATTTGAAAGATGGACCTTGAACTTTGAATTCTGAAATCAACATGAAAATCAGTTGAAAACACCAAATCTTGCTGGATTTTTAACCCTAAAACAGACGGTAGAGCCCTGGCTCACCTAGAACTTACAGAATTTCAATTAGGGGAAGGGTATTTTCATTCTTTTGTTCTATTATTTTTTCATTTAAGTGGAAGAAGGATCTATCTTTCTTTCTTTTCTTTTTCCCTCCTGCTGTGATTAAGCTCTCTGAATTGATCATAACTGGATACATTCACTCTTTACTCAGCCTACTACTGCTGAAATCCTCTCCAAACTGTTACACCTTAGTTTCCAACCAATAATTGAAATTGCTTGTGCTCACTTCAGAAAGCGTCAACAAAGATAGGTGAGCCTTCAACTTCCCTGAGTGTGTCGCTCCCTGGGTTATTAATGCACTTGGCTACGATGACATGTTTTCTTGTCGCCCTTAAGAACTATCATCAAAACCTTTTCTGTAGCTAAAAGGTTTTTTGTGTCGTTTTTAAAAGCCTACATCTCCTCTCCCCTCCCCCCTGCATCTTACAGGAGCTACTGAATGGGTGTCAATCAGAGAGACAAGGCTTGTGCATTTCCATGAAGGAGATATTCATTTGTACTGTCTAGATAAACACAAGTTTGGTGTAAAGTGATTTCTCTCTCTCGCACACTCTCACAGAAAGATATGGAGTCCAATTCAGAATACACACAGAGAGAGAAATTATTATGATGTCCATAGTTAAGGCTGAAATGTTCACCTCATTTTAGGTCTGATTTTCAATCCCTCTGCCAACCCCACACCACTTCCCTCCCCCCCCCTCCCCATTATCTTCCTGAAATTTTGCAAGCCACATCTCAACCTCAGGGAGGAAGTCTGGCTGCTGGCAGCAATCTGGTTATGAGTTTCCAAGTCACTGGGCTTGAGTTTCCTCTCACTAACTCAGGAAGTAACTGCAGTGACCAATAAGAGGGGAATCAGGCCTCACGGGTGTTTTTCAAATTTAGCTGATTCCTTTATCGTTCACCTGCCACTGGTTGGTCCTTTGTTTATGCTCTCTCTCTCTCTATCTTTCAGACCCAAACTAAGTCTGTTAACATCAGAACAAAGATGTCTCAGATTTCCAACCTGCTCTCCGTTTATAAACTAACCCTCCCCAGAACATCTTTGTCTGCTCATATCATCCTTTTCCTGTCTAGGGATGTAATTACTTCTGGGGCCATTATTGTTGCAGTAATGCAGACTATATGATTTGGTGGTCCCTTCTGGCTTTAAACTCTGTGATGCTATCAAATTAGCACGTAGAGGCTCCAGTGAGGATCAGAGCTCCACTGTGCTAGGTGTTATACAGACACACAGTGATGGTCTCTGCCCAAGGATCTTGCAGTCTAGTAAGGCAGAAAGGCTAGTTCAATGGAATGAGCAATTGACTGGGATGCAAGAGCCCAGGATTCATGTCCAGTTCCAGCCACAGACCTACTGCATGATATTGGCAAGTCACTCAATCCCTGGTGCACCTCTGTTCCTCAACTGTAATAATGGGGATAATACATCCCTTCCTCATAGGGTGTTCTAAGGATAAAAATCCATTGCTGATAAGGAGGTGCTCTAATACTGTGGCAGAGGGCCACATAAGTGCATTAGAATCTGAATGGACAAGACAAACAAAGCATCTCTGGAGAGACAGAGGTATCATGAAGGTAAAGCCTCAAACAGAATCCAGGTCTCCTGACACCCCCAGTCAAATATTCTGCTGGACCAGGTTGGCATTCACATCTGCTGATTGAAACTCCCAATGTCTATCCATATTTATCATTTCTTATGGCCCTTTCTCATTCATGGAATGTTTCATATTTGTTTATAGGTGATCCCGACTCTTGGTTCTTTGACGTTTTGACAATGGCTGGTGACTGGATGAAGGAGCAGGGAGATTTATGTCAGATGAGAATGGGTGCTCCCAATGGCAAAGAGATTTTACGATCTGTATTGTAGTCATTGTGGAGGTGGTTGTCATGGTGACTCAAGGTATCAAGAGACTACTCCATGAAGCCTGCTGCTCTGGAAAGCAGAGAAAGCAACGGCATGAGACAAAGAGATATGGAGAAAAAGAGAGATGGAGAGATGGGAAAGACAGAAAGTGATGGCAGGGCAGGAACAGAGAGAGAGATGGGGAGAAAGCAGAGGAGACAGTGAGAGGAATGAATTGAGAGAGGAAGAAATGGAGAGAGAAAGGGATGTAGAAAAAAAGTAGTAGGGAGAGAGAATGAGAGCACAAGACAGCTGCAATAGAAAGTAAGGAGATTTACCACTGATTTCATTTTGTGTATACATCTGTAGCTTTAAAGATCAGTGTGGAGATAGGGAAGAAGAACATACAGTGGCTGCAATAATCAAGGATCAAACTGAGTGCTCTGATTGGTCAGCAGCTCCACTTTGGCCCATGATGGACAAAGTGGGTGTGCAGTCAGTGCTCAGTTTGATCCTTATTTATTGTAATTGCTGCGTATTTCCCATGTCTATCTCAGCTCTGATCTCTAGTTGCATGCACTGGCTATATGAATAAGAAAGCGGAAACGTTCTCTGTCAGCACCTGCCTGTGGATGAAGGACAGAACAGGACATGTTCAGCTCATTAGCTACCTTCACTAGACTATGGCTGGTCCAATGAGGTTAAAAAAAGACTCCTAAATCTTGTCTTCATCTGAACCAATGGCTGTTGTTCAAGAAGTTTAGTGAGGGCTGAGATCAATGGTCATGTGCCCAGGAGGGGAGTGGTTGCATTCAGGCACTGACGGATTTGAGCATGTGTGTGGAAGTCTTAGAATTTGCCAGCTAAGGTAACACTGAGTTATCCCTGTCGGGGAGCAGGAGAGATACAGTTGTTGCCTTCACAGGATAGTGACAGGTCATGTTCTTTTTCCTCGTGTCCTGCTCCGTCACATCTGGACAAGTACCCATTGCTCTGGTTCACTGCCTGAACGGCTACTCCCCTTCAGACTCACTTGTGCTTAGGTACTGCCTACAGAGAGCCTCAGCTCCCCCTTCCCAATGTCCTTTGGCTCCCACTTCCTTGCAGTGGATTCTGCTGCCAAACCCAAGCCAGCTCCTGTGATCTCTCTTTTCTGGAGCACTAAATCTGCAAAGTAAACTCCAGCAAGAGCCCTTTCCAAGGGCTGCTGGCTATGACAGATGTTATTTTATGAAACACAGCACCAGAGATGTGAAAAATATAGTTCATAAATGTCAAGAGGAAGGAAGCAATATCCTGGATTGAGGTCAATTGTTTCCCTGACCTCTCCCAGAGAATGCCTCTTTCCTAGCAGACAGTGACCTGGAGCAGCTATTTACATGAGGAAGCAGCACCCTTTGGGGAAGATTGCGGTTGCTGCGCTTGGGGGAGCAGGTGGATAGATTTGTAGCAAATTTAAAAGTGATGAAAGCAAATGTTTTTCACTCAATGCATCGTTAGCGTGTAGGACTCATTGCCACAAGATAACATTGAGGCAAAGAGTTTAGCAAGATTATAAGAACGAATTGGACATTTACGTGGATAACAAGAACATCCAAAGTTAGAGGAGTAAGGGTTAAAAAAAACAAGGAATTTGTAAGGGTTGTCATCCTTTTTTCTTCTGGGCAAAGGCAATCTCTAAATGTCAGGGATCCAGTGATCCGTCTACTCCAGTATCTAGGCTTTACGAGTGGCCAGTACCAGCTGCTTGAGAGGAATGTGCAAGCAGTGGATAATTATGGAATAACTTGGCCACATGAAATTTCCTCCTAACTCCCATTAGAGGTAGGATTATCTGTGAAGCTGCAGCATTTCTGTCTCTCCTGAGAAGCTTGATTATTTTTTTAAATCCTCTGGATACTCTAATTCTCTATATAAATGTCAAATCATTTTTTGACTCCCACTAATCTCTTGCCCTTGATATCTTGTGGCAATGAGTTCTTCAGGCTAATTGCACAGTTCACACCATTATTTTCAGGAGGAAACATTTGGAGATAGGAGAGCACAGTGCACAGTAAGAGCCAGAGGTGACAACAACAAACAAGGTAGGTATTTAACAAAAACATTTTTTTTTTCTTCTGGTCAGAAATGGTAATTGAAATACTCTAACAACTCATCGGGGGCCAAGGTGAGCCAACCAAGGGACAATCACATCTGCTGGCTTGTCTTCACTGTGGATCGTATGCCTGGTGAAAAGCATTTCCACCACGACCTGGCACCAAAACGAATAGACGCAGTGTCTAACATTAATCCCCTGTGACTGGACTGCCCTGGGCATACTGCACTGTCACATTGTTTCTTGCACTGCCGGTCAGGCCATGCATAGTGATGCCACAAAGGCCAAGCTGGGGAAGCGACAGCCCTGGGAATTTATTCATTATAATATTATGCACCATTTGGGGTTGTTTCTCTTCTCACATTGGTGCAAAGCCTGGAGATCCACTAGTGTAAATGAGAGGAGAATCAAGCACCTGTGATTATTTTATTAGAGGAGGCACATCATCCCTCATCAGTGGGAATATCAGACTGGGTCAAATTATTATTATATGTATTATGGTAGCATAAAGAGCCACCAACCCACATAGGATCCCATTGTATAGACACTCAGGGTATGTCTAGTCTGCAGTCGGGGTGTGTGATCGCAGCATGGGGAGACATGCCCTGTGCAGACTAGGTGTGCTACTGCTCTGAGCAAAAGACAGAGAGACAGGGGCCCCAGGGTGCTTCTCTTGGGTCTGCCGCTGGTTTATTGTATGATTATACTGGTGAGTCTCTGTGTGCCTCATTTTCCTCATTGCAACATGGTGACAGCTGTTTGTTTTGAAGGTTAATTAATGGGGCCTTATCCCACATGCTCTCTTTATGCAGACATCTCACTGACTACAATGGGTTTTCTACACACAGGGACAAGACCAGCATTTTTATTGTACTTCAAGGGTGGGATGTTTTATTGTTCCAGCCAAGAGAAAATCCCTTCCTTTTGGTTTCGGGAGATTTTGCATTCCTGAATTTTTGGTCTTTTAAAAAAAAAATTACCTCTGCAAAAATTTGTGACTGATTTTGTCTCAAAGCAGGAAAAATGCAGATTTCCTCATGTTCTCTCAGCAAAGCAGTGTTTGGCTGGAAAATAGGCCAGTTTGCACCTTATCTAATGCCTCCAGCTGCAGTGGAAAAGCTGCATCTCTTACATTATCTCTTAACTGCAAAGTTTAATTATCTTCAGATATTCTGCTGAATTATGACTGGCCTTCCCCACCCTATGCTGTGCAAGGGGTAGAGAGACAGACCTGGGGACCACAACACCTGAACTGGACATGAGTGTTCCCGGCAGCCCTCTTTCAACACCCGAGCTCAGTGATTTTGCGGTGTAAGGATTTATGATGACAGCCAGAAGAAAGCTCAGATAGACTCGTTCAGCTCCAGCGACCAGGGACTGCAGGCCATTTGAGGCTGGAGGGGAAAAGCCGGAGAAGAAAGACATATCATTTAAAAGGAGAAATGAAGGAAGAAAGAAAAGAAAAATCCAATTCTCTTGCAAGAGAAACTTAATGAATAATAAATACATGATTATTCAGAGTATCTTACATTTATATAAGCATTGCATGTTTAGCTGCAGCCCACCCTGCTATCGTGTTCCTGGGCTCCTGTACACAGCTCTGCCAATGCCCCTAAATCCTGACCCTTGGCCACCTCTCCTTTTCCAGTGCTGGGATCCCACACCCACAGCTCCCAAGGCCCCAGAATTCTCAACTGAAATCTCACTCTGTCCCCACTTTCTGTTCCAGGCTTGGGCCTTTTCCAGGATAGATTGCCAGTTGTGCTACACTGCAGATTTGATTTCTCATGTAGGCAAATGTCTCATGGGGATTAAATTCCTGTGAACCTTCTTAAGAGGTGACAGTCTCTCCCCAACTACTCACAACACAGCCGCCAGGGAATGAGCCTTTGGCACAACCTACCCGAGGCGGTGGGGAGGGGGCTTTGTTTGTGCCTGCCCCTCTCCATTTTCTCCTTCTTGCAGATCAGCATCTCTGCACTGAGGAAACAACAATTAATTTTGTCACTGGATGAGGAATGGGACAGTCCAGTATTACTCTTCGCACTCCTGTGATCAGTAACCAGTTTCCATGATTGAAAGCAGAAATTCCTTCCCATCTCATTCTCTGGGCACTGTGTATTTCACAAAATCTATGCGGGGTTTGCATGTCGCGAAGATGCCCACCAATTATTTACGGAAGAAATATATTCATTTGTTCCTAATTTATTCGTCAACAGCTTCATGATACAAATGGGGGGCGGGGGGAGGAAGGAAGGGGAAATATATATATATATATAATCTGCCAAATGGTATGGCAGAAATAAATCCACTAATGTAGGAGGAACATTAGAGAAAGTGTGGGGTGTGGAGGGGGTGCAAGAGAGAGAGCTAGGAGAGAGAAACAGAATGTTTTAATTTAAACAAGGCTGAACTACACTTTGGAATGTCAAATTCTTAATAGCTTCTCCTAAGTCTCAGCCTGATGGAAAATATATATGAAGAGGAGGTCCTTCCCTCTCATTATCTCTGATCAGTAGTTTCATATATTTCTATTCCTTGATGATATCTGGCCTTTTGCTTTGTTGGTTTTGATTGAATTTAATTAATTAATTTCTGTTTAGGTGAACAGCCCCACTCCCCTGACCTCTTTCTATTTCCCTTTAGAGTTTGGTAAGAAATTGAATTGTCACAGCTAATGCGTTTAGTGGATCTGGGAAGCAATACGGTCTGATGTCTTTTTTTAAACAATCCACTCTGCTCTGGCACCACGCTATACTGTGTTAATGAAATATTTAAGATCAACAGTGGTAGAGGGAACTTGAGGAATTGTCCCTGGATTTTAATTTATCCAACCCCCTGCTGAACACAGAAGATATAACTTCTACTGAAGCCAATAAAAGAGGCTTGTACCTTGTGAAGGGAGAACTGGGCACCTGCATATTGCTGGAACAGATGGCCTGGATGGTTGCCTAATGGCACTAGCCTGTGTCCACACTGTAGAGAGGTCGTGTTAGTGGTTGATGAACTGTGCTCACTTGGGGTTTGACCCTTGATTGTGCCAATCAAGTTGTATTACTAACACCAATACACCCTAACACATACATCTTTACTCTGCCAACCCCCTTGTTGCTGAAATGTGTAAGATCTTCAGCTCCTTTTACAACCCATTCACTCACCCACAAAAACAACAAGGAGTCCAGTGGCACCTTAAAGACTAACAGATTTATTTGGGCATAAGCTTTCATGGGTAAAAAACCTCACTTCTTCAAATTTAAGGTGCTCCTTGTTTCTGTGGCTACAGACTAACACGACTACCCCCTGATACTTGACGTTCACCCACAAGATTCCATCTAACACTACTACTAAAGGACAAAAAAAAAATTACAGTGCTACTATAATATACTAAACGTGATTATTTGGGCACCAGTATTCCTGTTGGTTCCTTCATATTGTATGTGTTATCTAAGGCTCAAAAGTCCCAGAGGTTTCCATCTCCCATAGCATTCCAGTGTGTGTTGGGTTCTTAACTCTTATAAGAGCATCTGACAATCCCAACCTACACCTTTAAAAATGGGTTGCATTGAAACCTTGTGGCCAGCTTGACCTACAGGTTCTCCAAAAAACCCTCATGCCCTCTGCAAGAGGAAGATTTTAAGAAGGGCATATGTATTGATAAGCCCCTCCTCCACTTGGTACTGATGCCCTGCAGAGCTGGTGATTAGATATCTTATCCAGGCTTTCCTCTATGATGTTTAGTTTTTAGCTGATCTGATGTATTGTCTTTTTTGTTCTTCCTACTTTCTCAAATGTTCCCCCCCCCCCTTTCTCTGTGCTGTTTTCCTTGTACATCAACCAAGGATGCAGCTATTTCAGAAAAAAAAACAAGAAAAAATAAACACTTGAAAGATCAAGATCTCTGTCATCCAAAGGACTAAACTAATAGTGTGATTGGAAAAGCCTCAAGTGGATCCTATCTGTCATATCACTGTCAGCTTTTTGCTCAACATCCATTAAAAAGCATTTACACGGAGAACACAAAATCTTGTATCCAATTGGAATGTAACCTATCACTGCCAGCAAATTGAAGCAGAGATCTCTGGAAAGTCTGGCTTTTTAAAATTAAATGTTCCCTTTCCTTTTTAATACCTCAGCAGATTTTTTGGTGGGCGCTGGCAGCCTCGGAAGACTGAAGGAGAGGACACAGCACAGACAGCAGAGAGGCAAACTTCTCTTGCACTAGCCTTTGTTAACATGCTGCAGACATAATCTCAAGGGGAGTGTAATGAGTTGTTCTCTAAGGGTATGTCTACCCAGCAAAGAAAAACCCATGGCTGGCCTATGCTAGCTGACTCCGGCTTGCGGGGCTGTTTCACTGCTATGCAGACTTCCAGGCTTGGGCTCTGGGACCCTACCACCCTGCAGGGTCTTAGACCCCCTCCCCAAGCCTGGACATCTGCACAGCAACAAGAGAGCCCCACAGCTTGAACCCTGTGATCCTGAGTTAGTTAGCATAGGCCAGCCACAGGTGTCTAGCTACTGTCCAGACATACCCTTTAGGAGGGTTGAGGGATTCTGATGTTAGCATTAGACTTAGGAAACCCAGGTTCAAGTCCCTGATCTGCTGACTTGGGTAAGATACTTAGTCTCTCTCTGGGCCTTGGTTCCCCAATTTCTCTTATCCCCATTTTACAACTTACCATGGCATTAAAAAGGAATGAAGGTCAGATGAGTGTTTTAGATAGTTATTGCCCATTCAGTCCACAGCCTCTCTGCTGAGAAGGTCAACAGTTAGTACCAAGTGTTATGCAGGTGGCAGGCAAAACCTCTTAACTGCTCTTAGAACCACCAGCTCATTCCACTGATCAATGGTTTGTCAGGATCTCTGTCTCAGGGTGGATCCTGAGCTTGAATAGAATCATAGACTATCAGGGTTGGAAGGGACCTCAGGAAGTATCTAGTCCAACCCCTTGCTCAAAGCAGGGCCAACCCTCAACTAAATCATCCCAGCCAGGACTTTGTCAAGCCTGACCTTAAAAACCCCTAAAGAAGGAGATTCCACCACCTCCCTAGGTAACCCATTCCAGTGCTTCACCACCCTCCTAGTGAAATAGTGTTTCCTAATATCCAACCTAGACCTCCCCCACTGCAACTTGAGACCGTTACTCCTTGTTCTGTCAAAAAAGGTTCTGGAATCAAAAAAGTGAAAGGCTCCTGAGACTGTTTCCAGCACTGAGAAAGAAAATGCACATTTCCAAAGAACTTCAAAGAGACACAACTGTGGTGGGATCCCACGAGTGTTGCCTGCCCTTGCTCATCATATAGATGCACTCCCAGTGTAGTTGGTGTCATAAACAGATAGCTAAGGGTTAATGTTTCTTTTACCTGTAAAGGGTTAACAAAGGGAACCAAACACCTGACCAGAGGACCAATCAGGAAACCAGATTTTTCAAAGTGAGGGAGGGAACTTCTGGGTGTGTTTTGTCTTTGTTCTGCCTGTTTGTTTTCTCTCGGCTATGAGGGAAGAGCTTTTTTTTTTTTCCTATCTCCAAGCTTCTTTCTACCCTTCTGTTCCCAAGTTGTGAGTACAAAAGGAAAAGCAATAGGTTTATATTGTATTTTGTATTTACATGTGTGGAGTTGCTGGAATGTTTAAATTGGATATCTTTTTGAATAAGGCTGATTATTCATATTTTCTTTTAAGCAATAGCCCTGTGTTATGTCATCTTGATGCAGTGATCATGTCATGTGTTTTTTCTTTCTTTTTTATATAAAGCTTTCTTTTTAAAACTTGCTGGATTTTCTTTTCCTAGTTAAGGCAAGGGGATAGGAATCTCTGTGCCAGGAGTACTGTCTCTCTCAGGGAAAGACTGGGAGGGGGGAGAAGAAGGAGGGGGGAAGGTAAATCGTCCTCTCTGTTTTGTGTTTCAAGGGATTGAAGCAGGGAAATCTCCTAGTATCCCCAGGGCGGGAAAATCTGGGAGGAAGTAAAGAGCAGGAAGGGAAGTGGGTTATTTCCTTTGGTTGGAGGCTCAGGGCATCTGAGTCTTGGGGGTCCCCCAGGGAAAGGTTTGGGGAGACCAGAGAGTTTATCAGGTACTCAGAATCCTGATTGGTGGCAGCAAGATAGGATCCAAGCTGGTAATTAAGCTTGGAGGTTCATGCTAAGAACCCAGATTTTGGACGCTAAGTTCCAGATTTGGGACAGAGGCTTATTACAGTTGGGTAATAATTAAATATGGCTTCCACTGCCATTGAAATCAGAGTGGTAGCTTCCAGCTCCCAGGTGGCTGTGATTTGCTTTGCAAATACCCAGGGAAACGTGTCACTTTGATTTTGAAGGGCCAAACCTGAGGCAGGTTCTTGTGAAGTTTGAATCATGGGAATGAGGATGGAATGATGTGATGAGTCATCCCTGAGTCAGCAAATGTGATGAATCATCAGAGACAATGAACTGCAGGGTTTGTGATAGGTCCTACTCCACTCCACCAGAGTTCAGCCAATCTATAGGCAAGGACTCACCCAGGTGATCCCAAGGCAGGTATATAGGCTCCCAAGGGGGAACAGCCTCTGTAATTTGCTGAATATTGCTATGTGAGTGGAACTAGCATGCCTGTTGGTTGTTGCAACAGACTGTTGTTCTGCTCTAGCCTATGCCTGTTTCCACACTAGTCAGCCCATGTCTATTGGCAGCAGCTCCTGCCTTAGCCAGCTGCCTGGCATTTCTGACAGGTGGCTGCTGGATTTTGGAGCGTATCTCTGTTTTAGTTAAGGTTGTCAAGTTAATTTGCTAGGGATTCAGGGCCAGTCAGTGAGTCAGATCACAGAAACTAATGGGAGCTGTGGGTGTTTGGCACCTCTGAAAAGCAAGTGCTCAGGAAATAGGTGCTGTGACTGTAGGAAAGGATCAGGAGTGAAATGTGGTGATGTAAGATCCCAAAGGAGAGAGCTGGTTCCCTTGAGCACAGCTCTGGCTTTTGCAGTGCTGGCTGTATGCCTGGATATTTTGTATGTTCGAATGAAGAAGAAAAGTAGTTGTAGGAAAATATTACAAAGATAGAACTGAAAAGAATGAGTGGCACAAAGATCAAGAGAGGGAAATTCCCACAGCATCCCATTTGACATCACATGCTCACCAACTAGGGGAAAGGGGGACTCGCTCTTCCAGTGTGATGTGACCCCTGGATCAAGCTTCCCTTCATTATGTGTCTTGCCCAGCCAAGCATTAAGCAGAAATCCCTTAACCCTTTCCAGGTTGCTGATTTTCTTTATCACCTTAATATAAAAACGGTGTTCCTACCAAGGCCTTGGAATAATGGGCTAGGGGCCAGCCAACTCTGTTGAATCAGTCTTTGTTCTAATCCCAAAAGTGCTTTCCTTTCCTCCAGAAAGTGACCATGGGGAATCCCTTAATAAGAGGGAGCATGTACATTGATTGGCAAACTGTGACAGCCTTCAAACGGGAACTCTGCATATTAGGAAACTTTAAAGAGTGTATCCTTAGGGCTTGATTGATGAAAAATCTGACATTAACAGCCAAGACACTGGATTTTCCAATGCGGCTGCTCATTTTTGCTTCTGCCTCGCACACGCCTGGAAAGAATGCTCTGAAGCTCTGGTTTACACTGAACTCTAATTCCCTTGAAATTGGTTGTTCCAACCACTCTCTGAGGTTCTTTTAGGTTTTCAGATGTCTCCTGGCTCTGCCTTTGGAGGTTCATTCTTCTGTAGCTGGTTGTGGCTAGCACGTCAGAGTCCCAGTCCCATAAAATTATAGTGTATTTTTCATTAATGGGGTGAGGGGAGAGGGGAATAACATCATCCCTTTGCAGAAAAAGAATCAAGCCCATTGATATTCCAGATGCGTGTATCAAAGAACAAGGGCTGTAGATGTCAACTGAGTTGGTGGAAGGCTGTCTAATTTATACAGCTGATTGTGTCCTGGTTCAAAGCCCTCAATATAGGATTATTTCCCTTGACTTTACTGGGATTTGGACCCTTATTGAATCAGCTTTTCACCTCTAGACTTAGGGCCAGATGCTGATGCACTGGTGCAAACCTGAAGCAAAGGTTAAGAGGTAACTTGATCATGGTCTATAATTACTTCCACAGGGAGAAGATACCTGTTACTGTGGGATTCTTAAACTGAGGAGACAAGACATAACACAGATCCAGTGACTGGAAGGTGAAGTTAGCTAAATTGTAACTGGAATTAAGATGCACATTTTTAACAATGAGGGTAATTAACTATAAGTAGTGATTACCAAAGAGCAGTATAGAAAGTAAAGTCTAGGTCAATCACAAGCTATTGGGCGGGAGGTGGGAACTTCTGAGTGAAATTCTAGGGCTTGTGTTATATAATAGGTCAGATTTGGTGATAATAATGGTATCTTCTGGCCTTCAAAATTTATGAATCCGAGAGTAACTCCAATGAACTTTATTCTGGCCCTTTAATTTTCATTCAGGTCTTTAGGTTCAAATCCTAACTCAATTTACCATTTGGAAGAACTAGAAAAGATATCAGAGGAATCTGAGGATAACAATGGACTGATCAGAAAGGGAGAAAAGTAGATAACTTTGAAAGAAAGTTAAGAGATGTAAAAATAGTTTAGTGGAAAAATAATTAGAAAATATGATCATAAGTAGTGTAGAGGGTGAAAAAATTAATAATGGAACTAAAATAACTGGTACTGACTTGCATTTACTTTTCAACATTGATCTTTAAGAAGAAAAATAATGAAAAAGGGAAGGAATAGCAAGCTAGTCAATGCAAGTAGGAAAGGCAGAAGAGGAATCCATAAATCCTGGGTTTGAATGATAAGCATTAGGGCTGGTCGAAAAATATCAATTGTTTTTTGCCCTGATCTTGAGTGGGACCTCTAAGTGCTACCAGAATTCAAATAATAAATGATAATAACCTGAGAACCATGGCTAGAGGCCTGGGGAAAAATGTGTTATTGGTTTTTTATAAAGGAAAAAGAGTAATATACTGGAGGGATCAATCCTTCACTAGCAGGAGAAATAGGTGAAACAAGCTAAGAGGCCTTTCACATATCTAACTATGATTAATAATGATTATGAATAATTAATTAAAACACCACTTCTTAATGTAGTGCTTTTCATCAGCAGATCTCAAAATGCTTCAAAATTTATGCTTCGCTATGAAGGCACATTAAACAATGCAATGTACTTAAAAAGGAGGCTCTCACGCAGATGTGAATGCATCAGTCATTTAATATGCAGAATTAAACATAGCATAATCATAAAGCCAAGTGTCTGAATCTTTTAATATGATCAATAAAGGGGAAGGAAATGCCATGAGTAACAAGCCAGGCTGTGATTTTTTCATGTCATGTGAATAGCAGACCCCTCTGGTAACTAACTTTAGGAATGCATGTCAGAAACTGGGCTAGAAGAGCCGTGAATATAAGGAGGAATTGTAGCAAGGCATCAAAGGACTTGAAACGTTAAAAGACTTACAGAGAGTTACAAAGGCAGTACAAGGAGGATAAATATAGCATAATGATGACTTGGAAGTCTGAGCAGCACAAGCCTTTGAGTTGCACAAAATGAGAGGCAAGAACAGCAGACATGATAGTCATGGGACAAGCCCTTGCCTGTTATTAATGAATAATGAAAAGCAGAAAGTGCTGGAGACAAATCTCGCAGCATTCAAAATAACGATGTCTTTGATGAGCCTTTAACATTTAAAAGAGATGAGCTGTTCCCCAAAGGACTTGGGAGCACCAAATGGGCATATGCTGCTAGCACAGGGAGAGAGCATGAGTATCAGCCCAGAGTCATGGAGGGGGCAGGTTATTATTGTTTGCATTCAAGTAACAATGTGTTAAGCACTGTGCAACCACATAGCAAGATACAGCCCCTGTCCTAAAGAGCTTATGCGCTACTTAGTGAAAGGTGCAAAGAAGTCAAGTGACTTGCCCAAGGTCACACAGCAAGTCATTGGCAGGGTCAGGAATCAAACCCAAGTCTCGTGAGTCTCACTCCAATGTTTTAGCCATTTGATCACCTCATGTCACAAGGGGAAAAAAGACACAAGTTGGGTCATAAAAGTGGAGGAGACACTGGTATCCTGTTACAAAGGCAGGAGCCTGGGTGCAGGCACTGGATCTGCAAAGATTGAAAAGATTTAAGCCTTGGCTATGCTAGTAAATTTATCCTTTGCTGACAATAGGGGTCAGGAACAGGTTTGGAAAGTGATTTAACTTACAGCTGCTTGGGAAATGGATTTCCCTTTCCCTGAACATTTTTAAGATTTTGAATTTTTTCTTCATCCGAAATCAGGACTAAAGGTTCCCAAGCGCACTTTAACAAAGTATGTTTCAAGCAGCGCTGTGTTAAAGCACACCAGCAGGGTCCACATGACCCAATTAATGCTCAGCTCTTTAGTCCACTTTAGAAATCATACCCCCATAGAGTGCATTACTCACCATGTAGACAAGCCCTGAGAGGCTCCACTGACAGAACCTTTTCAGTCTAAATCTTCCTTTCCTGAGCATTCATGCTATTCTCACAATAAACAATTCTTCTCCCACCTTGGGGTCCCCACCTTTCATACACTTGTAGATGGTTACTATCTCACCCTGAGCCCTGACCACATATAACCTGGCTAAATGATGACTGATTCTAAGCTCTCTTGTGCTGCAAGAAAATCAGGCCCGAAATACTTTTATTCTTGCCTCATAAATCAGTTTTTACCAGTCCCTTCACGTTATTGGCTCAGGGTCAGATTAATAAAAGTATCTAAAGATGCAAATTCTATTCTATTCAAGGCACTTAATGAGATTCACAAATGTGCTTAAGTGAGGTAGGGGCCGAACTCCCACTGATTTTCAATGAGAGTTAGGAACCTAACCTGCTTAGGGGGGTTTGAAAATCCCACTATGCTCCTACATACTTTAAGCATCGAAAAGCTTTGTAAATCTGGCCCTAGATCCACAGAAGATGTAAAGAGGCCTAGCACTACAGATGTGCATGGAAGTGTGCTGATTTACCGCAGCTGAGGATCCGGCTCTTTAATTTTATGGCCCTTCTCAGAACTTTCTCCAATTTCAGCAACATCATTCTGAGCATTCATAGTGTCCAAAATCCAACACACTACTTGAGTTTAGTGCTCAGCAAATGGATTCCTTATGCAGTCAGAGTCAAGCAAGTTGAAGCATTGACTTCCAGCTGCTGGTGCAATGTGGCAACTCTTACAGGAGCAAACAAGTGTGGCTCTCAGAAGGAACATTCACATTACCCACTGCACTGAAAACTAAAATATTCCTGGCAATTCCAATTCTGAAGCCTCTTGACAAACAGCTCTCAAAGTGGGAGCTCAAAGAGCTGATAATGGTTTTATAAAACAAATCTGCTGCAAACCAAGGCAGTTATTGCCATGGAGCGGGGTTAGTGCAGAAGCTCCAAAAACTCATTGACACAAGCTGCATGCAGTGTTCCAGTAATCCAGGAAGCAGCGCCTATTTTACTAACAAATGCCCAGGAGTTGCCTGAAGCTGTTGTTGTCTAGTTCAATGGTTGTCAGACTTTTCAGGCTGTGAACCCCTTTCCAAATAATGTAGTCTACCATGTACCCCCATCTGAGATAGGGTCATAATATACCTATGATCAGATTGCCAAGTCTTACTAAATAAAATACATTGTCTGCCTTTACAGGATTTTTCTCACATATCCCCTGATGAGTGCTCGTGTACCCCTAGTGATACATGTACCCCAGTTTTAAAACCTAGACTCTAATTGCAATGACATATATTGAAATGTATTTCCAGCATAGTGAGAGACCTTGGGGAGAATTGACAGGTCACCTGCCTCAGAGGAAATGCTCTTAAAATACACAATGAAAAAGTTACTGCAAATGTGCACAGGTCAGATGCTCAACCGGTGTACATCTGTGAAGCTCTATTGACGTCAGCTCCAGCTCACCATGCTGAGGTTAAGAACATAAAAATGGCCCTACTGGATCAGACCAAAGGTCCATCTAGCCCAGTATCCTGTCTTCCGACAATGGCCAGTCCCAGGTGCCCCAGAGGGAATGAACAGAGCAGGGAATCATCAAGTGATCCATCTCCTAGTGCTCATTCCCAGCTTCTGGCAAAGAAAGATTTGCCCATTGGTAGTTGTAACTCCTCCTCCCAGCGTTTATTATCCCTGTTATGAAATGGAGCCACACTGTGGTTCTGGCCTATCATTTACAAGGTAACGTTTCTAGTTATAGAGATGGGTGTGGATTGAGGTGTGACATCACTTCAAAACTCCAGCTCAATCTGCTCAAGTACCTTCATCATTTCTGGGTTCAAAATAGGGGTAAGTGGGTGAAGACAATTCTATGGCCTGTGTTATACAGGAGGTCAGGCTAGATGATATGATAGTCCCTTCTGGCTTTAGAATCTGTGAATCAGTATTTTTAACTCCAGAGACCCTTCATTATCCTTTAGTCAATGGAGTAGAATCTGGCCTGGGATTTCCAATGTAAGACATTTCACATTTTGTGAAGATCTGTCTAAGCATTGTCTTTCAGGTAAAACATGAAGCCTGAATCCTGACTGCTCCATTATGGGTCCCATGACAGATAGCTGAGTTTTGTTTGTTTGAGTTTTTTTGTTGTTGTTGTTGTAAGAATGGAATTGTTAAACCCATTTTCTTGGACAAATCCAATGTGGCTATTACACTCCTGCTTTTCCCCCAACATCTATATTTTCAGATAAGAAACCAGGATACTTTTGTGGCAACATATATTAAAGTTAAGAAATAGTCATACAAAGACAAAAGTGCACTTTTAAATAAAATGTGAGCCAGTCTTGCTGTTGCCAGCTTCTGACTCACGAGCGACCTGGGCATATTACTCACGGTGGAGTGTTTCTTCCGGTAACTCAGTATTCCGAACCAGTTCATCATGAAACTCAGAACAAATGACATTAACATTCACTTGGAATAAAAAGAGCAGCTTTGATAGAATCTACACTCATTCGCTTTTTTCCTTTCTCCCCAGATACTGCTCCTCACACTGACCTCTCATTCTGCTGGCCTGTTTGTTCCTGGTAAACACTGAGCAAAAGCTACTCGATGCAGCATATGTCCCTTACAAACAATTTACAGTTGGGGGAGGAGGGAGATCAAATATTTTGATTGACAAAATGAATAAAAAGAAAAAAAGAGGACATTTCACATGCCCCGAAAGAAGATTTTGGGAAACTGGAACAGCACATAAAAAATCAGAACCATCAACTGGGGAGTGTGGGCTCTTTAACTTTATTTTGTCCTTTACATCTGTGCAAAGCGGGAATAAACTGCTACCAATTCAACACAGCTGCTACAGACCAGATCCTCATCTGGTGAAAACTGGCTGCGCTTCATTGACTTTATCAGCAGGGGAAATCTGAACTGGTGTCTAGCTGATGGAACTGAGTGTTCAGTTGTGATCTTTGTCTTATAAATATGAACACCCTCCCTCCTATATGCTAAGAAAACAGGGCCATCTAAATGTTCTGATTTTCCTCTCACTGCCACCAGATTTAGACTAGTGTGACACCACTGGAGTTGCTCTTGATTTACGCTAGTGTAAGTAAGGAAAGAATCAGGCTTCCAGACTCTCTCTCTCCAATAATTTGGGATGAACCTCAGTTCACTGACCGGTCTTGCTGTGGTAGCAGTGTGTGAAGCAGAAGAAGACCTCCCATCTACATATGCAAAGTGATTGTAAATTCAATTATCCACTTGCTTATACTGGTGGTAACATCTGCTTGTTTTCACAGGTGTAAGTGATGATGCAAAGTGCTAGACAGAGTAAAATCAAGGCCCTAAACTCCAAACCAGACACAAAATATTGGGATTGAAAGGTCACGTCCAAAATAAATATCACAGAATGGAATGACATGTAACAGTTCCATGGCACAAGAACTTCACATGGTCATTGATATAGCTGGGACTCAGGACCAAATGCAGAAGCACACACCATTTCAGCTGCAGAGACAGACATAACCACTGGGTGTAGCCACTGGAGGTAGCCTGATCTTATAGAAGTCAATGGTAAAGCTCCCATTGACATCAGTGGGGCCAGGTTTTCATCTTAAATCTGGTTAAAAAATAAATCGAAATTTTTGACCACTTTTTATACATCAAAATTTTTGAAAACTTCATCTTTTGAAAAGTGAAACATCATTCTCAACTGCCCATATAGCAGGTTGGAAAACCTATCCATTTTTTATGACCATTTTTGTTAAAACATTTTGAGTTCTTTAGTTGGCAAAATTCAAATTTTCAACCCAAAAAGTTGAAATTTGACAATTTTGACCAGTTGTAACAATCTCACATGTAGAACAGGTCTGACTTTCCCTCCAAGAGTGGGTGGGGGTGAAACTTACATATGTAGGCTTAATTTCAACCTTGGGGGCAGAACCTCGACTACTGCAAATCAGTATAAGTTCGTTGACTTACATGGAACTATGCTGATTTATACTAGCCGAGGATCTGGCCCGAGGATCATCTCCCAATGAATTTGTCAGCTGGCCACAATGCTGAATTTGGCCCATTACCACTATAGCACAACATGAAATTATTACACTTATCCCAGCATCATTTTCCCCACTCCCTCCACCAGCACCCCTCACTCCACACCCCAGGCAATTCAGAGCACATATTCCTGTGAGATCCTGAGCTCTGATGCCTGGGAACATTCAGCGTGGCTCCCATATCACACGCATCGCTCATCAAAGCTTTCCAGCACATAGCAGCAGCAGTGATTAGGTGTCACTTCCACAGTGGCCCAGAATGAGGATAATTAGGAGCTGTCATAGAGTTTTGCCAGAGTAATTTGTCTATATCAGTTGTTGCTGGACATGGAAATCTTTCGCTGACAGAATTACCTGCGCATCACAAAAACCCAGCAACCAATTCCTACATCAAGCTGGAGAGAATCCACTTATGACAAGTGTCCCCTCCCCGACTGAGATGCATCTGTTCCACCAGAATTTATGATGCTGCAGTTAATTTTTAAAGGATTTCATTTATCTACGTGTTATAATCTTCCCCACATTCCCCTAGGGCTTCTATTGAAATGGCCAGGTATGTTTAGGGATGGTTTAGTCAATTTGTTATTTTATTTCATTTATTGTACTATTTCACCCTTATCTTTTATCTTGTAGACAGCCTCTGAATTGGCTTGTTATGTTCTTATGTTCTTATGTTGTCTTGACCAGGGTGAGAAGGGTCCTGAGATGGAAGACAGCCTGCATGGGACAGGTCTTGGAAGTCTGCCATCCTGCATGTTGAACAGACCAGTGTTCTCTTCCTGCCACAGAGTAAGACAGTTAGGACTGGCCATTCTTTTTTGCTTCTTTCAAAGGGAGGCAGTGTGGTCAGAAATTAGCAGATGTTGCAAGAGATACAGCATTGCAGCTCGTTGTCAAATCTGCAAGGGCAGTCTGTCTTGCTGGGGAATTCACAGTGTAGGCAGGGAACTGTGCAGCCTGGAAATACCCTGGTCAGGAGGGAAGGGACACACGCACCTTCACCCAAGAGAGGTGATGGCTGGAGAGTTGGCACCCCAAGGTTGGGTGTCTTTGCTGGACTGTGGAGGGAGAATAGAAGTGCAGTTGCCCTGAACTTGGACACTGAGAACCTGTTTTATGTCTCATCTGACACACAGCATCATTATCAGCACAGTACCATGCCAAGACGTTTGTTCGGTGCTGACCCAGAAGGCAGAACTCCTTTGTCGCCTAAATTACTTGGAAGTCTCTTATCCTGATTCAGCAAAAGTATGTAAGCAAGTGCTTAACTTTAAGCATATGCTGAAGAGCCATCAGTGTAAAAGTTAAGCACATACATTAGTGCTTCACTGAACAGGGAAGGACTTAAGTGTGTGCATAACTGGCTTGTTAAATCATTCCCTTAGCTTGGAAGACCTGACAAGATCATAGCCCAAGTTCCTACTGCTCAACATTTGGAGTTATGCTTTGTCTACGCTGGCAAGTGAAAAACAAAACTTTTGTCATTCAGAGTGGTTTAAAACACACACACACCCCTCCCAAAGACAAAAATTTTGTGGACAACAAGCACCGGTATGCACAGCACTTTATGCTAACGCTGCTCATTGGGGATGAAAGTTTTTCGTTGCTAAAAGCTGTGTGGTGTAGACATAGACTTAGGTGATCATAGGTGATCAGGAACAGTCAGCATGGATTCACCAAGGGCAGGTCATGCCTGACCAACCTGATTGCCTTCTATGAGGAGATAACTGGCTCTTTAGATATGGGGAA
This sequence comes from Chelonoidis abingdonii, assembly GCF_003597395.2. Taxonomy (NCBI): domain Eukaryota; kingdom Metazoa; phylum Chordata; order Testudines; family Testudinidae; genus Chelonoidis; species Chelonoidis abingdonii. The sequence goes on along the minus strand of NC_133770.1, from coordinate 162,777,082 downwards.
AGCAGTGGATATGATATATCTTGACTTTAGCAAACCTTTTGATATGGTCTCCCACAGTATTCTTGCCTGCAAGTTAAAAAAGTATGGATTGGATGAAATGGACTATAAGGTGGATAGAAAGCTGGCTAGATCGTCGGGCTCAATGGATAGTGATCAATGGCTTGATGTCTAGCTGGCAGCCAGTATCAAGCGGAATGTTCCAGGGGTTGGTCCTGGCGCCGGTTTTGTTCAACATCTTCATTAATGATCTGGATGATGGGATGAATTGCACCCTCAGCAAGTTCGTGGATGACACTAAACTGGGAGTAGAGGTAGATATGCTGGAGGGTAGGGATAGGGTCCAGAGTGACCTAGACAAATTGGAGGATTGGGCCAAAAGAAATCTGATGAGGTTCAACAAGGATAAGTGCAGAGTCTTGGACTTAGGGATAAGAATCCCATGCACTGCTACAGGCGGGGGACTGACTAGCTAAGCAGCAGTTCTGCAGAAAAGGACCTGGGAATTACAGTGGATGAGAAGCTGGATATGAGTCAGCAGTGTGCCCTGGTTGCAAAGAAGGCTAGCGGCATATTGGGCTGCATTAGTAGGAGCATTGCCAGCAGATTGAGGGAAGTGATTATTCCCCTCTATTCAGCACTGGTGATCTGGAGTATTTGCATTCAGTTTTGGTCCCCACACGTCAAAGGATTGTGGACAACTTGGGAGAATCCGCAAGGGCAATGAAAATTCAGGAGGCCTGGGGCACATTCTGCAGAAGAGAAGAGTGAGGGGGGATTTGATAGCAGCCTTCAACTACCTGAAGGGTGGTTCCAAAGAGGATGGAGCTCAGCTGTTCTCAGTGGTGGCAGAAGACAGAACAAGGAGCAATGGTCTCAAGCTTCCGTGGGGGAGGTCTAGGTTGGATATTAGGAAACACTATTTCACTAGGAGGGTGGTGAAGCACTCGAATGGGCTACCTAGGGAGGTGGTAAAAGCTCCATCCTAACAGGTTTTTAAGGCCTGGCTTGACAAAGCCTTGGTTGGGATGATTTAGTTAGGGTTGGTCCTGCTTTGAGCAGGGGGTTGGATTAGATCACCACCTGAGGTCTTTTCCAACCCTAATCCTCTATGATTCTATGATAGGTGGGAGGGAAAACAGTTATTTTCTTTTCAAAACTCTGCTCCAGTTAACAGTCATCTTCGGGGAAGGGGAAAAGAAAAGAAAAGTAAACAGAAATTGGACCCAAGATCTTTTCACATAGTGCTCAAGGCAAACAAATAAAGGATGATAGATAACAAAAAACAGGGGGAGGAAATTGTGCTTTTTCTTTCCTAACAGAGCCACAAAAGGCCCATCTCTCTGGTTTCCTGGTAATTACTAGCCTTCCTGTCAGTGGGTTACCTTATATTAATTAACTTTATTTATTGCTGTTGGCAGAGTGACTGCTACAGTAAATCAAGCAATTAGCAGCCTCGCGTATTACACTCGGAAGTGAGGTAACCAGGTGCCAGAAAGGATTTACTTTCTGATTTATGTTTTATTCAGCACCTCTCTGTTTAGCATTGTGTCTCTGTGTCACAATTACAGTTGCTTTACAAAAAGAGGGGATGGGTTGTCTGGGTCAGAGGACCAGGGCTGCTTTGATAGACAACAATAGGGTTAGCAGCTCTCAGGGCCTTTATTCTGCAATCAGATGCATGTGGGAAGATTCCTACACCTAAATTTCAGTGTCACTCTGCTTGGGTACAGGATTCTGCTCACATGAATCAACACCAACTTTTTGGGGTGCCATCCAACAGCCTGCAAAGAAGCCCTACAGGACTTATAAAGACTCCTGACATTTCTTATGAAAATCCAATACATTTTTGAAAAACCCACAAGATTTCAGTTTTCTCCCCTTTCTCCTTTATCCCCCCAGAGAAAAATACCTCAAAATATTTTTCTGTTTTGGAAAAAAAGTTTCTAGCTTACGTATATTCATAAAAAAACTGGAAAATGTCAACCAAAACTTAATTTTCCCATGAGAATTCACCCCCTGAGAAAAATCCAATGATATTGCTGGAGCAAGAATGAATTTGGCTCAAGAGGCTTTGAACAGTTCAGATAAATGTATAATGAAGGGAAATCAATTCTTGTGGCTAAGAGCACATGGCTAAGAGTCAGGTCATGTAGGTTCCCATCTCAGCTTTTTGAGTGACTCAGAGTGTTCAGAGGGTGACACTGAGTAATTTCTCTTCCTCTCTGGCAGCAGTCTAACAAGAACTCTGTTCAATGTGCGCATAAGACTTTGGGTGAGATTGGGAGGAATAATGGGCTACAACATGCAGATGACACACAATTCCATTTCTCCTTTTCCTCACCCCGGATTTTGCTGGTTAAGGTGCTTTCCTGAGCAAGTGCTACATTCTTCCTGGTTCAAAACTGGGGATCATGATAGATACCCACTTATCAAGATATTGGGAGTCCTAGGGTAAAATCTTGGCCCCATTGAAGTCAATGGCAAAATGTCCATGGACTTCAATACAAACAGGATTTCCTCCTGAATGTTTGCAAAGCCATTTGAGAGCTGCTGACTTGAAGCTGGCACACGAATGCAAACACTTTAAATCCTTAGCACTTAGACCATAGTGTTAAGGATTTATTCGTTTATATATATATAAAACATGGATCAGAGAAGGAGAAGAAAAGAGAAATACTTCTCATGGCGTATAAATGAGAAGCAGAGCTGGTTGAAAAAAAGAAAAGAAAAACTGGTTTTGTGCAAAATGTAAAAAAAAAATCAGTGCTGCTTTTGTATCTATGGGTATGAAATGGATCCCTTTTTTGAAAATGTTCACTGAATTTTTCTTAACCAAAATATATATTTTTAAATCAATTATTGAGAACCTAGTTACTGGGGCATTTCAATGACCATTTAAATAGCATAGTTGATATATTATGATTTTTTTAAAACTATTAAAAATTTCATGTTTTTTTTATGAGAAACAAAACATGAGGACTTGTCATGAAATGAGTTCGTCTGGGGGGAAAAGTCATTTGGAGATGTAAAAAAACTTCCTACATGAAAAATTTCAACCAGATCTTGTGAGAAGTATCTGCAGGAGATTTGAGCCCCTGCAATTTACAGAACTCACTTAATCTCCATGCCATAAATTCCAGTTGTAATCACAGTCCAGCAGTATTTCTGGATTGCTGAGCTTTGGGACCATCTGAAATGCTCCCTCTGGTTGTATCAGGATTTGCTGTTTCACCCTTTCTGTAATATACTTGATTTACTTTGTCTGAGTGAGTGGGCTGCAGTGGCCCCTTGGAGTTTCTCCAGCTGAGTTCTGTCTCCTCAAGCATCCCAGGGCAGGGTAAATAATGACCCAATGTAAGCCCCAAATGAATAACTTCTCATTGCCCCGCCGGGAGCCACTGTTTAGATTCCACTAGCACGGTCTCTAAAAGAGCTTTGCAAGCTGCCAATTCTGATTTAATTATATAGTGGGAAATAAAATTTAAAGAATGGAAGGGGGGGAAAGACCCCCAAGGAGGCATCTAAAGGGACTTCCAGATCGTTAAAGCAAGGCAATTGCAGCTTGCTGCTAATTACAGGAAAAAATACAGCACTCCCTGGAGGAGAGGGAGAGAGAGACATAAAACTTACAATATGGTCTGGAACATTTTCTGCTTTTCAAATTTTTCTTTGATTTTTTTTTTCCTGGTCACTCGACAACCTTTGTAGGAGTTCCTCATCTGTTTGATATGGCCTCCAGCAAGGTACAAAAAGGTCCCCTTCTGTGGATCTATTCTCTTCCATTTATCTTGGTCTCATGCTTCAGACATTGGCGATGCGTATTCAATTCCTTGCTCTGCCACAGATTTCTTGTGGGTGGAGTTCTCCCCTGTGCAGAGGAGACAGCCTAAGATCTGGACAGCACTTATGGGTCAGATAAATCCTATTTTGAGGGTTTATGTGGGAAGTAGAGGGTCCCTCATGCTGGCCATCTGCACAGGGGTGAGTTCTACTCTATGACCTCACCCAAATCACCTAATCTCTCTGTGCCTCAGTTCTCAGTCGGCTGCCCAGGGTTAATAATACTGATCTGTTTCACAGAGGTGCTGCGAGGATAAATCCACTAAAGTTTGTGAGAGGCTCAAATATTGTGGGAGTGGGGACCAGGTAAATATCTACTCTTAAGATACCAGAATATTTGTATTATGGTAGTACCTGAAGGCCCCCGCTGAGATCAGAGTCCTGTTGCGCTAAGCACCGTGTAGACACATAGTAAGAGATGCTTCCTACCCAAAAGAGTTTGTAGTCTAAACAAAGAGCAAGAGGGGAAGGGACTTGCCCAATATCACACAGTTTGTCAGTGGCAGAGGTGGGATCAGAACCCAGATCATTTGAGGCCAAGTCCAATGTGCTATCCCCTATAAAGAATATGTAACCCTCTAGTTACAATTTTAATTTCTGCACACATCTCCATGGGAGCTGACTGACTTCTTTGCTGGCCTCAGTTACATGTCTCATTATTTCTTTATCAGTGAGGTGAGCCCATAGGAACTTACATGAAAGGCCAACTACGAAGGGGCGGATTTACTAGGAGGAATCTGGGAGACACAGGGTCTCAAAGCTGCCTCTTGGTTTAGGAATGAATCTGATAATGCACCACTCCCTTTGCTCGCTCTCCCGCAACTAATCAATGAGGTCAGGGCATTTCCTACTCACTGCAGCAGTGGAAGCTCCGTGGGTTCCCTTCATAGCAAAATAAAGTTGTAGTTGAGATGCAGGGAAGGAGGTGGAAACTCCCTAATGATGCCTGCTGCTGAGTCTTCTCCTCCAAGAGTAAACTCAAGTGAATGCCATTAATCAATCATATTTCGCTCTGCTGATGAGTGTGTTGAATAGCACCCCCCGGGATGGGAATCAGGAAAAGTCAGGAAGGCAGTGGCTACTGCAGCAGCATGGATTCAAAGGCAAAACAAATCAATAATTAACAGCGAGGCAAGAACTTACATTAAAGCAAAGATGGGCTGAAGTCACCCCATTTCAGGGCTGGCTGTTGTATCCCATCATGCATTCAGTAAATGTACACCAACCCTTGCAAGCAGTCTGCTGAAGAAGTTCCCCTTACATGCACTCAGCCTGTAGCCGTGCTACGTGCCCATGACAGAGAGTCATGTCAGAGCTGATCAGAAAATAAAAAGTAATTAACCCCCCAAATTTAGAAATGAACAACATTTTTTCGTTTATTCCAGGGGTTTTGGCAGAAATGTTTTGGTTTACCAATGAAAAAATGAAGAGAAGGGGTTTTGGTTTTTTGGTTGTTTTCAGTTGTCAGGAAAGTAAAGATGGGTGGTCAGATTTTGAAAACTGAAAAGGCTTCTTGTTTTCAGTTTTGGGGTGTGTTTTTTTTTTAGTTTGGAAAATTTTAAAAGAAACAAAAATTTCCCACACAAATTGAGGAAAGAATTGAGGAAAGAATTTCATCTACTCATAGGTGTGTGAGATAAAGGAGTCCTAACAGCCTTCACCTAATTCATCTCCTGGCTGCTCTAGCAGGACTGAGCCCCCCAGAGTCTTCCTAAGTCTCCTTTAAATGTCCCAAATTATGGGGCTCTCTCCCTCCACTTCCCTTAGGAGACTATCACACAGCCTAACAGCTCTCACTGCTATGAAATTTTCCCTGAGAGTTAGCTTACATTCCCCCTCATTCAAGCTCACGCTATTAATCCTGGTTTATACTTTCCCTGATTGCTTTGTCTTTCTTCATAAATGTTCAGAGCCACTGCTTGTCCAATGGGTGTTAACACTGAATCTCTTACTCTGGGGATCTTACAGATACTGATGAGAGAAGCCCAGAGCTTAGAGCTCTTCCACATCTCTGTACTACCCACTGCCTGACACCCTTCAGGTGAGAAATATGCTGTCCTCAGCCAAACCCCTTTTCTCATGTATTATTTGAAAGGTTTCCTTAATAGTTCTGCAAGAAGTCCTATAATGAAAGGAGTGGTTTCCTTTGGCACTCTTCCCAGATCTACCCAAACAGAAGGATGCTGACCTAAGGCTGTTAAACACTTTGATGTATGGTTGTGTCTCCTTAAGTAGAAGATCCATATTCTTAAACTAAGCTGCCATGACACTGGGACATTATGGACTCTCTGAACCAATTGAATCTTACAAATGAACCATTGGTTGGCTGTATGGAACATTGGGTTCCATGAGCCTGCGGGATCTCACGTTAAATAAGATATTCATTGTTGTCCACATACCCCACAGGCTTTTTTATTTTAATTCAATTTGTCTTATCCCCTTTTTTCCCCTGAATGCACTAATAACCACACAGTGTTGTGCTGTCAGGCTCTGGGATTTTATGTTGCTGTATAAACATTGGTTATTTCAGCTGCCTCCACTGGGAAGAAAGAAAGAAAGATGCTGAAATTCAGAGAGGCATGGTTTCACTAGTCTACAGGCAAAAGCTAACTGTAAAGTCAGTGTCAGTCAAACTGTGCCTTTTGTCAACATCTGAAGACAAGCATGCCACCATATTCCAGACTCACCCAGCCCCAGCAACAGTAATACCTCTAAGCATGTACCACTTTGATGAGTCAAGCAAATTCCCATTAAAATCTATGGAGAGACTCCCATTGACTTGGGGTCCTAACTGAGTATCCAGATTCTCTCTGAGCATCAAAGAGATGGAGATGCCCTGCGCCAAGGGGGGTGAAGTGCATCAGGCAGTGCTGAAGAGGCACATTTCCTGGATGTCACTGCTAAGTCACAGTGAAGGATTTAGGAGGAGTATTTCATTGATGTTCTGTGGGTGAAATGAACACTTGAGAGACTTAACCCCCCCAAAATGCCCAAACAAAAGTCAGCATAAAAATGAAAGATTTCATTATCTAAAAATAAAATTGCTGTTCAGCTAGCCCTGCACCCAGCAAGCATCCCAGAGGATATTTAAACACTCACTACATTTCAAAGGGGCGTCTTGGCTCACAAATGTGCGCTGTGCTCCTAACATTTTGGCGCCCTTGACAGATCGAATCTGTCTTGCAACATTGTCTGGGTGCAGGAGTGTGAAACTGGGGTCATTATTGCAGGGAGAGAAAATGTATGGGTAATTTATTGCAAGGCAAAAAGGAAATAGGACTCAAACCCAGGAGAGCAGCATAAGTAATTACAATTGTACTCAATCTTCTGCTATGGGCCAGGTTCCTCCATGCAGGTGCCTGAGAGCACAGTTTAAAAACATTTGGTCCAAGGTTACTCCTTAAGGGATTCCCCCCATCTCATAATTTTAGTGATGAGAGAGATACCTTAGAGTAAAAGCTTAGGTTTATCTACAGATCAAATACTGAAATATGTATATTTACAGATTATTATGTAGCCACCAGATGTCTATGTGTGTTGTATAGAGTTTAGGACAGGGTCTGGTGCCTGGAAACCATACAAGAAAAAGCTGGAACTGAAACTGGGTAAAAGATTGCTTGCAACTCAGCCACTTGTACCTGTTAAGAAAGACTAAGATTGATTCCATGTATCATGACCAGTACATCATAGAGAGCAACAATATAAGCTTTCCTTAAAAAACAAACACACAAAAACAAGCTTTCCCATGCATTTATATAATATAGTGATGGAATCTATTGATAGCTCAAATCTGACCCTCAATCCTCACATGGAAGGACGTGATTCCAGGAATCTAGTCCACTATTGACCTCTTTGATTATATTCCCAATGATGGGGATGAGTATTTCATACCAATTGTGGTGATGTTATTTTGTGTTTCAGATCCCTGCTCACTAGGAATTGAACAAAGACTCACCAGGTTATTACACAGAAATTAGAGCTGGTTAAGAAACGTGTTTTACTTTGGGAAAATGAAAAGTGTTTTTTTTCTTTTCTAAATTTTCTTTGCAGAATTTTTCAGGTTTTTGTTGGAAAACAAAAAAAACCCCAAACTGAAAAATGTTTGGTGTTTGATAATCCGTTCCACCCCCCCTTCCCAATTAAACACAGACAATATTTTCTTTTGAAATTTTTAATTTAATTTTGTCATTTTATTGTCAAATAACAGTTTCAGCAAAAAAGGGTGTGACTATCTCTAACTCAGATAACTGACAAGCCACCAGGCAGCCTTGGACCAGACCCTCAACTGTTCTAACTCTCTGCAGCTCCACTGACTTCTGGTAGGTCTGAGCCCTTAACTACAGTTGTACCAGTGACCTAGAGATGAACAGCTCCACAGTACATTTCCAGTGACTCACTGAGTATCACAAGTATAATGGTATCCAAGTGATATTAATAGTCTGATTCTGGTCTCACATGGGCATAAATCAGAAAGTATTCCACTGAGGCCAAAAGAGCTGCACTTGTGTGCGAAAGGAGAATCATATCCAAATGGAGTGTAAAACTGGTGCAAATGGTAACAAAGCCAAGCCCTGTGATTTTTGTTCTTTTACAGAACAGCACTAGAAAAGAAGAGGAATTGTACAAGATGCTCCAAGAGGGACTGATTGGTGGTAACATGATGAAACTGAACAGAGCAAAAGATGAGGTGACCAATTAAAAGTATCTCTTGGTGGTGAATTCTGTCATTCGTATTTATATTATGGTAGCACCTTGAGATCTCAGACAAGATCAGCACTCAGTTGTGCTAAGCACACAGCAAGACACAATATCTGCCCCAAAGACTTTACAGTCTAAAGAAACAAAAGTCAGAAGGAGATGTGAAGGTGAAATGACTTGACTGAAGTCATGCAGCAGCCAAACTAGGAGTAGAATCCAGCTTTCTCATTCCTGGTGTAGGATTCTATCCCCTAGACCATACTGCCTCCCTTAGCATGCTCTATACCACTGGGCTCTGGGGGATACTCTCCCAAGGGAGGTAGAAGAGACTCCATCATTGGGGATATTTAAAACTAGGCTGGACAAAGGCCTAGAGAATATGTTGTAGGGGATGATCTTTCACAGGCCAGAAGAGATTGCACAGGGTGATATCTAGTCAAACTTTCTGACCCTTAATAAGTAAGATTGGATGATATTATTTGAGAATGCCTGGGACTAGAGGGAGCCATTGGAGAGCCACACTCTAAGCCTGATTCTGAAGCACTTACAAAGGCCTTTACCACATCCTGGCCAGTGTTTGAGATGCACACGTTTGACTAGATCTGTCTGGACAGGGCAGGATTTATCAGCAGGAGATACTTTCTGTTTCTCTGAAATTTTCATGAACAAATAACATTTTCCCCTTCATTAAAAATAGAAGGAAGATAAATAATAAATAATTCCTGGTGCTAATTACCAAAATTCCTATATTTATAGAAAACCAGTACTTTATGAATATTGAAAGGAGCAGATATTATCTCCATCAGTGCCTTCAAATTATCAGCAAAACTATAAGTTATTTAGCTGTGTTTCATACTTTAATATGTAAGGGAATTGCTAGTCTTCCACTATACAATGGAACAGAAAATAGCTGTCCGTTTCAGCTCCTTGCAGAATTAGGGTGCACAGGGTTGGAAATAAGAGGCAGTGCCCCCCATCCAACCCTTGTGTCAGAGCCCCTCTGATACCATTGTTTTAGAAGATCAGAGCGCTTAAATAGCGCAGTGATGATACAGCCTGGACAGTTCATTCCTCATCAGGTCACAGCAAAACTAGCATGTTTTAGACTCAGTTCTTCATGAACACCCCAGCAAAGCCAGTGGAACAAGTAGTCAATTGCCAAGCAAAGGATATGAGGGTATTGGATTTGGCCTGAGGTTTGGAGTGATTGGGTTTGCAACAGAATGGTTTCCCTTGGAAACACAGGAACAGACATATAGCATCAGAGCAGTGAACCATCCAGTCCTGTCCCACTAGTGGCCAGCTCCAGAGGTTGAGTCTAATCACTCACTGAAGTCAGTTGAAGTCTTCCCATTGAACTCAATATGTGATGATAGACAAACCCCCAGTTGCTTCAGAGAAGGTGCAAGAAATGGGGATCAATATGAAAATTGAAAGGTGGATAAGGAACTGGTTAAAGGGGAGACTACAACGGGTCGTTCTGAAAGGTAAACTGTCAGGCTGCAAGGAGGTTACTAGTGGAGTCCTCAGGGATCAGCTTTGGGACCAATCTTATTTAACCTTTTTATTACTGACCTTGGTACAAAAAGCGGGAATGTGCTAATAAAGTTTGTGGATGACACAAAGCTGGGAGGTATTGCTAACACAGAGATGGACCGGGATATCATACAGGAAGATCTGGATGACCTTGTAAACTGGAGTAATAGTAATAGGATGAAATTTAATAGTGAAAAGTGCAAGGTCATGCATTTAGGGATTAATAATAAGAATTTTAGTTATAAATTGGGGACACATCAGTTGGAAGCAACAGAGGAGGAGAAGGACCTTGGAGTATTGGTTGATCACAGGATGACTATGAGCCGCCAATGTGATATGGCCGTTAAAAAAGCTAATGCAGTTTTAGGATGCATCAGGCGAGGTATTTCCAGCAAAGATAAGGAGGTGTTAGTACCGTTATATAAGGCACTGGTGAGACCTCATTTGGAATACTGTGTGCAGTTCTGGTCTCCCATGTTTAAGAAGGATGAATTCAAACTGGAACAGGTTCAGAGATGGGCTACTAGGATGATCCGAGGAATGGAAAACCTGCCTTATGAAAGGAGACTCAAAGAGCTTGGCTTGTTTAGCCTGGCCAAAAGAAGGCTGCGGGGGGATATGCTTGCTCTATATAAATATATCAGGGGGATTAACGTTAGGGAGGGAGAGGAATTATTTAAGCTTAGTACTAATGTAGGCACAAGGACAAATGGGTACAAACTGGATATTAGGAAGTTTAGACTTGAAATTAGACGAAGGTTTCTAACCATTAGGGGAGTGAAGTTCTGGAACAGCCTTCCGAGGGAAGTAGTGGGGGCAAAAGACTTATCTGGCTTTAAGACTAAGCTTGATAAGTATATGGAGGGGATGTTATGATGGGATAGTTTAATTTGGGCAATTGATCTTGGATTATCAGCAGATAAGTCTGCTCAATGGTCTGTGAGGGGATGTTGGATGGGATGGGAACTGAGTTACTGCAGAGAATTCTTTCTTGGGTGCTGGCTGGTGAGTCTTGCCCACATGCTCAGGGTTTAGCTGATCGCCATATTTGGGGTCGGGAAGGAATTTTCCTCCAGGGCAGATTGGCAGAGGCCCTGGAGGTTTTTCACCTTCCTCTGCAGCATGGGGCCTGGGTCACTTGCTGGAGGATTCTCTGCAGCTTGAGGTCTTCAAACCACAATTTGAGGACTTCAATAACTCAAACGTAGGTTAGGAGTTTGTTATAGAAGTGGATGGGTGAGATTGTGTGGCCTGCATTGTGTAGGAGGTCAGACTAGATGATCATAATGGTCTCTTCTGACCTTAAAGTCTATGAGTCTATGAGTAAATGCTGAAGCAGGACAAGATACCCTTCCTCTTGGAGGCAAGGGGAAATATTATGGAAGAAGAGGAGGAAGCGACTGAGAAATAGAAAGACACAGAGAGAGAGAGAGACGAAAGGGAGAGAGACACATTAAATAACGACAATTATAGTCTGGAGTCTGACAAAGCTGCTTTAACAGAGCCAACTTAATAAAATATATATTTGAAAAATAGAAGCTTATATTTTAAAAGCTCATGGCAGCTGTGCCATCCATTTGCTATTAAAGCTCTTAACAAATGCTTGAGTCTCACAACAGCCAAAAAAATCAGATTAATAGCTCAGCTAACCTGCTGGAAATCCAGACTGCGGGGTATTTGTTATCTCAGGTGAAGAGTGAAAAGGGTCCATGGTAAGCAAAGCATTTGCCTTTATTTTATGCTAATTTATTTGTCACTGGGATTCCACAGCAGATAAAAGTTATGCAGCAATTAAATTACATTACTTTTGATGAGATTAAAGCCAAGGAAAGCAATGTTTTCCTTGCAAAGGAAGCAGAGGAGAAATGAAACCACTCAAGAAAAAAGAATGACTAGCTCAAAAATGCAAGAAACAAATTTATCTAGATGGAAAAAGAGAGATGTCTTGAACCTGAATGTAGCAGGAAATCTTAGGAGAGGATCACATTTTAGGGGATTCATTGAAGGAAATAATTGCAACACATATATTGATTTTAGGTAGATAAGCAAACAGATGTTTGTGGGGAATTGAACTGGGTTTATTACATTTATTTCCCCACAGATCTGATGTTTCTCTATTAGAAAAAAAAAACTGTGTTCTTAAATGCATTGTTTTCGGAAAGAGGTTTATTAAGTTAATGCGTGATCCGCCTGCTTCTGTCTTTTTGCAAATTGGTTTGTTTGGGAAAAGTTTACTCTTTCTAAGGCCACTCAAAATGAAGCCATCAGTTTGCTCTTCGTCTTAGCTAGTTGTATTTTGGTAGTACCTAGAAGCCCAGATCAGGGATTGGGACCTCATTGCAAACATGGCTTTACATGCATGCAATGAAACCACAGTCCTGTCCCAAGGCCCTAGATGAGGCCAGAAAACAGGTGGACACAACAAACAGATTGCCAGTGGGAGGCCGTAGCGTAGGGGGGTAGGGCAAGGTAACACTGACACAGCTTGTTTGGTATGATAATCAGAAGGCAGAGCACACCCACTGTTAGAAGAGTACTCTATGGCCTGGTCTACACTACACGTTTAAACCGATTTTAGCTGCATTAAACCGATTTAATGCTGTACCCGTCCACACTACGAGGCCCTTTATATCGATATAAAGGGCTTTTTAAATTGGTTTCTGTACTCCTCCTCAACGAGAGAAGTAGCGCTAAAATCGGTATTACCATATCAGATTAGGGTTAGTGTGGCCGCAAATCGACGGTATTGGCCTCCGGGTGGTATCCCACAGTGCACCACTGTGACTGCTTTGAACAGCAATCTGAACTCGGATGCAGTGGCCAGGTAAACAGGAAAAGCATGGAGCTCTGATCAGCATGGGTGGCAATGCAGTCCCAAATCCAAAAAGAGCTCCAGCATGGACCATACGGGAGATACTGGATCTGATCGTTGTATGGGGAGACAAATCTTACAAAGCTCGTTACCAGAAGACAAATGCCAAGAGCATGTTTGAAATAAAAAAATCTCCAGGCTACACAAGTGCTTGCATGAGACCAAGCGTAACGGGAAGCAGAGACTCAAATGGATGCTCATGGAGGGAGGAGGGGTCTGAGGACCATGCTACCAGCAAGTTCAAAAATATTTGCATTCTTGGCTGAGCCCAATTCCTGTAGAGTCAAACACATTGTCCGCATGGTTAGGGAATATGCTTTCGTCAATTTACTCCCGCCTACCCGCCCAAGTGAAGAAATGGAAAGAATAGATTTTTTTTTCTTGACTTTTTCAATGTCACCCTTTCTGTACTGAATGCTCTGGTAGAGTCGTATGCGCAGCAGGAAGAGCAGTAATCGCATCCTCTCCCCCCGGTGCAGATGGTGCAATAGCTGATATCTGTCGTCGCTACCAGCCCAGAGCGCGTCCTGCTGGCCAGTGAGGCTGGCTGGGCGCCTGGGTAAAAAGGAATGACTCCCAGTCATTCAGTAGATGTACAACGCCTTGTAACTGTCCTCATCATAGCAAACTGGGGGCTGACTTCATCAGCCCCTCTCCTTTCCTGTTGTAAAGAAAAGATTCTTGTACTGCCTTGGCCTATCATGCTAGCGGATGCTAGGGCTTCTCTCTCCCCGCACCACTAATGTGCTGCCTGACTGCAGCCCGGGAGGCTGCTTCCGCTCATTTAATCTCACTAACAAAGTCACTGTTTCTGATCCTGCATTCTTTATAACTTCATGAGACAAATGGGGGGACACTGCACGGTAGCCCAGAAAGTGGGGGAGGAGGGAAGAACAAGTGGGGTGTTTGAGGGGCACTTTCCCAGTGAATGGCATGTAGCTCATCATTCCTCGGATACTGGTTTCTAGTCCCACTTGCCCATATTCTAGTAGAACTGACTCTATTTTAGAAAACCATAAAGGAAGGGATTGATCAGGGAGTCAGCCAGTTTGCCTGGCCCTGGCTAATCTCTCAGCCAGGGGGGCCCAAAAACCCATGAAGAAGCAGACAGTACAGGAAGGATAGCAATAACCGTCATGCTCTGTTGCTAATTACACCGGCAGCAGACAGGTACAGAACAACTGACAGACAGACTCTGTTAACGATCAAGAGCAGAATGATGCTGCGGTACGCGCTGAGGTATGCCTGCTGTCCGCGGCATCCAGTACACATATGGTGACTGTAAAAAAAAAAAGCTGAACGGGCTCCATGGTTGCCATGGTATGGCATCTGCCAGGACAATCCAGGGAAAAAGGGCGCGAAATGATTGTCTGCTGTTGCTTTCCCGGAGGAAGGAATGAGTGACGACATTTACCCAGAACCACCCACGACAATGATTTTTGCCCCATCAGCCACTAGTCTCTCAACCCAGAATTCTAAGGGGTGGGGGAGACTGCGGGAACTACGGGATAGCTATGGAATAGCTACCCACAGTGCAAGGCTCCGGAAATCGACCCTAGCCTCGGATCATGGATGCACACCGCCGAATTAATGTGCTTAGTGTGGCCACGTGCACTCGACTTTATACAATCTGTTTTATAAAACCGGTTAATGTAAAATCGGAATAATCCCGTAGTGTAGACGTACCCTATGAAAGAAAGGTGCCTGTATATATACAGTTACTTAGTTAATAGTAAATGTGTCAGTAGATGGCACTCAAGAACATGCAGCATTGTTCAGACTTCAGTTTGGCAGGACCAGTAAAAGTTGTGCACTTCACAAGGTTCCATATGTGCTATTGTCCATATGGCCAAATCTTTCTGCATCTTGCAGATGCTGACACAGGCTGAAAATCTGCCTATAAGCGAAGCACTTTGCAACCATTAACACCCTGCAAGGAAGGTGACAAGAACTATTCGCCTCCATGTTGCAGGTGGGGAAACTGAGGAAGGAAGTGACTTGTCCAAGGTTCTGGTCCCAGTCCCAGTGAGAGACCAAGTTGGAGATAGGAGCACACAGTCCCAACTCCCAGCCATCAGCCTCCGTCACTCAGAGCACTTGGCAACAATCTGTCCGACACAAGCCAAAGCACACATGTCATGAATGCAGCCCATGCATGCAACAATTCAAGAAAAAATTATCACATGATGAAAGATTCTTTCCTGCACTGAGATGACCATAAAACACTTTTTAGTTGCCAGCATGACCACTTTGGCCACGTAAATTATTCAGAATTAATCCTGCACCCTCCTAAATCTCCTGGTAGCTTTTAGAAGTAATTAATATTCTTCTTAATCACATCTCATGCACAGCTTTACATTTCACAGAAACACTTTAAATTATGATTGATTGGAATTTAAGGTCTGATTTATCTTAGAACATAATCAGGCCTGAATGGGAATTTTGTATAATGACAATTAAAATAATGAAATCGAACTTTAAATGACATTCAAATGCTGTTACCTGCTAGGAGCTCCCGAGTTCCATCTTCCTTCATTGCATTCTGGGTGCTGTGCATCGTGCATTATGGGGTGATTGCAGCCAAGTCTGTCCAGCATGGAGCTGAGACATGCTGTTAACCCCAGAGGCCAGAATTTTCCCAAGGGACCAGCACCCATAATGAGAGCCACATTTTCAGAAGAGCTCATCACTTTGGGTGTATTTTGGGTGCTCATCCCTTGAAAAAGTGGTCTTTAGAATACCCCCCTCCCCTCATATTTCTGGGATATAATAATAGCTTTGTAGTGAGCAATTAATATTTATTATTTTTATTTAATATTTATATTGCAATAGCATCTAGAGGCCTCACCTAGATCAGGGCCCTACTGTGCCAGGCACTGTACATAGACATAGGCAGGCTGGGCGCAAGGCTCATTGCAGTCAATGGGAATTTTTCCATTAACTTCAATGGGCTTTAGGTCAGGACAGGGGCTTGATGGTCCATGGCCCAGCTGTGAAGTGCCTCACGTACAAACACAAGATAACATGAAAGGAGCAGGAGTGGGGAATCCTGCAAGGCACTGAGCACCCGCCACTCCCACAAAAATGAGTAGAAGAGGATGGCGGTCAGCACTTTCCACGATCGAGCCCAGGGGCCTGTGTTAATGGAAGCGCTGCTGCAGACCTGTCAAGTCCCTGCAGCTAGAGGCTGGAGTGAGGCCCGATAGGTGAGTGGGAAGGGAAGAGCCTCACTCACATGCAGAGAATTGTGTTTTAAGCTCAAGCCTCCTGAGCCAACTCTGCCCCTGCCACGCCTGTGAATAAGAGAACATAGGAGGCTTGACAGCTTGTGCCTGTACACTAGAGTGCAGCAACTTCCGTCGCACAGTTGTACAGGGTGTTGGGACCGGGGGCAAATCCCATCCCAGGCTCCAAACCCTTCCCAACAGCAGCCAAAGCACTGGGTTGTATTCCAGTGGGAGCCAGAGGATGCTCATTTGGTGACCAGCAGCTCCTCTGCCCATCTCCTCAGGTCACTGGGGAGGCCAGTCCTGTCCTGCTGTGTATTTGGCTGCCCTGCCTGGAGCCATCAGCAAATCTGATCTCTGTTGGAGGCGTATGAAAGAAACACCAGACAAAGAAATGTTCTTGTTAACCCACCTCTATGCCTGTGGGCCAGCCCAAACAGGCAGAGGCAGGCAGCAGAAGGGGAGTTCTGACTGAAGCCTGAGGCGATCATAATGAACACCTACTAGGATGGCAGGATTACCGATGAAAGCTGTTCAGCAGACCGCCCAGAAAGTGCCAGGCAGAGCACCAGTGGCTGATCTGGGCATCCCAGCTAGAGAATCACTAACATCTTCTTCAGAAAGGCAGCACAGCCATGTTTGCTACCCCCCTGTTGCTAGCAGAGCTTCAGTGCAAGGTGGGATTGTCGGAAGAGGGTGGTCTGGAGCTGGCAGGGTGAGAGGGTCTTGGCCTGTTGTCTGCACATGCCTCAGGGTGAGGCACAAAAGGGAAGAAACATAACTGGCCTGGCTCAGTCTGGGCACCATGAGAGACAAAGAGCAATACTACGGACCAGATCCTCAGACCCACTTCCAGCTCCAGTGGCATAGATTAGGCAACATGCAGCAGCCAGAAAGCTGCCTTAAAAGAGAAGCTTGGGATTTCCATAGCTTGGGGAAATTCCTGGGTGAGTTAAAGCCGATGTAACGTGCTCCTTCTCTTCTCTTGGCATACAGGGCAGGAAGGAGCATGATAGGGCAGGGCCAGAATGCAGTATGCTCCAGACAATCTTTGCAAGACGAAGGCTTTTACAAGCAGATATAAATTAGAGCAGCCTTGTGACCGCTCTAACTTGCATCACAGTCTGGTTCAAGCCCAATAAGATGACATAGAACCACTTTTGCCTCCACCCCTTGCTGCTCACCTGTGCCATGTGTGAGGATTCAGCCCTATGCCAGGTTTATCTGACCCTTCAGATGTCAGCCTGTCGGGGTTTTGGTCTGAGAACCCTGCAGCCAACTATGCCACAAATGCCACTCCCTTTAAATTCTTAGACTTAGAATCCAGCTTGCCTGATTTACCTGTACATTCCCATTCACTTCAATCTGGCTATCCGTGTCACTAAGGAGAAGAGAATGCCTTCAGCAAAGACACGGCCGCAGCTGAGCAGGACCCCAAGGTCTGTGCTTCCTGGAGGTGCTAATTCTGAATGCAACAGAAGAGGATGGTTTAGAATACTTCTTGCCCAGGAACCAGTGATGAATTCCTTCCCCTCATTGTCTGCATGGATTTAAGCCCCACCCCCAGCCCCAGCATCCCTTACAGAGTCCAACAGAAGGAAGCAATCAAACAAGTAAAGTGTCTTTCCTACAACTGGCAGCTACTCATGGATGAAAAGGGCACCAGGGAACAGGGAGAGTTGATTGTTTGTACTGCGGCACTCTGAAATCATTACATATTGAATCCTTGAGAAGGCGAGTGTTAAAATTCGACAATACAGAATATAAACACACACACACACACACACAGCCCGACACCCCCCTCATGCAACATGTATCAAGAGTACATGAGTAGACACACACACATGCCTCATACAGGTACCACTTGTCACAGCCACACTCACACCACCATCCTATACTTACGCATGCAAAACTCTCATGCCCATACCAAACGCACATGCATGCATGTGAGAATACACTCACACTTCACATGGTTATACATGCACAACTCAGGCACAGATACACCACAAACACCTCCTCTCTCTATCTCTTTCTCACACACACACAATTGCAGCCTTGTGCCCTTACACCCACCGCACACATGTCCCATGCACAGGCTTAAGGGACTCACTTGCATCTCATTCACTCCATATATGCACAACTCGCAACACAACACTCCCACCCGTCTGCAGTCATTTTGTGCAGTGTTGCACAGGGCTTGTCTGAAGATATTATATGCTGTTGAAAATGCACCAGAATAACGAGCAGAAGAAGCAAAGAACTGTGCTCTGGTTGGTGGAAACTGCACTTGGGACCAAGAATAACTCAGTACTTCCGAGACATGCACCAGGCAGTGCCATGGCAGCATTGTGTTATAAGTGACATTTACAAGCCATCCTTCTTTCCCCTGCTATTCATTGTAATCATATTAATCCTGAGCACGTTGTTAGCCCGTTATGTAGCTGTGATAGGAGCTGCCCTAGGAATTTACTTGTAATTTAATAGTTATTAATGTCTACTGATTGTTCCACTTTTGGGAGTAAATTGCAATTCCCTTCAGTGTCAGGGAGTCACAGAGCTACAGAGCAAGCAGGAGTGTGGGCAGGCGAGGGCAGGTTTCCAACACACAGAGCACTGTCAATTCTTTGCTCTCCAGCTCTGGGCTCCTACAGAGTCCTGCCAATTCAGCTCAGTTAGAGATCATCAAAACAAGGTAAACATCTTTTAGAAAACAAAATATGAACACAAGATATATACTTTGTTTTGCACAAATCATTTGTTTTGCTGGAGGAAAAATTAGTTAGATTTTTTTTTAATGTTTTCATTTTGTTTTGGTGGGAAAAATCTGACTTTTTTTTTCTCTCTCTCTCTCTTTTTAAGTTTTCCCTTTTTAAAGAAGGCAAAAAATAATAGTGGGAGAAAGTAGATTCCCCCTCCCCATTTTGAAATGAACCATTTTTAAAAATTTGAAAATGTTTTGTGAAAAAGTTTTGTTTTGAAAATTTGTCCAAAAAAATGAAACATTTAGATTAATTTTTTTTTGTTTTTGGAAACATGGTATAGTTGAAATGTTGTATTTTGGGGGGAGTATTTGAAAAATTATGACCAGCCCTAATCTTAGTTCTTAATCCTGACTCACAGTCTCGCTGCTATTCCAGTCCTCTGCCGATGCACCACAATCCTGTCCTACACATTCCCCTGATATTTCTGAGATGGAGAGTTCCACACACAGTCCTGCTATTGCACATCAATCCTTACCCACAGCTCCCTCCCTACTGTTCCAGTGATGGGCTCCTCACACACCTTTGTCCATGCACCTCAGTCCTGATACAGTTGAAATGACTCCTTCTAATGGGATGAATTGAACAAGGGAAAATAGAGACTTAAAAAGAGGAAAAAGCTTCCTAATGATGAGATCTATTACACTTCAGAGTAGTTTCCTAAGGGAGGTATTGGAAGATCTATTGCCTGAAACCATACTGGCTTGAACGAGGCCCTGAGGAATAAGATGTGGGGAATGAAGCCTGTTTTGATGGAGGAGAGCAATAGACTAAAAGTGATTTAATAGAGTTTTTCATCCTTCCTTCTAAGAGTCTCATCAGTCCTACTCTCTATGCCCCCCTAGTCTGTGAGTGATAACGTTACGACCAGGGGAATCTTGGTACTATCTTTGACCAACGACTCGCTATATGCCAGGCACACAAGCAGCACTACATGTCAGATCTCAGGCCTGGCAGTTCAGCCAGGAGGAGGCCTGGACTGGTACCTGTCTCATGAAAGGAAGTCAGACTTGGTGGACGGGACCTTTCTGTCTTTGGAAGGTAAGTGCCAACCAACACTAATGCACAGTGGAAGAGCAATACGCCCTACATCACTGATTAGATCAAGTAATCTCATCTGTTTATTTCGCACTGGTGAAAGCACTAGCAAGACAGACATCTGAATTGGGTTCTGAGGTCTGTTTGGGACACTGGCCTCACCTCAGCCCATAGAACTCAGAGCTTCTGGCTTGGGTCTGTCCCAATCACTGGGCCAGGGAATTGCCATCTGCCCAAGGAGGAGACCCCCTGCTCACCTCTTCTGCCTACCCCCTCAACTCAGGGCCCAGCCTGGCTGGAAACTTGTACACTTGTCTCAGGTGATGCCCTACAAGGACACTGATTGGTTCTTGTCTCAGACCTTTCCCAAGGCTGTTAAGAATGGGTGACAAGCACGCAGCATGTAACTTGACCGTTCTGGAGACCGAAGTCCTGTGCTCATCCACTAAACCAAGCAGCAGTGAGAGATTGCCCCATATGGTGCTGCCAATGAACCACAGCCAACCAGCCTTCAGAGTTCAATTAACATGGCCCATTCAATACCAGCACAAGTTACTGAGCTGGTGAAGGAATAGTGGATGGAATTTTACTGTCTATGTTATGTAGGAGGGCAGACTAGATCAGGGGTCAGCAACCTTTCAGAAGTGGAGTGCCGAATCTTCATTTATTCATGCTAGTTTAAGGTTTCGCGTGCCGGTAATACATTTTAATGTTTTTAGAAGGTCTCTTTCTACAAGTCTTTAATATATAACTCAACTATTGCTTGCAAAGTAAATAAGGTTTTTTAAATATTTAAGAAGCTTCATTTAAAATTAAATTAAAATGCAGAGCCCCCTGGGCTGGTGGCCAGGACCTGGGCGGTGTGAGTGCCACTGAAAATCAGCTCTCGTGCCACCTTCAGCACACGTGCTATAGGTTGCCTACCCCTGGGCTAGATGGTCACAGTGGTCTTCTCTGACCTTAGAATCTATCAGTCTACTTAGATTGGAAGACAGGGCAAAGACTGTCTTTTGTTCTGTGTTGGTACAGCACCTGACACAGTGGGGTCCTGGTCCATGATAGGGGCTCCTAGGTGCTCCAGCAATACCAATAATAATAATAAATAATAATATTAATTAATGAATCTGTAAATGCCAGATCCAAATGATTACACTGCCAAATGTGGGGGGTCTATTGGTGGTGTTTTTGTGATTGATCACCCCCTGGGAACTGGACTGAGACCCGATAATGCATTTCACACATGAGGCACTGAACAACTGTCAGATAGGGACAGCTTTTGCTCATCAATGACCTGTAATAGATTTCTACTGCCAACCACTCAGTGGAAAAAAATCTTTGGTCTGCCTTCATCCCTGAAGCCATCTGGCATGGATTTGGCTCCATGCCCCAGCCAGCTTGGAACAGATGCCTTTTCCAAAGTAACTTTAGTAGTGCTGGGTATAGCTGGTCTCATAACAGGTCTTATGTTGTCTGCCTTCTACCATCAAGAAAATAAAATAACTTTCTGCACGGGGAGCAGTGACAGTGATAGACTCAGTAGGGAAAGAATAGAATGTTACTAGTAAAGGAACCTGGTACCTCAGCACCATGCCCAAAGGCAGGTTCCCAAGCTTCCAGTGACGGCAAGTTCCAATGTTTGGTCCTTGTCTCCCAGGCCCAGCGTTCCCTCACCCTTCTCCCCGCCTTGGATATGCTGGCACATGCCCCACATTGATAAATCAGTGTCGGAGCAGTGTCTGTTACCAAGCCTTGACAGTTCTCCAAAGTTAATTGGTGCTGGGTTTATCCCCTGCTTTGCCATCAGAAGGAGCCTGGCATGAAAATAAAAGCACACTGAAACCTAGGGAGAGACTGTTCATGGCATCAGGTACTAGGGAGATGCCCCATCCTGCCTCCTTCTGTCATCAGGCCCTAATTCAGCACTTTGCCTATAACAAGGTCAGTGATGGGGGTATCATGGGGCTACCTAAATCAGCCTTACACAGTCTTTGTGCTGGAGAGATTCTTCCCCAGCCATTTGAGGCTTCTTTGCCACCCCTGCATTCCACTGTGAGTGGAATACAGGAGCCAGACTAGTAGGCTCTTTCCCATGCTGCATAGACAGCCCCGCCCCCTGGTATTTCCAATCCCGTTACTTCTCTGCAGCTGCCAGCGTGACACTCACACCCAGTATGGAGCAAGGGAAGCATCTCCAGGTTGCTATACAGAACTGCCCCGTGGCCAGTCTTGGAGCAGCATTAACAGCCTCTGAAGAATGGGTCACCTAGTTTTCCTCACCCAATGAAGCCTCCATGGCATAAGTCTCTGCGGAGAAGAATGGCAGACAAAGGGCGCTGAAAAGGGGAATCCTTGGAACCTCAAGCAGACCACAAGTCCCCACTGCCAAAAGGTAAAAATCCGCCACTCTCTGTCTCTTGTAGCAGTGAAGGTCTGGAACCAGCCTCGCCATGTTCATGAGGTTATTTGATGGGTCTCAGCCTGGTTCCTAGTAATAAAAGCCACAAGCATCATTGCCAGCCTCAGCAGGAAGGTGAAGGTCAGGTGAGCCGTAGAGACTGATGGACCCTTTCACTCCTGGAGGAGGCCCCTCCAGGCAACATTAAGAAGTGTGGGAGAGTGAGCAAGACCTGTCCTGCTGCTGCCTGCAGAGCTAAGGAAGGGTCCATTTGTGCACCACCAAATGGTGCCCCATGGCTCCACCCCCTTCCCAGAGAGGCTGGGACAGCAACATGGGGCTTCCATATCTTTTCCCCAGGTCCAGAAAGTGTCTCTTCCCTCATCCTAGAGAGGCAGGAATAGGGTCTCACTATTTACTCCAGCAGCTGGGGTGTATCTGATAAGGTGTGTGGAACAGGTCTCCTTCATTTTTCCCCTCCTGCCATCAACAGACTCCTCTGCTGGGTTGCTGTTGATGGGTCAATTCTGTTTTTTTTCCATTTATTTTTGAATCTTACTTAGAAACATCTATCTATCTATCTATCTATCTACCTGTAAGCAGTCAGGATGAGCTCTACCCTGAGATCAGGTGGTGAATTATGGCGAGCGTGGAAAAGAATTTCAGGGGCTGATCGTGTTTGCATAGGCACACCCACCCTGCCTGGCATAACCCACGGCAGCCTGGGATGGTTGCTTTGGCAGCTGTGGGATCCCCAGTTTCTTTGTTGTTAGGGCGGGAGGCGTGGAGTGTTGTCACTCTGATTGTGTGGACGAGGAACTGTGAAACTGCTTTGTGACAGGGAGTCTCACCATCAATTGAGTGCCACTTGCTAGACAAGGGAGTGGGCCTCTTGTATGAGCCAGAAACATTAATTCCACCTCTTCCTCTCTCCACTGTTGAATATCAGAGCTGATTTTTGATTCCCTTAAGAATCTAAGTTACAGGTTCCTGAGCTAAACTCACTAAGAGCTGAAATCACTAAAGAGCTGTGCTAACTAGTGGGGGAATCTAAAGCTATATTGCGGAGTAGAACAGCTGGTGGAGCAGAGCAGTTTGTGGGACAGTTGGAGCGGCCCACAGAGCAAGTGGAGCCAAGCAGTTTGCGGGATGGCTTGAGCAGATCACAGGACAGCTGGTGGAGCAGAGCAGCTGGCGAAGCGGAGCAGAGCTGAGCAGTTTGTGGAGAAGGCGGAAGCAGAATCCCATGGAAAGGCAGGGCAGTCGGCCCTGGACAACGCAAGGTTCCCCTTTCTGTCCAGGCTGGCGGGGGGAAAACCCCTGCAGATAGACTCTTGAACTCTGGGGCTGCACTGACGCATGACAGAGACTTTTGGGTTGTGGGACTTTTGGGATTGTGGGTGATTTTTGGGTTGCTGAACTCAAGAGCCCAGGGAAAAGGACACGGCCTAGTTGAGGTGTTTTCCCAATTTAATGCAATGTTGTTTATCTCATGTTATTAAATATTTTCTGCTACACCAAGACTCTGTGCTTGCGACAGGGGAAATATTGCCTCTTTGAGTCACCTAGGGGTGTGTGTAAGATTTTCCCAGGTCATTGGGTGGGGGCTCGAGCTGGTTTGCATTACGTTATAGAGACGGATCCCTGTGTATTGAACCTGGCCCTTGCTACTATCAATTCGGCCTGGCAGAAGGGTTACATATCTATCTATCTATCTATCTATCTCTGTACATGCCCATTTGTCTAGCTCTCTTTCTCTATCTATATTTTCTCTCTAGTGCTATCACCATAGTGCCTAATTTCCCAAATGGCTTCTGACACAACCCCTACTGGGAGTCGTAAATAAAGGGCCTGGCAATTTGATCCCACTGTGATATGATGGATGGGTATGATCTAAGAGAAGTGAATGTCCCTTCTAAATCACAGTCCGTGTGCAGAGCTTCAAATGGCCAGCTTCCTTGAGTGCCTACCCA
Organism: Chelonoidis abingdonii; assembly: GCF_003597395.2. Taxonomy (NCBI): domain Eukaryota; kingdom Metazoa; phylum Chordata; order Testudines; family Testudinidae; genus Chelonoidis; species Chelonoidis abingdonii. The sequence goes on along the minus strand of NC_133770.1, from coordinate 162,752,744 downwards.
GCATCTCCCAACCCGACCCTGTGTCTGCTGTGGCTTGGCATATGGTCCTTTGGGGTGTAATGTGTCTCCTAAAACACTGAGAGCTAAAATCAACATGACGTGCAGGGGTGTGGCTACTTCTAAACGACACAAGCTGACCTAACTTAGCTGAATTCAAAAGTTAGCATCAATGTGGCAAATCTTGCTTCTTTGAATGGGCTGCATTTTAAAGTAACTATAATGCCTCTCAGTGGGTAAGAAAGTGAGGCAGTTCAGCCATGAATTGTCCCCAAAAATATCTTTTTCCAACTAAGAGAAAAAAACAATTTTGGGAATGATGGTGCATTTTTAGTGCTGGTGAAAGTGACAGACTGATAGCGAAGGCAGAACCTGTACATATTCCCCCAACAGTAGTGTGGGCAGGTGAGGGCAGGATTCCAAAACACAGAGCACTGTCAATCTTTTGCTCTCCAGCTCTGGGCTCCTACAGAGTCCTGCCAATGCAGCTCATTTAGAGATAATCAAAACAAAGTAAACATCTTTCTAAGAGGGCCCTGCGCCCAGCCAGAGCCCAGCAACCCCGCGGCCCAGAACCACAGCGAGTTCCACAGCCCCATTACCCCAGCTGGAGCAGGGCCAGTCCTGCGGCCCCGCTCCCCCGGCCAGAGCGTGGCAAACCCCGTGGCCTCGCTTCCCCGGCCAGAGCGCAGCAATCCAATGTGCCACAGAAGACTCGGAGCGCCGCCCGTTGAGTAGAAGCCCCCCGAATTGGGCCCGCACTTGCTAAAGCCGGCCCTGTTTGCAGCTACCCCTCACTCCTAATCTTCAGGTCTCTTGCTGTCACTGCCACCTGACTCCTAATGTGCAGGTCCCCCATGGTATTCCAGTGCTATCATCCATAGGCACCTACAGTTCTGCCTGTGCACCTCAGCCCTGACCTGCAGCTCCTCCATGCTCTTCTATTCCAGGCCTCTCCAATTTGCTCAATTTGCGATGTGCAGAAAACTCAATTTGGCCCAGATTTCCAGGGGAAAATGCTTTTTCATTAACACAATGGACACCCCAACCCCAACTGATGAGGGTTGGGACTGAAGAAAGCCTCTGGTAACCCAGGAAAGCAGGTCTGGGAGAAAACAACCCAGTTGCAGCCATGCACAGCCCAGCTACCTACCCTTGTCCCTATCAACTTTAGCCCACGTGGGCAGAATTGCAATCCCACAGTGGTGAAAATCCAGAGTAACTCAGCCTATAGCCAGTAGTCTGAATTGATTCTGGTGTGAATGAGATCAAACCTGGCACTGGGCAAAGAGCTATTAATAGTATTTGTATTCCAGTAGTGCCAAGACGACCATACTGAGATCTGGGCCCTGTTGTGCTAGGTGCTGTCTATTCATAATTGAGAACCCATGATTACATATTTGTATTGAGGTAGCACCTAGAGACCTCATTGTGGTAGGCACTGTATTTACTCATATAACCCAAAAGGCAATCCCCATCTCAGAGCTCTGACACTGGGAATACATGGCAACAAATGAATGCAGTAAACAGATACGGGAAGCACAAAGTCACAGTGAGCTATTAAGATGTGTGGTCCCAGCATACCATGGCAACCAACAAAGGAATTATTGCTCTTCTCATTTTACAGATGGGAAACTGAGGCACAGAGCAATTAAAGTGACTTGCACGAGGCCCACACAGGAAGTCCATGACAAAGCCATTCAAACAGCCGTGATCTAACCACAGGACCAACCTTCCCAGATACCTCTACAATGGTTTTCTAAAGCTGCTCGCCTTGATATCATCGTATTTTTCCATGGTTAAACTTCGTGTCTGTTTCCCCCAGCGTGCCAAAAGAGTTCTTGTCAGATTTATCTTCTGCTCAACATAAGGGGAGTTAGTTAGAGGAAGACTGTCTGCTGGAATGCAGGAGCCTGTCTCTAGGTCCTGGGAATCTGTCATCAGTCTGCTGTCTGGAGGAGATAAAGGGTTTGCTCGGGGATGTTTCTGTCGTGTTTGTTTCATGGTACAGAAGTCGCAAGGATTTTAAAGTCATTGTGCTGAGAGGTGCAGTGATCTCTGCAACATTTCCCCGCATGCACATTCCAGCCAAGTTCGCTTCTGTCTCTGGTTTTGAAAAGCCTGAGGCTGCACCCAGATTCCTAATGTATTTGCTAACCTGGCATGATTTGCCCCACCAGCAAAAGAGACCTGACCGAGGCAAAGGCTTTGCAGAGTTCAGAGTAGCTGCAACACTTTGTTGTGGGGGTAGTTTTGTCCCTGCTAAGACTGTAGCTAAATGGAAGACACACTGCAGATTGCGCCTCACCTCCTTGTGGCATTAAAATTCATCGGCAACCCGTTGCTTACACTTTAGTGCATATGCCTAGCTGAGGGACAACACACTGTTCTGTTCATTTGTTTTCTAATAATCTCTGCTGGTCTCCAAGGTTCTCCTTCCCCCAGCTACAACTGCTGCCTGCTTATTTCCATCCAGATCAAGAACAGCTGCTTGAGGAGCCCAGTCTTCCATCCACCTGATGGGTCTAGGTGTAGGGAGCCCCACTCCACCCAGCCCAGTGCGAAGACACTATTTACAAACTGGCAGTTGTCAGATGCCCAGTGGCCTACCTGGCCCTGTGCTGCCAGCATGCCCCTTCTCCTTGGGGGGCAGGCCCATGTTGCATCCCACAGCCTCCCCCACCCATCATCCCCCAGCTTCCTATGGCCAGAGCCCTTGCCAAACCCACTATGCCTGTCACCCACCCTAGACCCCTTCCACAAATGCACAGCGCCCTGCACAACACCACCCCTGCCCACGGCCCCACCACAACTGCCACAGAACCCCCAGTCCCTAGTGCCCCAACACACACATCTTCCCCACCCCCTCACAGCCCAGCACTCACCCAGACTCCTAAGAGATCCACTCCCCCATGCCCTGCTTCCCAGCCATCCTCACCGGCCCTGCTGGGAGGCGACTGTCTGTCAGGCTGAGCTGGCAGTGCAGCCAGGGCTGGTCCCGGGGCAGGGAATCGCTCCAGCCCCTTGGGAGTGATGCGATCAGCCAGGCAAGGGCCTGGCCCATCTGTGTTCCCTGAGGACCAACTTGCCTGGAATGGCCCAGCCAAGCTCCCCTTCCTCCCACTGTCACCCCACCACAACCACCAGCTGAGATCTGACACTGGCCAGGCTTCTGCACCAGTACCAGGCGGCTCAGCTCCGGGGAGAGAGGTGAGGCCCCACAGGTGGTGGGAAGCAGAGACTGCCCAGAGCTGGAGGTGCACTGGGGTCCAGCCAGGGGGCACAGAGAAGCAGGGGGAAGGGGACAGAGAGGAGTCCTCAGCCAGCTGGCAGGCAGGCTGAGAGGAGCAAGTGTTGGTGGGGGGAGCCAGCGGGGTCTCAGGGCGCAGTGCAAGCGAAGCAGGCCAGAGCCCCTTCTGAGCACGGGCCCGGCTCCATTGTAAACCTGGCACTGCAGGGAGCTTGGATGACAAACTTGACTCTGCTGGCTTGGTACAGCTGATAGGCACCGTGATGGAGCTGTGTCCCAGCCGGGAGAAAATCTCCCTAACTATCTAACAGGAAAGGGATCTTTATCATGATTCTATACGTGGCTTGCTGCTGTGAATCCCATGCCCAGATAGGGAAATTACATCTTTCATATGCACTTTGGTTTTAACATTAAAAAGATATCTATCTATCTATCCCCATACACTCTCTCTCTCTTTCTAATTTTGATGAATCTATCACCAAAGCTTCTAGGGTCAGACTGCGCTGCACCTCCAGGACGAGCAACACAGAAGGTGTGTAGCCCTGAAGGACTTTAAGGCATCACTACACCTTCCGGTTTCTGGGTTGCTGTGGGAATTGAAATCCCGCCCCCACCCCCAATCTGGACAGCCTGCTCTGAGTTAGGGCAGCCTCTTTGGAGCTGCCCATGGCTTGCGGTTCAGCCCAGAATGATGGTAGCTGTATGGGCTTCACTCTCAGCATGTCCCCTTGTGATGGGGCTTGTGCCAGTGCTACATCGTAGGGCCACCAAGCAGTGTACAGGGAACAATCCCGTAGAATCCCACTGCGTGTTTATATGGGAACGGTGTGTATGTGTGAGAGAGAGAGATAGAGAAAATTAAAGAGGAAGAGGGACTGTAAGGGACAGATGTGGTGTCTGAAGGGGGTCGGGGCGAGGAGGCTGCATACACAGTCAATTAGCATCAAATATGAAGGTGGCGCAAGTGTAACAGTCTCATATCTACAACCAAGACCGCCTTCTAACCGCTATTCACTTCTAATTACCCTCAGATAACGAGTGACTGCGATAGTGGACGATATTAGAATAATTTTCTGTTCATCAAGGAAAGAAAAAAGATTTGAATCATTTGCCTTTAGTATCTGTGTGTTTCTAACAAGGGGTCTGCCCTCAGGACCTTCTTATCTAGCCTCACCAAAATCTGTTATGGCTATTACCAACAGAGTTATTGGCTGCGTAATTAACTATGTAATTAACTCAACGTGACTTTGGCAATAGGGGCAGCTTTGAATAGAAACATAATTAAAGTGCACATTTTAATTCTTGGGAACATGTCTCTAGTTGGACTGTGAAGACAACAGCATTGGGTCTCCAATTAAGTGGTATTCCAGCAACCTGTCTTATATCAGATTTAATTGTATCGACAATGACACAATGTGTTTATAGAGAGGCTGCTTTCTGCTCGTTACTTAATAACTAGTAAATCCACATGCTACTCCTCCATGTACCCAAGTGCCATGGACCATCTCACACTGAATGACCCCTTTTCATGACTGACTGGTGGTTTGCCTTCTCTCAGTGACCTTGCTGTTCAAGCTGCATTGACTTCTGGGAAGCTCTGTATAACTGACTAATTACCTTTTTAACCCAACATCCATGGATGAGTGTTTATTTGAATGACCTAAAGAGTTGCTATTAAATTCCCCAATCTGCTTTTACATTGGCTTCATTTTTTCCTTCTCATTGATATTGTTGTTTTCTGACCTCTGAGCCTCTCTATTCTGTGTTTCAGTATATCCAGACACTCCATCTCAAGTGGGCTTTATTACTTCACTCTTTTCCCTCCCCTTCCCACCTCCCTCTCCCTCTCTCTCTGCTGTGCTTAAAAAAAGGCACAATTGAGATGCACTAATATACTGCATGTGAGTTGTTCCAGCTCAGCCTGGATACAGAGGGAAAGGAAGTAGGTTTGGCATTTAATAGAGCTATCCTCAAGGACATCAAGACACATATTCAGGAACGATCAGATGAAAGGTTTGAATATCAAACAGCAGCTCTGACAGTCTTGAAATCAGAGATCTCTCCCCGTACACCTGATACCCTAATCGGAAATGAGAATCTCTTGGGAGGCATTTCCTTTTCAAAGGATGCCTTGAAAAAACTCTCCCCCCTTCCAAAAAACCCCCTCCAAACCATGTTTTCCTTCTGCCTCCACACATTTAACAGAAGTACATCCACTCAGCAAGATCATATCTCTCCAGGGGCAATCATCTTAATATGTGCCATTATCCAGCCCCTATACATCAGCGGGTGCTGTTACAACATGGGGCTGAGTGCGGATAACATGCGAGTAATTGCTTGTCTTTTGAATGTAACCTCAGCTCAATAAGAGGGAGAGAGGAGAGTGAAAGCCAGCTGAAATTAGGTGACTGAGCGGAAGACAGAGAGAACATGTCTGTGGAGAGAAAGAGAAAAGCTGGGATGGATACAACACTCTGCTGCTCTAGCTTCACACTGGTGTAATTCTACTGGTTTCAATTGCCCAACATCTCCACTATGTCTAGAGTGGACTTGGTCCATGATGCTAGAGATGGGGCATAATTCCTCAGTGCAGCAAGCACATGCTTGGGGTCAGGACAGCTGGAGGAGATGCAAAGCTGACACTTGGACACCTTTCCACTTCCCCCTAATCTGGAGCCAACCAAGCACCAAATCTGCACATGACATAAATTAGAGCAACCCCAGAGCTGCTTTAATTTACACTGGCTGGCAAGGACTATTCTGTTACCTCAGGATTGCTAGAACCCAGTGCTCTCCAATCCTGCCTCAGTCACATCCTGGCTTAGAAAGAATGTCCCCTACGTGGAAGTGCAGGGGAGGGACTGGTGTAATGCTGTCTGCACTGGCTCCGCAATAAAAATGTCCCTAAATCCAAGGAATTTCCAGCTAGCTAGAGGAACATGGATGGTATCATAGAGATTAAAGCCTGAAACCACATTGCCTAGTCTGACTTTCTGTATATCACAGGCTACCAACACCACCCAGCACCCACACACTAAACTTAGATAGACAGATAGATAGATAGACTTGAATGGTAATAGGTAGACAGACTATCCTCAACTTCTCTCATTTCCAAAATGCATTAGTGGGCTATATCTATATACCATATATGTATATTCCTTGATATATAACTTAATAAAAGTTTATGGACCTAGAATAAGGAATCCACACTGAACAGATGCACTAGGACTGAAATATGGTCCAATTAAGTCTGTTACACGGCTAGCTTTACTTTGAACATCCTCCAAGTTGAAATGAAAGCTTTGCCGAAGAGATAAATCACCTGGCATAAAATGCAATGCCAGTCCAGCATGGCTCCCAAACGAGTGGGGAAGGCTTAGCCCTACTGGTGCAGGAAGCAAAAAAAAAATCCCAATAAGAAATACAGCTGCGGTCTGTACTGCTCTCATAAAGTGTTTACTTCCCCCCAAATCCCCATAAACAAACATTTATTATTTAGCTATTCCAATTAATACCATCTGCAATAACCATATATCAAGGAGGAGGGGGAAACTCAGCAGCTCCATTAAGTGCTGGAGCAGCGGTGGGGGCTGATGTGTGGCTGGCACTGTTGGTGTTAAGTAGCTTTCCCTTTGTGTCTTATTTAGTTGTTTGGGTTGTTAAGGTGCCAATTTTCTGGAGCCAGGAGGAATCTGAAGAGGAGAGATACCCTGCAGTGGCAATTGGGTACCAGATACAATATGCTATATTCTGCTAGGCTTTCTAAGCCCACCAGCACATCCAAGATGGGGAACATCAGGGAAATGGGTGATGAACTAGCAGCTGTGCAGCTATGCATGGGATGACACTGACTGACAGAGAAGAAAGGAGAGGAGAGAGAGCAAGACACAGTGCTAGAGATAGAGACACTGATGCCTAGACAGACACAGAGATATGCCATGTGGCTCCTGATGGAAACCTCAGATTTTTGTTGTAATGAATATAAAGGGAGTTCTTAACTGAGGCTGCTGTGCACAAACAGATCCTGTGGTTCTTTCTGGCTTTCTTACTCTCCAGCCTGTGCTGCCTACTGTCCACACATAGGAGTCCCAGGCAATCAGGGAAGGAGATGTTGGAATAAGTGATGGGAGTGGGCTGGAGAGAAGGGAAGCCTCATCTGATGCAAATTGGATTAGAGCCACTGATTTTATTGTGGCAACATTGACTTTCAGCAGTTGAGAAGAGCAGATTAAGCAACAGCGTTCCATGGGAGTTGGCTCCATGAAGAGCCATGCGCTGGTACAAACACTATTATGGAGGCAGTGTGGCCCAATGGATACGCACAGATCTAGGACAGAGAAGATTTGGGTCCACTAACTAATAATAGCCAGCTCTTACATAGTGCTTTTCACTCGTACATCTCCAAACAGCTTACAGTAAAGGTGAACACCTCGCTAGGTGCTTATATGACCCTCCTCTCCACTGCATCTGAGCCCTTCGCTGCCGTTAGTGGATTTTACTCTCATACTGTGCCTCTATTACCCTCATTTTATAGAAAAGCAACTGAGGTACAGGGCAGATTAATTGATTTACCCAAAGTGACACAGAAAACATATGGCTGAGCTGGGGACTGAATACAGGCATCCAGAGCTCCTAGTTCCCTAACTACTAAAATGCTTTTTGACTGCTGCCTATCACCGCCACCATTTTAGGGGCAGGGGAACTGAGAGGCAGGGCGGGGAAGTGTCACTGACTAATATATGCTGACCCAGCAGGGGAATGGCAGAGCCAGGAAAATGACACAGATCTTCTCTGTCCTAGGTCCACGCCTAGCCATTGGGCCACACTGCCTCCCGTAACAATGCCTGTATCAGCACATGGCTCTGCATGGAGCCAACTCCTTGGCACGTTACTGGTTAATCTGCTCCCCTGCCTGTGCCAAAGTGCCTCTCACGCGTTACTATAGAAAGAAAACAAAACAGCAAATTGTTTTGCCATCATGTTCCCACAGCTGCAATCAGCACATTCATACACTAGTTTTATTTCCCGTTATTCGTCTTCTTCTTTTTCTTCTTCTGCTGCTTCAAGAAAAGGAGATTATTTTTAATTACAGTTTTACACTTCATTAATGAATCTCAACAATGTGCTAATGAGCAAGACCGTGGCACATGGACACAACACATTCCCATAGCTTTCAGAGGATTTCTATAGGCTTATTTATCCCCAGGCTGCCCCCGTGGAGACTTGCAGACAGGGAGGGAGGCAACCCAAACAGAAACATTGTATTATCCTGAATTAGTGCACATTAAAATTTCCTAGGATGCTGCAGCCTGTAGAAACACTGTCAAAAGCATCTGGGTGACTGTAACATTACCACTGAGGGTTATTATTTCTATCAGAGTTCATGTCTACATTACAGCTGCTACTGTGGCACAGCTACAGAAGGGGTTTCTCCATCGATGTAGTTAATCTGCCCCCTCCAAGAAGCTAGATCGACGGAAGCTTCCGTAGCTAGATCGACGGAAGAATTCTTCTGGTGACCTAGCCCACAGCTATACTGGGGGTTAAGTCAACCTAACTATGGTGCTCAGGGGACAGCTCTTTTCACAGTTCTGAGCAGCATAGCTAGGTCGATCTAATTTTTAAGTTGTAGACCGGGCTGGAGGAGTTCCTAGAAACCCCAACCCAGATCTGAGTCCCATCATGCCAGGCATTGTACAAGCACATGGAAAAAGACAGAAATCTCCCTCAACGAGCTTGCAGTCTGAATTTAAGGCGAGGCACCAAAGGTGGGTGAAATATAATGACTGTGATGGGATATAAAGCAGTACAAAGTGATTCTTCGTAACGTGCTAAAGGGCCAAAGCCCGCTGAAGTCACAGGGAGTTTTTCTATTGACTTCATTAGCTTTGAATCAGATACTTAGTGTACAGTTTGAAGCTCTGGCAGGGGTTTGATCATTAGCAGGAGACAGTAGTCTCAGTTTTTGAAGGTTAATCTTCCTATTGCATGACTGTGTGTCCAAGTAGGCAGGGCTGTAGTGTAGTACTCAGGAGCCTGGGTTCTATTTGCCAATGACCTTGAATAGATGATTATGCCTTTCTTTCCCCCCTTCCTATAGTTTATCCATCTTGAACATTTAGATTGTTAGCTCTTTGGGACAGAGACTGCTCTTATTGTGTGCACTTGCAGCGCCACACACGAGAACTACTGTAATATAAATAATGACAGGATCAGAATCCACCTGCTCTGGGCTTCTTTCCTCTAGACAGAGCAAAGAACTGATGAGTTCCACACCTCAGTCGTTAAAATGCTTCTTGCAGAAGAGCTCCACACAGAGCTAAGAGCATGCAGCAGGATCTTTCCCTCATCCCAAGATGAAAGATTGCATTGACCCCATTTTATCACCTTCGCTGGATTCTTATGTATCTGTGAATCCTAGTAGAAATTGTCCTCTTGGCTTGCATAATTCTCCAGGAACATGTGCCCTTCCTCTCTGTCCCTTCCCTTCACAGCAGGAAGGTACAGCCTGCTCGGCCATTCACTCTGCCCCATGCATTTGAAATCTCTCACCCTCAAGCCTCATTTGGAGATGCTTAGTCACTACCATTCCTTAAATTCTCCCTCGAAACCTTCCTCTCCCCTTTAGCTTGCAGCACTCTCGCTCTTTGTAATGCCACGAGTGAAGGATGTTGTATAAATACAAATCGTCTCACATTGAGGTTGCAGGGTATCTGTGAATTTAAACGAACCAGGGCCAGATTCCCCAGCTGGCGTAAATTGGCGTCGCTCCATTGAAGTCAAGAGAGCAATGCCAGCTTACATTGCTTAAGATCTGGCCCATACCCCTTTCTCGTGTGTGTGTCAAAACAGAACATTATGCAGCTCATTAAATCTGTTGTACTTTTCAAGTGCGCTCTGTGTAATACACTTTTCACTTTGTTAAGGAGAATCAGCTTTGTCCAAGAGTCGCAATAGGCACCAGAAAGCTCTTCTCAATAAATAAGTAAATAAAAAACCCACCGGGGGGAAGATTAGTATACACAAAAGTACAGTGAACTCTGTGGCAAACGGAATGAATGCTCATTATATGTCTCACAGAAGGCGCCTCTCCCTGCTCTTTCAGCTTCCAGTGTTTTTCCCACCTGGCCTTAAGATCTAGGCTAGGCCTGTGATGTGTCATTCCAAATTCTTTATGAAAATATGCTTATGATATGAATATATCATAACTGAGACATACCTAATACCAGATGGCTCATGTGAGATATCATTAGAAAGGTTATGATTTACCGAATGTGATTATCCAATTTGTATACCTGTATCATTTCTGTATCTGAAGTTAGGAATATTGAGTATGTATCTCTATCTCAACTACGCTACTTTGGGTGATGCACTTCAGATACAACAATGGAAAAGCCAGACAGGGCTGATGACCCATCACTGAGGACAATGAACTGTGAAAAGCTTGGCCTTCCTGTGGACACTCCATACTGCCACTGACTCACGGAAACCGTGATACTATAGAATCAGTTGGTCTTTTAACCTTTACTAAACATTTACTGAGACTTCTTGTAACTTTCCACTGTAAGGGAAGGGGGGTCAAGTTTGGGAAGCAAAGGATTCCTGCCTTATGTAAATCCTATTTAAGTGTGGGGAGGAAGGCAAACGGGACCCCTCCTCTCCATGGCCTGTCTGCCCAAGAAGAAAGATTGCAAAAGTCACCTGAAGGGAAAGCAAACGGAGAGTCCAGACTGGGACAGGGGTCCAGTCTGAAAAGGAATATCACTGGAACTCTGAACTACAGAAACTTTGCAACCTGCCTGCAGGTGAGAAATACTATTTGTAATCAATTTCTTTAGTGAAACTAGGTTAGTTTAGGTGTTTGATTTCATTTGCTTAGTAATCTGGTTTGTTTTGTTTCTTACCCTTTTTACTACTGCAAATCTGCCTTTTTTTGTTTTGTTTATTATTAAACCCAGTTTCCATAATTTCTAACTGGGGGAAGGGCAAGAAGTGTGCACACCTCTCTCCATATTGAGGGAGGGGGCGAATTTCATAAAACCTGTAGGTTTGTACCCCTTAAAAGGAGTGAGCACCAAAGTGTTGAAGCAAGTCCCTTAAGCTGAGTCTTCCCAGAGCTGATCTGCAGATGGGTGTGGCCCTGCTTGTGGGTGTGTTAGAGGAGGCTTTAATAGCCTGGCTCAGCAAGACCAGTTAAACGGGCCACATGCTGGCAGAACAGGCAGAATCAGTGATATCTTAGCACATCAAGTGGCATCCCAAGGGGTCCAACCCATCACAAGGCCTTTTTCAGTTCCTTTTATATGTGTTGGTATTATTACTATTTATTGTATTGCAGAAATCTCAGCACTGTTGTGCTAGGCATTGGCCTAAACTTTTGAAAATAAAAGAGTGGGAGGGAAAGAGTCCATACAGTGAAGGAGCCAACCGAAAGCTTTGATAGCCACCATCATAGCTAGGTGGGATCTAATGCAGAACGAGGATGTTTTAGTGCTTGGGGCATTAGACGTGGGAGACCTGCATTCAATTCCCTGCCCTGCCACCACTGTCCTGGGTGCCCTACGGCAAGTCACTTCACCTCTCTGTGCTTCAGTTGCCCATGTGTAAAATGGGGATGACAGCGCTACCCCATCTCACAGTGGGGCTGCGAGGATAAATAATATGAGGTGCTCGGGTACTCTGGTCATGCAGGACTGGGGCTGGATCCAGATTTTCTGCTAGTTCATGACCCGTGTGCATTCAGGGAAGTTAGATGAGGCTGTGTCACAGATAGAGATCCTCCCGAGGGCTCCTGGGCCATTCACACTGGCTTGCCCACTGTACTCCACCACTCATGAAGAGTGCATGACATTCCACCCCCTCCCATTGTATCTGCAATGCCAAGCCAGTGACCTGCCCTGCACCCTATTCGGGGGCACTGGCTGGGAGTAGGAACAGGGCTCTCTGATGACAGTCTGGATGGCCCCTGAGCAGGGTGACTAGGAAGAGGGTGTAGTAGGATGAGTGGAATTGGAGAAAGAGGATCAGGTCCTAATCTGGTGTGGCACCAGGGAGTTCTGCAATGAAAACTGGGGAAAGATTGCTTGCACACAAACTCTAGACTAGAGCATTGGCATATACTCTGTAAACACCTAATTCCTACAGCTTTGCCTTCCTGTTGCATCACTTATTACTTATGGGAAAGAGAAAGTTGTTATTGCACCTTTCTCTAACACACACATGCAGGGGGTCGAAAGAATTTGGCCTTTAAGACTGTCCCCATTGTTTACAATGGCCCAAAGAAACACCCGAGGCCCAAACAGCTGGGGGAATTCAGCTCTGATGCAAACTTCAGAGCATAGTGCTGTCTCTCTTTTGGAAAGAAGAAAGAAAGAGATTTTTTTAATCTATCTACCCCCATACACCCTATCTATCTATCTATCTAACTCAGACACCCATTGTTGATTCTGTACATGAATGTTGCACAAATAGTGAGAAGTAAATTTGAGTATTAAAATTCTTTCCATTTTAATAATCTACAATATTATTAGAAATGCCAGTGAGAATTTTTATTTTATTTTAAGACATACGCACTGTGTTTGCCTGATTTTTACACTGACGGTGTTCCTTTAAGGGAGATATTTATTTAGTTCTTGAAGGCACCAAGCCCATATGAGGAAATGCTGACAGGTTGGACAATCAAAAAGCAACCAAAAGGAAAAGCAGAAAGCAAATAAAAAAACCCCCTGTATATATATTTGTCTTCCTCCCACAAAAAGGAACCTACATTCATCCTATCTACAAGGCTCAATGTGCATATGTCCCCAGCATGATAAAACTCCTTTGAAATCATTTTCAATCCCTCTACTTTACTGCCATTGGCTGGCTTGTTGCTGGAAATTTACCTTGGGAAAAAAAAAAAAAAGCCCTGGACTGAATCGCATCTGTTTATTCATAATTCATGGATCATTTTTCCCCTTCCTCTCGAGAGTGGCAGAAAATGCCCATAAGTGAAAAAATATAGCCCAGCAAATAAACACACCCTTTTCCCCTTGAAAAAGGCCTCAAGGTGGTAGCTTTATCAAGGCTGTTGCAGTCTACAGGTGCCTGCTAGGTGACCTATTGTCTCAGTATTTCATTCAGATAAACACGGAAAAGCTTTGTAAATAAATTATGAGTCATGGATAGGGAGGCAAAGAGTGAATGGGAAGCAAGTGAGATATTAATGTATAAATCTGAGATAGAGTTAACTCCGCAATTGTCAGTCACTTTATTATTCATGAGCCTGGAAACCTTTTATGATAGGAATGTCGTTTGATCCCCAAACTAGAAAGCAGAGAGCAGCCAGTGCTGTCTAACCCTTTTGCTTTTCATTTGAGACAGGCTGAGTTTGCTGACAGTCCCTGCTTTCATTTGCAATAATTGCTTAATGGGGGCGATTAAGCTTGGCAACGCTTTGCAGATTGTCACCATTGGGTGGGAGGAGGTTGCATTTGTTCCCCCTGGTTCAGTGGTTTGCAAGATATATATACAAAAAACAGGTCAAAGGTCAGATAAATGACTCAGCTTTAATTTCAAGAGGTGAATAGGAGACAAAAGTCACTGGCTAGAGCTCATGTGACCTCCTGACGAAGGATGCTTAAACGGCTGAACTGGAATTCTGGAGATCTAGGTTCAATTCTTAGCTTTACTACCAATCCCTGGGTGTTTGGGGGTAAGTTACCATTTGTGTAGTGGTGTGGGAGCTAGAATGCTAAAAATAGCGGTGTGACTGTTGTGACTCAGGCTAGCCACTTGTGCTCAAGCCACAATGTCCAAACTGCTGTTTTTTGTGCGCTCGCTCGTGCACCGCTCACCTGAGTCTGCTGGAATCTGTCTGCCTGGGCCGGAAGGCTCATGTCCAGCTGAAGTCTAGACATAACCACAGGGGCTGAGTCTGGAAGGGTACTGACCACCTGCAGCTCCCAGTGACTTCAGACTCAGTTGCTCCATCTCAGTCCCCCGAGTATAACAATAATTCCATTCTTCCACCTTTCATCTGTCTTGTCTATTTAGATTGTAAGCTTTTGGGGGCAGGGTCTGTTTTTTTGCTACATGTGCATACACTCAGGACAACAGAGCCCTCATTTTGACTGAGGCTTCTACACTCTCCCGTAACCCAAATAATCAACCAGAGATTAGTTGTGTGTTTCTAATGGGTCCCAAAGCCAGCTGAACTTTCCTTGGCTATGAGTTTCATGGAGGATATTTAATAACATCATTGACAGCTTGCAACTGTTCAACCAGAGGTTATATTCTTTTCAGATCTCATAAGATAAGCAATAGCAGGCTTGGATGGCCCTGTAGAGAGAGGAATGGCAACTGGTCTAGCTCAGATGTAGTGTGCCAAAGCAATGCTGATGGAGAAGCCCACTTTTAGATGAGCTTCTGAGCACCCATGCTCACTCTGGGATAGTTTGCAAGAGCCTGGGGGTATTATCCAAATGGCCTGTTACAACCCTAAATTTCCCCTGGAGGCTTCAGTCCAAGAAGGAATAATTCTTCAGTTCCCATTCTAAAGTGTTAGGTAATGATACTGCATTTGCAGCTGGTTAATAGCTGCCACATTCCACCCCGCTGGTATGATGTGAGAGTGGATCGATCTCTCAGTTTGTGAAAGTCGTTATCTAAACATAGGATAATTTATCATTCCTCCTTGTATATTTGAAGACTCCAGTAAAGAGACCCACCAAGAATCATTTTCTCCCCCAATTCATGGCAAAGGCACAGCGATAAAGGCATCACACTCGCGGATATTCTTGAGCAAATTGAAACAAGAGAAGGTAAAACAGGAGGAGTTTTACTCAGGGTCAACTCCAAAGAGGAAAGAGAACAAAGACAGAGAGAGAAATCTTGCCAGGAAGTTTCCTTAAAAAAAAGTCACAAGGTGGGTGAAACAGCTGTGGGCACAAGCTGACAGGAAGGGAATGTCAGTTCCAGAAGCAAGACCAAACTGTGATTACATTCAGAGATATTGACAGGGAAGAGGTGGGCTTGTGATTTTTGCAAGTGACACATCGACTAGACAGCCAGGAATAAAATTTTTATTAAAGTTAATGTTTAAAATTAAATATACACAATTTAAGAGGGAAGGTACTGTAAATCTGGGGTCCGGCTTGAGTTATGAGGGATTACAGGTATCGGTTACAAGGATGAAGAGATACGTACGTATCACATAACCAGCATAGACCCAGATTGAGGTGTGGGAGTTTTTAGAGCGTCAGTGGTTAAGTGGGCTCAGGTACGCCACCCATGGAATGTATTAAGAGTACAACTCAGTATCGGTGTAGCAAATAAGTACATGGGTGGGGTGTGTCCTTTGATTTATCAGGGAAGTAAGTGGGTTATTTCCCTGGTCAGTGGTCTCAATTAGTCAATGTGGTATTGATGGTGTCCTGTGATGTGTTCCGTATAAATGTTTCTGGACCACCTGATGGTGCTGGACACCATGAGCTGTCTCATGAGCCAGGTGTAGCGTCGACCGACTCCGCATGCTCTCAGTACCGGCTCATTGTGGGGGTCCAGTCCATGCACAGCTCCACCAGATCTCTTCACTCCCTGCCTTTGTCATTCCCTGCTATTCCAATCCTGTGATGCCCATGCACAAGGTCTGCTGAGGGGCTTCAGTCCTTACCTGCAGCTCCCCCATCCTCCCAGTCCGGTCCTAAACACAACTTTGTTTGTGCACCTTAATCCTGACCTGAACCACCCTCTGCTATTCCAGCCCTGAATCTCTCCTGGTCGAGATTGCTAATCATAAATGATTTGTGCAGTGGTTAGTTCTCCAGTGGTGAAAGGTTTAGGGCACTGCAGGTGAGAACTATATATATTCAGGAGCAAATCCTCAGCCTAGAATCATTGAGTCCACTGGAGCTAAGATCGAGGATTTACATCAACTGAGGACCTGGCCCTTGGAGATTAATTATTGCTTCCCATTTCAATTATCTCAGCAGCTCTGCTACATCCCAGACATATGATAGGTGGCAAATGCCTAACAAGGCATTTTTCTTGTCTATGCCTTGCTTAAACAATTAGCTTGTGGTATTATTGGAGCGGGGTGGGGGTGCATGTTGTAAAGTATATTAATTATGAAAAGGCTTCACAATTGAGTTCACAGCTTTTAATGGGCTACTTCCCATCACTAGCAGATGGGTGCTGGCTTCATTTATGGCTGTGCTATTGCTGACAATGTTCCCTTTTTGCAAAAGGCAAAAATGGTCCACGTCACCCAGAAATGCCAGCAAAGTAATCAGGAAGCACAGTGAAATTAAGCACTAAAACATCCCATAAAGTGTAAGTGCTTCATCACCATAACTAATGAAAATATATGATTGCCTAATAAAAAGCCCCGTGAATGGGCCATGCATGAGAGCCCCGCTTTTGTTAGCATTGCTGCACTATCTGGGAATGTCAGCCTGCCCACCACAGGGCTGTAAAGCCTGAATTGACTCCATGCTGTTGGGCAGATGTTGGATAGGCAGGTGGCCCAGGCCATTTCTGCTGTGCCGACAACAGCTATGGAGTGTTGCCACTTAATCTCCTCAGCCATGGAGTAATATTGGGCAATAACCACAGAGGGAGAGGAATAATATAATCCCATGCTACCCCCCCCCCATACATTAAAAGACCGTTAGGAGTGCATGGTTAAGCTGCTTGTGCCGTTTTAACTCTGCTCCCTTGGGCATGTGCCTCACTACAGGACAGTCCCTAATAAATGATCATGCACTACTCCTTAAATAATACATAATAATATACTATTGTTTCTGCAACCATAGATACAACGCATGTAGTCATATTCTAGTAGGCTTATTCTATTATCAATGGAATACGGGGAGTGAGATAATATTTATTGGACCAACTTTTGTTTTCTATTTTTAGTGTTCTAATGACCTGGTGTAGCTTTGCTGCTGCTGCTTTCTTTCTTTGCTTATTTGTATCACAATGGCACCTAGCAGTCCTAATCCAGGATGGAGACCCCACCGTGCTCGTCATTTTACACACGCATAATGAAAACGCAGTCCCTGCCGGAAAAGGCCTATAATCTAAGAGCCTAATCCAAAGCCAATTGAAGTCAAAAGTAGTGTTTCCATTGATTTCAGTGGGCTTCAGAAGAGAACCCCTGTTCAGAAAGGTCTCTAAAGAAATGGCTTATGTGCTTTCTTGAATTGGGGACAAGGTTCAGCACTGACTTAGGACCAGACTGCAATCTTGCTGTACCTTAGTGCTCAGGATTCTTGGGGGGTTGGTAGCAGGGCTATGGATCCCCCCAGTCATTTCTTTCTTTAGAGGGGAACAGCAGTCACAGGAACTCCTGGGGCAATAGTGGCTTTTCTGCATATCTGCTGAATTGAGGAGGGGGATTTCTTCCCCCAGCTCACCTGCATCACTCTGCATACAGCCTGGTTGCTCAGGCTGGGTGAAACCCACCGCTATAGGCAGGGTGACACAAATCCTACATGCTGGAACTGGTCAACATTTGAAATTCTTCTTTTTCTTCTTCTTGCAATGGCACCCAGAAAACACCATCCTGGACCAGGGCCCCATTTTGCTAGGTGGTATACAGATACAGAACAAAAAGCCAGTCCCTGTCTGAATTAACTTACAACCTAAGTGCTGTTTAAGACGCTGGTCGAGTCCCACTCAGACCCTCAAAATGAGACTTGATTGGTACATAGGCATTGGGCTGTTTCTTTGAATAGGGATGACATTCACTGCTATGTGCTGAGTTTAAGATTGCTCCTTAGTTATTATTAGCTTGCGATAGCTGTATTTAGAGGCCCCAGTTGAGATCAGGGGCCCATTGTGTTGAGCTCTGTACAGACATGCAGTGAAAGACAGTCCCTGCTGCAAAGAACTTGCAGTGCAAATGGATAAGACAGACAAAAGGTGGGGGGAAAGGAAGTGTAATTATCTCCATTTTACAGATGGGGAACTGAAGCACAGAGCAATTACAACTACTAACCAGTATGCAGGTGGCAAATTGTGATTCCTGCTCCTAACTGACCATACATGGTGCACACCCTATTATTTTTGATATCTTGCCTTCATGCCCTTACCCCAACCTGCATGCTTGTCTCATCCACTTGTAATGTCTTGTCATTTTAGACTATGAACTCTTTAGCGAGGGACTATTATTTACCGCTGACTTGTATAGTTCCAAGCACCATGACCCCCTGACCTAACTGAGGCCTACAGACACTACCATAGCAAATAAAAGTATAATAGTGCGATGGGGCTTAACCCCCATTACCTATTAGGCAAGGGAAAGAACCCCAATTAGTCATGCTCAGTACCTGGGGCGTGATTCGCTAATTGCCTTCTGGTCACAAGGCAGAGCCTGGCCTTATAAGTAGGCTGTGGAAGCTCAGTAGTGGAGAAGAATGCTGAGGAATGGGTTTCTCTGGCAGAGAGAATACCTGGGAAAGACAGAGGAAAAACACTAGTGGATCAGGTTTGGTTTCTGCTGAGGAAGCTCTGAGGTAAGGCAAACAGGAGCCTGAGCGGGACAGAAGAGCTATTAGTTTGAAGACTGGTTTGTTTGGACTTTTATTTGAGTTTGTTGGTGCTACCTAGCAATGGGTTTAGACTTGTGTGTGACTTGGCTGGATTTTGGTTGCACAAACTGAGGCACCTTAAAAGAGCCTGGTTTTCAGAAGGACCTAAGCACCTGCCCTCTGAACACCAGCTCCCTTTACAGTGTCTCAAGTCGGGCACCTAAAATCACTAGTCTCTTTAGAAAAGCTTGGCCTAGGAGCCAGGTTTTTAGGTGCCTAACTCCCACTGAAGTGCCTTGCCCAAGTTGACCCTGAGTCTGTGGTAGAACTGGGAAATAGATTCCCTGGCTCTCAGTGTCAATCCCCTGAGCTCTAGTCTAGTTCATTAACCACAAGCCCATAGAGCTGGAAACAAACCCTGACCTATCTGAACAGCTCATCATATTTACACCTGAGCGGAATATAATTAATCAACAGAGTTTTAGAGAAAATAGGATTGTTTTACTTGGGGGGAAAGAGATTGCGAGCGAGAGAGAAATTCCTCATTTTATCCATAGAAGCTAATTCCATTAATTATGTTATGATGCAATTAAGCATTTCTTTCCTAGCTATTAAAGCCTAAATTATTTATTAATAATTATAGATCGTTACCTGATAATGCTCACACTACAGTGCAGGAGTTGAATAATTCATCTACTTTGATGGCCTTTTCCCCCCGCCCCCCTTCTTTGCAAATTGTATCTAATTTCTCTCAACAAGTTTGAACATTTATTTTGAGGCTGGGAAAAGAAACACAGCCTTCAGTGGATTTCGGCTTTTGTGGTGCTTGGATGGGATACAACCAACCTTTTAGCCCACAACACCAGATGCAGAAATGCCCACATTGTATTATGCCATTCACCCACACTTTAGAGCTCCCTTGATGGAGGGGCTTTGTTCAAAGCATTTTTAAGCCAACAGCACAGCATAATGAAAGGTTGGGCAATGCAAAACCATACAATGGAACAGCATTTAGTTTTATATAGCCTCTTTCATACCCAAGGTGCTGTATTCCAAAGTACTTTACAAAGCAATGAGGGAGAAAGCTGCAATTTTGTTAAGGCCCATTCCAAAGATTCCCATTGACTTCAAAGAGCTTGAGATCAGGCGCTTACATTTCACATTTACACAGTAGCCGTGCTGTTCTGTGATAGCAGCTCACACACAACTCTGGAGAGCTGAAATGGCTCCACTGAGCAAACCAGGACACTCAAGGTTATTCCCACTGGGCCAAAGGATTGTTAACTTCTCCCTGAGATGGGGACATTCTGCCAAAGTCCCATCTGAAGAACAGAGCAGCAACTCTTCTCTGAAGTGTGGCATTATAGCAGATGTGCAGGTCCCCAGGTAGCACTCCATCCCACAGTCTGATGCCCTCTTTCAGAATGTAGCATAAGAAAGGGCCCTTGTGTGGAAGGCAAGTGGTTCTCTCACAAGTGCAAGGGCAGTAGTGATACCTCTTGTTTTCTCCTCCAGACCAGAAGAAGAACTTTTTGCTGTAAAAATAAAATAAAAGCAATTAACAAGGGCTAGTCAGAGCTAGTGGCTCTGAGATCATTGCTTAATTATCCAGTGCCATCTGTACTTTTTGAAAATTATGATACTGTGCCCAATGCCCTGTGCCCTGCTTTGTTGAATAATGGCTGCTCATGTTAATGAGGCTTTTCCCCAGCAGGGCTGGAAATAGTGCTTTTCATTAGCTAACAATAGTGCAAACACTCCATTAGGCAGAATCTGTGCT
The DNA here is from genome assembly GCF_003597395.2 of Chelonoidis abingdonii. NCBI lineage: Eukaryota > Metazoa > Chordata > Testudines > Testudinidae > Chelonoidis > Chelonoidis abingdonii. Next base: position 162,732,205 of record NC_133770.1, on the reverse strand, counting down.
GGGCAACAGACTTTTTGTGGAGTAACCAAACATTTCTCCTTCTTGGGGAGTTGTGTCCCCCAACCTCCGGAGAGGCAAGCAGCAGGAAGGACCTTAATACCTTGTTAAACTCCTCTCTTCCTATTCAGAGACCAACCCGCAAGACCTGTCTCTGCCGCTCGGCAAACAGGGCCCAAATGCTGTCAAATTTGCAAACTAATGATAAGAAATAATTGCTAAATAGCTCACTAACTGATACGAAATGGCCCTCGTCTCACTGTAACGATGCAGCAAGACTGTTCAATTAAGGCTACTGTAGATGCTGTTTTTTTTAAAAAAAAAGAATGTTTGTTTACAAGGATCATTCTAAGCAGAATGATAGGAGCCAGGAAGTGAAGGGGACTGTGTCTCATCCCTATACAGATCATAGTCTCATTCAGGTGATACTATCTACAAGAAGAATCATCCAGTGGAGAGACGCTGGATTGAGACTCTGAAGGACTTGCCTTCTATTTCTGGTTTATCCACTGACGTCCTTCCTGACCCTGGACAAATTGTTTAATGTAGCCTGCGCTTCATTTCCCCCATTGTTAAACTAGGGCTAATAGTTCCCTACCTTGCTGGGGTGTTGTGAGGCTAGAATCCATTATCTATCCAAGGTACTTATATGGCATCACCACAGTGATGCACCTCACCCTCTTTAATGCATTTATCCTCAAAGCCCCTTGTGAGGTGAGGAAATGCCATTATCCTGACTGTACAGATGGTGAACGGAGACACACAGAGGCCAACTTACTTGCCCAAAGACACACAAGAAGTCTAGGACAGAGCAGAGAACTAAACCTAGGTCTCTTAAGGCCTAACTAAGCTAGTACCCTAACCTGCCTCGCTAAATGAGAGGAAGATCATTAGGTAGGGATAGAGACGATAAAGTTCTGTTCTATCCCATCTCCTCTGTCCTCCCTTGGCAAGAGCGTGCTAGCCCATACAAATCTGCTTTCTATTGCTTTGTCCAATGCAGTTGAAGAAACCAAAGAGGTGGGGATCCTATCCCTTCTCTCAGGAGGCTATTTCATAGCCTAATACTTCTCACCAGTAATAATGGTTTGATAGCTCCTGGTTACCCCAGCTGTGACTGGAATTGGATGCTGTGCATATACATGGTGAGAGACAGTCTCTGCCCCTCAGAAATGTACATGCTAAACAGCTGGGACAGACAAAGGAAGTAAGCTAGCCCCATTGTACAGATGGAGAATTGAGGCGCAGAGAGATTTGTTACTTGTGCCAGGTCACAGGAATTGAATGCACATCTTCTATTCTCCGCATCTACTTAGTCCTTCTGGTTTACCTTGGTTTTTCTAGCACATCTCATGATTGCAGTGTACAAAATACCTAGCCCACTGCTAGCACAACACTAGTAATAAATAATGGCAGTAATAGCTGATGGGGTCTCTGAACAAACCCTAAAAGGTGCAGTGTTCTGGATAGTTACTGTGGGGTGCTTCACTATTATTTAGTATCGTTAAGCTGGTGGGATGGGTGAGCTTGTATGTTAGCTTCAGAAGTATGGAATAATAAGGACCAAAAAGGGAGGAAATCAGGCAAATTCCCCCTTTCTTCCACACCTTTTTTTTTTAAAGCCGCTTCAGTGTAACTCAATTAATAAGTTAATGTTTGTACAGCACTTTGAAGATGTAAAGTGCTAGATAAGTACTACACCTTATTATTATTAACTTAAATGATCGACTTACTGTGCAAGATGCACTCAGAGCCAAAAACATGCTCAGCCATGGAGGCAGATGAACTGGAGGGAAAAAAAGTGGAAGCAGCACTTTTCATTCTGCTCATAAATTTTTTTGGATTCACCCAGTGAGTCTGGAAGCACTTTAAAAAAAAAAAAAAGGCTGAGCTTAGAAGAACTCCTTGTTATGTCTAGGAGCAAATGGGAAATGTAATTTATTATTTCCTATTATGTGAGTTTTCAGAGCAGAAAGTTAAACTTTTCAGCCAAGCATTCACACCCCAGTGAGATTCAATCATCATCCAAACCCCTGGAGAAGCCAAAGCTATGGGGAGAAGTGGGGGAGGGGGAGTTACCATGCTCCTTTCATTTTCCTTGGCACCCAATTACAGGCGGCTGTCGCGAAATTAACGCTCACAGCCATGAAATGATGCTATAGGCATTCTGTAGGAATCATTGAATCAAACAGAGTGAAATCTTTTTTATATGGTAATCATTTCCCACCATCAAATTTCATAGGAGCGAACAGTTTGATTGAGCCACCCTAGTTAAACTGTGTATGAAATTAGTCATTCTCACCATAAACAGTGTTCTACAGCCTTTCCAGACAAAAGCTATCAGACGCAAGGTGGTCATTGACTAGGAAGTAACAGCCTAGATAGCAGTTACAGCACCTGGATTATTCCTCTTCACTTCACTATTGAACTGGAAATACTGGAGTCACTTGTTTTTTTTGTGTGTGTGTGTGTTTTTTTTAAGAGGCTTGGCTCTGTTCAGAGATTGCTCCACTTACTCTAGCAGGTAAATCTATACTGCAGCTGGGATATGTCATTCCCAGCTCAGGTAGATGCACAACCACAGATTTGAGTGAGTTAGTAGCAGGTAGCGGCTCAGGCCAGAGGTGAAAGTAAGCTGGTACGCTCCAGTACGGCGTATTGGCAAGAGCCAGTGCGCCCTACCGGGGCAGATCAGCTTCCCCTGGCAGCAATTTAAAGGGCCTGGGGCTCCCAGAAGTGGCTGGAGTCCTGGGCCCTTTCAATTGCCGCCAGAGCCCTGCTGCTGGAGCTCTGGGGTAGCAGTGGCGGGGTTCAGGCAGCAATTTAAAGGGCCAGGGGCTCAGCTGCCGCTACCGTCCCAGGCCCTTTAACTTGCCGCTGGAGCACCGCCGCCGCTACCCCAGGGCTCCGGGGACGATTTAAAGGGCTTGCGGTGGTAGCGGCAGCTGGCACCCAGGGCCCTTTAAATCACCGCCCGAGCCCCCAGCTGCTGCTGCTACCCCAGGGTTCCGGCAGTGCGGCTCGGGTTGCGATTTAAAGGGCTCGGGGCTCCCACTGCTGCTACCTTCCAGGCAGGGCCGGTGCAACCATTTAGGCGGACTAGGCGGTTGACTAGGGCGCCGAGATTTGGGGGTGCCAAAAAGCACGCCCAAATTTTTTTTTAAATGGTTGAGCAGCCGCTGCTGCTAGGACAGAGAGGGAGTCTGAGCTGCTGGCAGTAGCCGGCAGCCCAGGGTGTCCCCTGAGTCAGGGCGCTGCCGAGGCAGCCGGCAGCTCGGGGTGTCCCCTGGGTCAGGGCGTCGCCGTGGCAGCCAGCAGCCCAAGGGGTCTCCTGGCCCAGGGTGTCCCCTGGGTCAGGGCGCCGCCAGAGGGGGCGGCAGGCAGCTCCCGTGGAGCTGCCGCAGTGGTGCCTGCGGACGGTCAGCTGCTCGCGCTGCTCCGGTGGACCGCCCGCAGGCACACGGGACCCTCCGCAGGCACCACTGCGGCAGCTCCACCGGAGCCGCGGGACCAGCACGCGGGGTGGCGAAATTGCCGTTCGCCTAGGGCGCTCAAACCCCTAGTGCCGGTCCTGCTTCCAGGGCCCTTTAAATTGCCACCCGAGCCCCGCTGCAGGAGCTCTGGGGTAGCAGCAGCGGGGGTCTGGCGGTGATTTAAAGGGCCAGGGGCCCCTGGCTACCACTACTGCAGCAGAGCTCTGGATCCTTTAAAGCTCCATCAGAGGTCAGGACCCCCTCCCATGGTGATTTAAAGTGCCCAGGAATTTAAAGGCCTCGCCTCTTCCGGTAGAGGCCCCTCCCCCTCCCAAGGACTTCGGTGTACTGGTAAGTCCTTTAAGTTACTTTCACCCGTGGCTCAGGCTAACTATCCAAGTGTGTCCCTAGGATCTTGGATGGAGTTGGACTCAGGCAGCTAGCCTGTGCTGCCATGGCCACATTGCTATTTTCAGTGCACTAACTCAATCAAAGCTAGCACTTGTACGTCTACCCGAGTTTGGGATTGCACATCCCAGATGCAGTGTAGACATACCCTCGGCTGGGGCTGGTCAGACACAATAGATCAAATGTTCAAAGCCTTGCAACTGGGTCAGAACTATCGAAATGCCCAATTAGAATTTTACCTCCAGTCCTCACCATTGGTTTCTCAGTCCTGGGCTACACTACAAACGTATGTCAGTACAACTACTTCTCTCATAGGTATGGATTTTCCCTTGGGTAGACAGCGCTATGTCGACGGACGGGCTTCTCCAATCAACACTAGGTGCCACTTCTCGGGGAGGGGGAGTTCCTTTGCTGATGAGAGAAGCTTGTCCATCGGTTTAGGTAGCGTCTTCACAAAGCACTACAGCTGTGCCATGGCAGCCCCCTAAGTGTAGACAAGCCATTAGCACAGTTCTTCAGATGGCCACAGCTAGAGCTGGGCAAACGATTTGTATCTAATATATTTTGGGGCGGCCAGATTCTAATACTGTTAATCCCGGTGAGTTACATGAAGAGTTTCTCCACAAATAGCCCTTTTGAGTCACTCTTCACAATGAATAAGGTCTGATCTACACAGTTTCCCTACCAGCATAACTATTTTGGTTTAAGGGTGTGATTTCCCCTCCTTCGACTTAGTTATACTTGTATGATCCCTAGTGTGGGCATGGTGATACTGGTATAAAAGGGCTCTATAGTGGAATCTCTTATTACCCTTCCTGTAGGAAGCCATGATGCATATTGGACAGAGCACTGAACTGGGACCCAGAAGACTTGGTTTCTAGTCACAGCTCTGCCACTTGCCTGCTGGGTGATTTTTGAGCAAATCTCCAGGCCTCAGATTCGCCATCTGTAAAATGGGGGTACTGATATTAACTTTGTTTATAAAGCACTTGAGAGCTATTAATGACAGTCTGTACATAACAGTGGGGTATTATTATTATTATTAGACCCATATAACTGCATCCACACTATCTGGGTTGTACTGCTTTAACTACAGGGGCGGCTCCAGGCACCTGCACACCAAGCGCCTGCTTGGGCGGCAAGCCGTGGGGTGGGGGGGGCGCTCTGCCGGCGCCACGAGGGCGGCAGGCAGACTGCCCTTGGTGGCATGCCTGCGGAGGGCCCGCTGGTCCCGCGGCTTTGGAGGACCTCCCGCAGGCATGCCTGCAGGAGGTCCGCCAAAGCCCCGGGACCAGTGCACCCTCCGCAGGCAAACAGCTGGAGGCAGCCTGCCTGCCGTGCTTGCGGCAGCAAAATTCCTAGAGCCGCCCCTGTTTAACTATATGGGCATGGTGAAAGCAGTCCCCCAGTTCTTTGTGGGCAAAGCTTTAAAATTTTTATTTACGCAGTTTTAAAAAATAAAGTAAGTTCTATCAAGTGATCTTAACATAGCTGGAAAGCCCACTTACACTGGCACAGATATAGCCCAACACTTTAAACCAACTACGTTTAGCAGGTAATGCTGTAGCCTAGGTGGGAGGCATAGGCTGCAACATAACTAGCTAATGTGACTAAATAAGTGTGCTGAGAAGGATTTAAGGGGCTAAGGTTTCCTGTTGTGTTCAGCTAAAATTGATGGAGCTCAGCTCACCCAATTTTAAAGAGCACCTTTTCCTGCCATGTAGACAGACCCAAGGGAGTTACGTATAGAGTAAGGTGCTGTTCAGTGTGAGGAACAGTATCGAAATCTGTCTCTTGAAGAATCCTCTTCCCTTTTTTCCTTTTCAAAAAGAGATTTGGCTTCTATGGCGTTTTGCCAGTTCGCCCCAGCTGAGGACATGGCCCTGCATTCTGAGCTCATGCTGGATAAGCAGGGGGAGCAGCTCATTCAGCCAGAACTGTAGCTTCCTGATTTCCAGGACAACCAAGAGAATCCCCCTGCAGAATGAAACATCAGCCATGCCTGGCTGAATTTGATTGAATAGGGCTACACTTCTGTCTGAGCGTAGTGGGGAGGTTCAGGATGGAAAGGGTAGCTGGCGTGTACATGCTTGGCTCTGGGTTTGCAAAACATCACATGCTGCGACACTTTGCTACTAGCTGCTGTGGGTGTCACTGTTGCTGTATGCTTTCCTCCCATTTGCAGCCTGAGAATTTGTTCCGGAGGTTTCTGTAGCTTCACATTTTTCGGACCTGTGGCACCAGGCTTTGGCAGAGCAATGATAAGGAGAGAGAGTGGAGAAAGGGTCACGCAGCAAAGATGAACCAAAAGCAGAACCACTTAGCCAAACTCTCTCCCATGTGAGCATTGGAAGCTCAGCTAAAACAATGGTAACCCCCTCCGCCACACAAATTCTTTTTAATTTTTGCCCATTGTTTTTACCAGGTGACCTCTTACCTGCACTACTCTGGATATTGGGGTTACAATCCTCCTGAGCCCTCCATGGATGGATCCCATAACACTGCCAAACCACGTCCCTCCTCATCAGATCTTTCCCTGGCCCGTGTTTGTTCCTAATGGGGTTTCTCAAATTTCCGCTGTTCTGGCATTCAGTCCAGCACCTGTGTGTTTGGGCAAGATGCACTAGTGAATACGAGCACTGATTTCTCTCACAACTGTTTCCAATGGCCAGGGAAAGACAGACAGGCGGCAAAGGACCAGCTTACATATTAAAAAGGGGTGATTCACTGGGCCAATGAGCACCACTAGGAAGGAGGAATAGCTAAGAGAGAGGAAGGCTGCTCTTGGGGTTAAAGCACTAGAGTAGGGCTTGGGAAATCAAGATTCAACTTTCGGCTCTTCTATAAATTCCTTGTGTGATGTGGGGCCAATTGCTGACCAGCTCTAGTGGTGAGGCCAAAGTCACTAATGTCTGTATGGCTCAGATACTGCAGTGAGGGTGGGGCGGGGAGACATAGAAATACCTAGAGAGAGATAGCTCTTGTTAGATGCATGTGAGAGCATCCAGATAAATAAAATGTGGGGTGCCTTAAAAGTGTCTAGAATAACAATTAAAAATGTGCACAGGAAAATACACACTGTATTAGAAGAAATCCATCCAAAATGAAAATCTCAGGACTGAGTAGTTTCAGAAAGAGAGGAGGGGTGAGCTTGAGGTTCTGGGACTAGACAGGGGCTCAGGAGATCTGAATTCAATGCCTGGCTCTGCCACAGACTCCCTGTGTGACCTTGGGCAAGTCACTTAGGCCTGGATCCTCAAAAGTATTTAGGCTTCTAACTCCTATTCATTGCAAACATCTTTGAGAATCTAGGCTTTAGTTTCTCATTTCCTCAGCTTGTCATCTGGAAAATGGAGATAATAATGCTTCCCTCCATGACATGGAGGTTATAGGAGTTAGTTAATCCATAGTATCAAGGGCCCTGTAAATCTATAGAAAGAATATGTCCCTTTCTTCAGTGCCCTGAACAAATATAGACACTGCTAATCAGAGAATGCTTTACTAAAATTATTGTTAAAATTCCAGCAACACTTGATTCAATGAATTAATGGGAGAGGGGTGAAATTCCCATTAGCAATAAACAGAACTTGTTGCATAAACCATGATTTGAAAAACAAGTACTGGAATAGAATTGAGACTGGCTTTTAAACTTAATTATGCACATGTTTCTCAGCCAGAGTTTATTGAATCATATGGTGTAAACCATAAACAAACACTAAAAACCTGGCTGTGTGGACTGCTACAAGCAACAAAATGATCTTTAAA